>NC_064823.1:24754256-25057286 GCF_024166365.1 Elephas maximus indicus | reverse complement strand
CCAGAACTGTAAGATGTAAATTTGTGTTGTTTTACACCATTAAGTTTGCAGTACCTTGCTACAGCAGCAATAGAAAACTGGCACAGTTTGTTTCTGGAAGATACAGTAGAAAAACCAGAATTCCTATTTTCCAAGACTTACATTGGAAACTCATCCATCTTCCATACAGCTGAGGAGTGGGAATTTTTCCTGAGGTTATTCTGGCCTGGTTCTCCTTTGTCTCATACTGATCTCTCTTCTTCAAGAGAGAATTCTGGGGCAAGTAGAGCTGGTCAGATGGTTGAGGTCTGAACCCTAACTTCTTAATTTGTGAATGAGGAGACTAGAGCAGCTCATCTCAGAAGAAAACCAGTCTTTCTGAAGTACTGTAATTCCATCAGTGAAAAAGTATTGGTTGCATAACAAGTAGAACCCAACCACATTCTCTGCTTCAATTATTTAAAAGCCTCAAAATTTAAAATTTGTATGTTGTTTGGCTCTAAAGGATTTTGAGTGAGGACACTGCATATTTTTCTCTATTTCACTTTGTTTGAAAGGCTTATATTTTCTATATCAGAAAACACTTTCTGAGCTTGGTTGTAATTCCTCAAACTTGGGGTTAAATCATAACCAAGGAGAATCTAGATGGTGGACATGCGGATGTTCACTGTAAAATTCTTTCAACTTTGTATATTTGAAAATTTTCACAATAGAATGTTGGAAAAAATATACCCATAAAAGTTTCCGTAGTCTCTGTGGTTTTCTGAATATGAAGTGACTGGAAGAACTGCAACTGCTGCCGAGGTAGACAAGAGGCTGAGGTTGTGGGTCAAAGTGAAGCTCAGAGGGATAGGATTTTGAGACTAGAAGTCATACACCAGGGAATGGAATCACTTCTGTGGACGGAGCACTGGTCTCTAGGTGCCCCTTAAGTTATTTTGCTTCTGCAAACTTCCCAATGTCCTGGCTATTGTACTTATTGAAGAATGAATGAATAAATAAATGGGTGAAGATGCTGATGCCTTGCTGCTCTTCCTCATTTACCCCACTCTCTATACAACACCGTTGGGAAGTATGAAAATACAATGGCTATCTATGGCCCAATACATAACTTACTTGCCTTCCTCCTTCCAGGCTTTTCCTATCATGTAGAGACAATAAATGTCTTTTTGGAAAAGATTAAAATATCCATTAGACAAGTATCATTCTTACATTAGAGACATGAAGTAGAAAGAATATATATTCCTTCAGAGACTTACATCTAAACTCCATTATCATTCCTAAAGACTAATAAAAATTGAGAAATTCAACCAAATATAAGTGAATTTCTGCCTCAAACTGAGTTGTAACAGCACAAAAAAATGATTCAAATGACCTGCATGCCTCACCCTTGCTTTCTCTCTTCTCTCACTAACTCATTTTCCACTTAATCTTCTACTCCTACAATTATCCACATTCTGAATATTGACTCATGTGTCATGGATTTTTCATAGTGGTCTTTTGTTTGAATGAATTGAGATTGGCTGTCTAAAGTGCATTGATTAATGTCATACAGCATGAAAGAGTTAATTAATCTCTTTCATTTTATTTTTACCCTTCATATGAAACTAATATCCTGGAGTATCTGAGGTTGACCTTCATGGAGTATCAGAAGTAATAATGAGAGAAGAAAGCAGTGAATTGGTTTTCAGATATTAACAGAGTATTTTTTTCCAAATAACTGAGGAATTTTAAATAATTTTCATGTAAAGCATTTCTTAAATAGAATGCAATTCATTCACAGAATATGAATATAAATGTATAATATAAAAATAATATAAAATACAAAAATAATTATATACAATATAAAAATTATATATTATATATATATATAATTTATAGTATAAAAATAATTCCTCTTAGATCAGATTAAGATCACTTGACCATCTAACCAAAGTAGAACACAGTCTTGGGAAGAATCCACCCTTTTTTCCCTATTTTGAAAGTCATGGCCAAGTTAAGCAAAATCACACATTTCCTGCTTTCCATTTCCCATGATGCTGGATTATTACCCAGGAAATAAACATGATCGAGTTTGTTTGTTTCCTGAAACCATGAGAAAAATGTGGACTGCTTAGAAAGTTACACCCAAGGGAATAGGCTCATGCTGAGATCGTTGATGTTATGAGCGTGTTTGGTTACTTTTCTCAAGAGTCCACTTCTCATCACTGGATTAGGAAGCCTGCAGCCCATAGAGAAACAGCCTCCTGATCAAGGTCAACAGAGTTGGAGAAAAGACTAAGCTTAATAGATTATTTCAATGTCTAATGATGTGGGCCGTGGCAAAAATATTACACTTAACTTTCCATCTCTGTCAGCTCCTTTGCTGGGCATGAATTTGGTATTTTAAATATAATTTACTGGATGCCTTCAAAGCTAACCAGAGATTCAAGTTAAATTTCTTTCTCGTGCTTTCCAAGCTGCCTTTGTTTATAACTGTGGCCTCAGTTCAGGAGAGTTCATTCTTTGTTTAGCTTGCTTACAGTCAAATTTATAAATAATGTGGCAGGCCATAAAGAGTTTTTTGGAAAACTGCCATGTTGAGAATAGAGAGTTGACGAAGAGAGAAAGATTGGGACAAGT
Source organism: Elephas maximus indicus (assembly GCF_024166365.1). NCBI lineage: Eukaryota > Metazoa > Chordata > Mammalia > Proboscidea > Elephantidae > Elephas > Elephas maximus. The sequence goes on along the minus strand of NC_064823.1, from coordinate 25,054,685 downwards.
AGCTCTGCTGGGTAATGGGCAGAGCAGAAAAATAGAGGTAGGGAACCCCTAAGACAAACAGGTGCAGGAGAAAGGAAACAAATGGGAGAGGAGAGCCCTGGCTCTCAGACGTGTCATGAAGGAGCGTGAAGGCATGGAAAGCAACAGGTGGTAATCAGCAACCAGTTAGGATGTCAACTTTTTCAAGGCATAGCGGGAAAGGCAGTGTATCTAGTATTTTTTTTAAGTAAAAAATAGTTCTCATGACCAAAAGGTCAGGAAACTGGCTGAGAAGTTAACTGGCTGAGAAAGCAGAATCTATAGAGGATAATGAAAATTCAAATGAAACCCTTCGCATTATATTTCAGTATCGATATTATAAAGCTTGAAACAAGAAATTAGTGATAAAAGATACTTTAAATGTTGTCTTGATAAGAAAACTCTTGAACCTTCTTCCTTGAGAAAGCTATACTAGCTCCTTCACTACAATTTCCTGCCTCCTCATGACACAATCTTCTTTGAATTTGGCTTTGCTTATTAAGAGCTTTCCAGTTTGTGGCTGGGACTTCTTTTAGCTCTGTGGTGGCCATGACCTTTCTCTTGGGTGTTTAGCACCTCATATCATGTCCCCCTGTCTTCTTGATGAGGTTTTCTCTGCCTGCTTCTGGCTTATTTATTCATACAAACTTCCATAGAATAAAGGTGCAATCATGATGAAGCATGTCCACTTGTTTAATGCCAACTTATAGCTATATTACAGAGTAGAACTGTCCCATAGGGTTTCCTAAGCAGTGATCTTTATGGGAGAAGATTGCCGGGTCTTGTCTCATGTGGAGCCGCTGTGTGGGTTCTAACCACCAACCTCTTGGCTAGCCGCCAAGTGCTTAACCTTTGCAATGTGGTAACAGCTCTAGAATGCATTTTAGGGATCATATAGTAACTAGTTAATTCCCCATAATTACTGGTGAAAAGGCTTTCTAATGCCCTCAATCTTATTTCCCTTTCTATTACTATTCAGTGGCACTTTTTTTTTTTTCTAATTTTCATTAAATACAAGCCATTCAATAAGAGGTTTTTTGATTTCCTACCTCCATATGTCTTCAAACACCCCTATGTGTTTACACCCATTTCTCCATTCTGTACTGGTCTTTGCCTTCCTCCTTGCCACTGCTGATGGATCTCCCCATTTGCTTGTCCACCTCTATTTTGGAAATATTGAAGATTTCACCCTAGATTCTCTGTTCTCTTCCTTCATGGGAGTAGCAAATTCTAACAGTAAGCATAGTGAACACGCAAATGGTTAACATGCTCAGCTGCTAACTGAAAGTTTAGCAGTTTGAACCTCCACAGAAGTGCCTTGGAAGAAAGGCCTGGAGATCTAGTTCCCAAAAATCATCCATTGAAAACTCAATGGAGCACAGTTCTACTCTGACACACTTGGGGTCACCATGAGCTGGAATTGACTCAACAGGAACTAGTTTGGTTTAATTGAGCACTTATTATGAGGCAGGCAGTGTTCCTAGCACCTTTCCTTAAGAGGTTAAGTAAATTATTCAAGATCACATTGCTAGCAGGTAGTTGGGCAGGGATTCCAGTGCAGGCAATTTTGGCCTAGAAATTACTGTCTTAGCACTACACTTAATTATACTTCCTCTCTTGCCTTCAGGGGCCAAGCCAGTTACAGAAATGTTTTAATCAGACCAGGTATAAAACAATAGGATGATCTATGGCCTGTGACACAATGAAAAGGTCATGCCCTACATCAAAAATTCAAATTAAAAATTTAAAAACACTGTTTTTGCCAAACTACTGGCCTGTGAATTAGGAATTAAGACTACTGAGGAAGCTGCTAGTTTGTGACCTCTGCCCCACCCACAGTCAACTACCACCTCCAGAGAATAATACCAGCTCTACAGCTTTGTAGTCAATGTATCTCCAGAGACCAAATGCCAAGGAATGGATTCTCCACTGACACTTCGAACTCATAATGGTTAAAATTGAACTTAAGTTCAGCATCTCTCCCCTATCACCTCCTAATAATGAATAGTCTTTTTGGTGTTACTGGTTCCACTATTCTGTAATTAATCTATGTTCAAAACATTAAGCTATCTTTCACTGCTTTCTTTCTTTCAATCATATCGAAAATTCCAGCATTGGCCAAATCAATTTTTTTTTTCTTTAGTGTATCTCAAATTGTTTCTCTCTTTTAATTGCAGTGGACAAAGACCTAGTTCAGGTCTTATTCTTCACACCTCTAGTGACCTTTTAAATCTCTGCTTTCAATCTCTTTCTGTATATAATCTAACCCATTTATTGACTTCAGATTAATTTTACACAAGCGATTCTTTGTGCCACTCCTCTGCTTTGAAACTTCCATTGCTTCTCTGCTAAATAAATTATGTTTAGAAGGTACTCTTTTGTTGTTGCTGTTGCTGTTAGTTGCTGTCTAGTTGGTTTCAACTCATACAGACCTTACGTATAATAGAACAAAACGTTGCCTGGTCCTGTGCCATCTTCATAATCATTGGTACGTCTGAGTTCGTTGCTGTGGCTGTCGTGTCATTCCATCTCATTGAGAGTTTCCCTCATTTTCATTGGCTCTCTGCTTTATCAGACATGATGCCCCTTTCTAGCTATTGCTCTTCACTGATGATGTGTCCCAGGTAAGCTAGCCGAAGTTTTGCCATCTTCACTTCTGAAGAACACCCTGGTTGTATTTCTTCTAAGACTGACTTTTCTTTTCTGGCAGCCCATGGTGTATATTCAGTATTCTTCACCAGCACCATAATTTGAATGTATCAATTCTTCTTCCGTCCTCCGTTTTCATTGTCCAGCTTTAGCACGCATATGAGGCAATTGAAAAGACCGTGGCTTGGGTCAAATCTACCTTAGTCATTAAAGTGATGTCTTTGCTTATTAAAATTTTAAAGTCTTTTGCAGCAGATTTTCCTAGTGCAATATATCCTTTGATTTCTTGACTGCTTTCATGGGCACTGACTGCTAAGCCATAGTTGACAACTTCAATTTCTTCTCCATTTATCATGGTGTTGTTTATCAGTCCAGTTGTGAGGGTTTTTGTATTCTTCAGATTCAGGTGTAATCCATACGGAAGGCTGTAGTCTTTGGCCTTCATTAGTGAGTGCTTCAAGTCATCTTCACTTTCAACAAGCAAGTTTATGTCATCTGCATATCACAGGTTGTTAATGAGTCTTCCTCCAATCCTGATACCATGTTCTTCTTCAGCTGGTCTGGTTTCTTGAATTATTTATTCAGCATACAGATTGAATAAGTAAGGTGAAAGGATACAACCCTGCTGCATGACTTTTCCGGTTTTGAACCATGCAGTATTCCCTTGCTCTGTTCGAATGACTGCTTCTTGACCCATGTACAAGGTCTGCATGAGCACAATTAAAAGTTCTGAAATCCCCATTCTTTGCAATAGGAATTCTGGAACACCTATTTGACATGTAAAGCAAAACCAAAACCAAACCTGTTGCCATCAACTCAATTCCAATTCATGGAGACCCCATGTGTTACAGAGAAGAACTGCACTCCATAGGGTACTCAAGGTTGTGAACTTTTATAAGCAGATTGCCAGGCGTTTCTCATGAGAGTCCTCTGAGTGGGTTCAAGCTGCTAATTTTTCGGATAGTAGTCAGGCACTTAACCATTTGCACTACCCAGGGGCTCCAACTGGCATATCCAAAACCAAATCAAACCCGCTGCCATTGAGTCAATTCTGACTCATAGTGAACCTATATGACAGGTAGAACTGCCCCGTAGGGTTGCCAAGCTGTAAATCTTTACCAAAACAGACTCACACATCTTTCAGCTGATGGGTTCAAACCACCAACCTTTTGGTTAGCATCCAAGTGCTTTAACCAGTGCACCACCAGGGGTCCTTAATGGCATATAAAAAAACAAAACTAAACCTGTTGTCGTCGAGTTGATTTCGACTCACAGCAACCCTATATAGCAGTTGATAAATATAGGTTAATTTTCTTCTATTTCTCTGAATTCATATAGTACATTCGTACCTTATGGGTTTTTTTGTACCTTAGATATTTATATATGGATTTTTGGTTTTTGTTTTTGGTTTGCCACTCAAACAGATTTATGTTTCTTAAAGTCAAGGGTTATATGTATGTGCGTGTACATAATTGCATGTGTATGTAAACCAATTACCATCGAGTTGATTCTGACTCATGGTGATCCCATGTGTGTCAGTAGAATTGTGCTCCATAGGGTTTTCCATAGCTGATTTTTCAGAAGCAGATTGCCAGGCCTTTTGGCAAAATCACCTCTGGGTAAGTTAGAACTGCCAGTCTTTCAGTTAGCAGCTGAACAACGTTAACCATTTGCACCACCCAGAGACTCCAACGTGTGTATATGTGTGTGTACAAAGAAAGTAGTATTTTTACGCATATTTGTTCAATAAATGTCCAATAAGGAAACTGAAACCAGACAGAGGTTGTGTCTTGTACCCAATTAGCTGGCTAAGGTTGCCTTCTCTTTCACCAAAATAAAGTTGCTATAGAAGACAAATATATATAAACCTATACCCTAAAGATAAACATATAATGTGTTGATTGAACACCAAGGCCTAGAAGTAGACACTACCATACTGGCCCCAAAACTTAACTCAAGTATGTGCATATAACATCAGCTATCAAGCACACGTTGTAATCTGCTCATTGGCTGCAGCTGCCATTGGCTCCACACACCTGGTGACCTAAGTCTAATTCAGTGAAGCGGGCATTGTAGCAGAGCAGAGCACCTGGTTAAACATGGAAACCTCGCAGGAAATTACGCTGAAGTATCTGTACGATATATGCGTGGTGATTAAGCACATAAACTATTGAGCTAGACAACCTGGCTTGAATCCTGGTTCTGCTAGTTCCCAGATTAGGACCTTAGCCAAATTACTTAAGCTTTCTCTGCTTCAGTTTTGTCATCTGAAAATGGAGTTAATAGCAGTACCTACTGCATAGTTATTGTGAGTTTAAATTGAACTAGTATTTTAAAGAGGTTGTTATGTGCCATCGAGTTAATTTCAACTCAAAGCAACCCTATGTACAAAAGAACAAAACTCTGCCCAGTCCTGCTGCACCCTCACTGTTGTTGCTATGTTTGAGCCCATTGTTGAAGCCACTGTATCAATCCACCTAACTGCGGGTCTTCTTCTTTTTCACTGATCCTCTTTTTTACCAAACATGATGTCCTTCTTCAGGGACTCGTCTCTCCCGGTAACATAGCCGAAATATGTGAGACAAAATCTCGACATTCTTGCTTCTAAAGAGAATTCTGGCTATACTTCTTCCAAGACAGATTTGTTCATGCTTCTGGCAGTCTGTGGTATCTTCAATGTTCTTCACCAATGCCATAATTCAAAGTCATCAATTCTCCTTTGTCCAGCTCTCCAATGCATATGAGGTGGTTGAAAACACCATGGCTTGGATCAGGTGCACCTTTGTCCTCAAACTGAAATCTTTGCTTTTTAACACTTTAAAGAGGCCTTTTGCAACATAATTGCCCAATGCAATACATCACTTGATTTCTTGACTGCTGCTTCCATGGGCATTGATTGTGGATCCAAGTAAAATGAACTCCTTGACAACTTCAATCTTTTTTTCCCTTTATCATCATGTTGCTTATCGGTTCAGTTGTGAGGATTTTTGTTTTCTTTATCTTGAGGTGTAATCCATAATTAAGGCTGTAGTCTTTGGTCTTCATCAGTAAGTGCTTCAAGTTCCCTTCAATTTCAGCAAGCAAGGTTCCATCGCCTGCATAACGGAGATTGTTAGTCTTCCTCTAATTCTGATGCCATGGTCTTCTTCATATAGTCCAGCTTCTTGGATTATTTGTTCAGCATACAGATTGAATAAGTAGGGTGAAAGGATACAACACTGACGAACAACATTTTTTAATTTAAACCAACAGGTTATAGAGCTTAAAAAAAAAGAGCTTAACCTGGCATAAAATATGCACTTAATATTAGTCACTATTTTTGTTAGGTAATTCTACTTTCAGATTTGAAAGTTTGCTCAGGAGTAAGGTTTTTATATATTATGTTCCAGGGAGATAGTCCTTCCAAGTTGTCTATGGATGGGTTTGAACCACCAACTTTTCAGTTAGTAGTTGATGCTTAACTGTTTGCACCACCCAGTGCTTTCTTTTTCCAGTTGCCATTGAGTCAATTCTGACTCATAGGGAGTAAAACTTCACCCCATAGATTTTCATGGCCATGACCTTTTAGAAGCAGATCACCAGCCTTTTCTTCCAAGTCACCTTTGAGTGGGTTCGAACCACCAACCTTTTGGTTAGTAACACAATGCTTAACGTTTTGCTCCACCCAAGGACTCTTTACATAGTGCTTAAAAAAAAACTTTTTCTTTTTCTTTTTTTTTTTTAGTGCTTAGGTGTTTTAAATTGACTCTTGCACATACTTGCTCATTTGATGATCACATGAAGCAAGAGAAGAAGATGCTGTGATTTTCTGTTCATAGCATCTGTTCACAGGTGAGGAGCTCTAAGACAGTGGTCAACAAACCACAGCCTGCCTCCTGTTTTTGAGTGGCCTACAAGCTAAGAATAATTTTTTTGTATTTTTTAATGGCAGGAGAAAAAAATCAAGAAAAGAATAACATTTCATGGCATGTAAAAATTATACGCAATTAAATAAAAAAAAATTAAATAGTGCTCACTAATAAAGTTTTATTGGAACACAGCTACACTCGTTTATTTAAATATTGCCCATGGCTGCTTTCATACTACAACGGTGGAGCTGAGTAGTCACAACAGAGACTCTATGTCCCACAAAGGCAAAAATATTATCAACTGGCTCTTTTCACAAAATGTCTGCTGACCCCCTCCTCTAGGCAATTAAATAACTTGCCCAAAATTACACAGTTTGTAAGGCAAGGTTTTGGACTTAAGTATGAAGCCTTTGATATTATCTCAAAGAACAGCCTCACTGTTCTTTGTATAGTTTAATCTAATCTAAGCCTTTTTTTTTTTTTCTTTTTTAAGCCTCTTTGTATACAGCTTCACTGAATTTGTATATTCTAATCTAATCTAAACCACACTGGCTAGATGTCTCTTGCTTTATAGACCAAAAAAAAAAAAAAAAAATCAATTTTTTTATGCCTTTGAACCATTTTTGAGACTGCCAAGCTTCTTAGCTTCAATTTCAATTGTAAAAAGCTTCAATTATGGAAGCATGGTAAGTGCAAAATCTGCAGATGCAGCCTCTCAAGCGCAGCTGACACGAGCACCTCCTCCTCACCACTAATGAGACAGCTCCACTCCTCTGGCCCAAGCTATCCTCGAGAGCTGAAGTGTGTCACCTGCAGGAAACTCATCTCTCCCAGCGGTACCAGGATGGGGCTTATTCTTAGCCTGACCCCAGCTGCAGCACTTAACAGGAGTATTACACCCCTTGGTGCTCTTGTGACTAAAAAAAGTCAAAATAACTTATTAGATGGAGAATATTAATATTACCCTCATATCACAGCCTCATAGTGGCTTATCCTTAAAACAATTGTTAATGTTTACTGACAGTGTCTGCTCTGTCTGCTTACGTTATATACAGAGGAAGCTTTAGAAACTCAAATACTTATTTAAGACAGGCTCGTTAGATGGTGCATTTACAAAAACCTGGAAGAGAGCCATCTGTTCTCAACAGGAACTAAGTTGCCCAGAGGATTTCTCTGGAAGCAAGATGGCCCATTTGGGCAGTTTCCCAAATATTACTCTGTTGGCCCTGGTATACATGATTTTTTTTGTGGATGAATTCTCAGAACATTAATCACATTTGTACTCAAATGTAAATACATAAACATATTTCAAAACCCAATTAATTTTTGGAATGTCCTAATTTTGCAATAAGGCCCATCTCCCCTTCCCTGTATTAGTACTAACAGCCAAAATTGAACTATTTCAATGCTAGAAAAAAACATGTATGTAATTTCTTTCCCAAATATTACTTAGTAATAGTGTAGTAATACTTGTACATGAAGCACCAAGGCCAGTTATCCATTACGCTTTTCTATTAGTCGAGGTTCTCCAGAGAAACAGAAGCAGTAGGAGACTTTAGAGCTAGAGCTAGAGCTAGAGCTAGAGCTAGAGCTAGAGCTAGAGCTAGAGCTAGAGCTAGAGCTAGAGCTAGAGCTAGAGCTAGAGCTAGAGCTAGAGCTAGAGCTAGAGCTAGAGCTAGAGCTAGAGCTAGAGCTAGAGCTAGAGCTAGAGCTAGAGCTAGAGCTAGAGCTAGAGCTAGAGCTAGAGCTAGAGCTAGAGCTAGAGCTAGAGCTAGAGCTAGAGCTAGAGCTAGAGCTAGAGCTAGAGCTAGAGCTAGAGCTAGAGCTAGAGCTAGAGCTAGAGCTAGAGCTAGAGCTAGAGCTAGAGCTAGAGCTAGAGCTAGAGCTAGAGCTAGAGATTAATCCATAGGACAGGCCAGCAGGCTGAAAATTCTAAGGCAGGGGTTGATGCTGTGGTCTGAGGAAGAATTTATTTGCCTGGAAAACCTCAGTTTGGGTTTTAACAGCTTTCTACTAATTGGATGAGGCTACCAACATTATCAAGAATAATCTCCTTTACTTTAAGTCAACTGATTGTAGATGTTAACCACATTTACAAAATAGCTTCACAGCAACACCTATATTAGTATTTGATTGAATAAATAGGTACTCTAGTCAATTTTTTTTTCTAGTATAGCCAAATTGACTCATAACACTAACCATTACAGTCTTTATGCACTATGATTTCTCATAAATTTATCAAGAAAAAAGGCAAAACACACACACAAACTACAATAGTAAAAGCTCTAAGAGATACAGCTTCAAAGCAGCTTATTTCATCGTCTTCATGCTTGTTACTAATAAAAGCCTGTTGGAAATACATTGGACTCAATTTCTGCTAAGCCATAAATCAGGGAAACCTCTGGCAAGATGGTAATTAATCAAATAAGTAGAGCAGAGAATGTTTACCTGCCTTAGTTCAAATTTGGACCATGTCATGGAGCCTTCCTAATACTATACAGTTTATAATTTATCTTACCCCATAAGTTTTGGGTTCTTTTTTTATTATTTATTTTTTATTCTGAAATAATTTAAAATTTACAGAAAATTCCAAAAAAAGAGAGAACTTCTATTTACACATCACTCAGCTTCTCCAAAAGTTAACATCTTACATTTGCTTTATAATTTTTTGAATAGCTAGACATAATAGAGAAATAGATGATAGCTAGATATACTTCTAGGTTTTGTACCATTTAAGAATGAGTTACAGACATGATGCTCCCTTATCACAGTGTGTTGTTTCCTAAAACCAAGTGCTTTTTCTTACTTCAACATCAGAAAATTAACTTCGATATGGTATTATGGTATTATTATCTAATCTACAAATCTCATTCAAATTTTACGAATTGTCTCACAAATATCCTTTATAGGAAAAGTAGATTTTTTTACAGTTGTCTTAAACACAAAATGTCGAGTAACAAGGTAGATGATAAATGAGGAGAAAGTGTACAACAGTCTGCCAGAAGAACAAAAAAATCTGTCTTGGAAGTACAGCCAAAATGATCTTAGAAGTGAGAATAGTGAGAGTTGTCTCACATACTTTGGACACGTTATCAGAAGGGACCAGTCCCTGGAGAATAACATCATGCTTGGTAAAGAGTCAGAGAAAAAGAGGAAGACCCTCAAGGAGATGGACTGACACAATGGCTGCGGTAATGGGCTCAAAAACAGAAATGATTATGAGAGTGGTGCAGGACCTGGCAGCGTTTCGTTCTGTTGTACATGGGGCTGCTATGTGTCAGAACCAACTTCACAGCACCTAACAACAACAGCAACAACAATATTTACTCCTGGTAAGATTCACGTTACGTGTTTTTGGCAGGAATACAACAGAAATGATGTTTTGCTTATCATATACCAGTATCTACTGATATCTATTTGTCCAGTTACTGGTAACATTAACTTTAAATATTTGGTTAAGACAGAATCTTCTAGGTTTCTCCACTACAAATTTTCTATATTTCTTCTTTTTTATGAATAAATATCTGTGTGCAGTTACTTTGAGACCATATAAATATTTTGCTTCTAATAAAATTTTCAACTAGTAGTTTTATCATCCACTTGTGATTTTTGCCACAATTATTATTATGGAAGTTGCCAAATGGTGATTTTCTAATTTTATCGTTCCTTCTACTTACTTATTACTGTACCAGGGAGCCTTTCCTTTTTCACACATTTATTTATTTATATCAGAATAAACTTATGAATTCTTATTTTATTCAAGGAGTTATAATCATTATTATCATTGCTTACTTTCATGCACAAACTGTTCCAGTTTTGGCTAGCAGGAGCCCTACTGTAAACTTTTGAGGTGGAGTGTAAGGTAATCTGAACTGTCTTGTATGGTGATAATTCTGACAGCACCATAAAGGGTGATTTAGAAATACAAGAGATGATGACAGCATTGAGTATAGAAAGGATTAAATAGATTTTAGTGACTCCAAGAAGCCAGAATCAATAGGATTTGGAAACTGGGAGTAGAGGTAAAGGGAAAAGAGAACTCTGAGGCCTGCCCAGGTAACTGGGGAAACAATGGTCCACAGAAGTCTCTGGGTAGCACAAATGCGCTGGGCTGTTAACCAAAAGGTTGGCAGTTAGAGTCCACCCAGAGGTGCCTCCCTTGGAAGGAGGGCCTGGGGATCTACTGAGGAGAAATCAGCCACTGAAAACCACAGAGCTCAGTTCTACTCTAACACATAACAGAGCAGCCGTAAGTCAGGACCGATTTGACAGCAACGGACAATGGTGTCACAGGCAGAAGCAGAAGATAAAGAAGGAGAGGCAAGGCTGTAAATGAAGATAAGGAATTTAGTTTTAGACTTGCTCATCTCAAGTTTCCAGGGGTATATCTATGTAAAAATGCCTAGCACTTGAAAATAGAGGCCTGAAGCTCAGACAAGAAATAATGGTAAAGAAGTAGACTTGAAAATTGTTGAAGACTGAGGCTTTGGAAGTAAATGAATTCATTTAGCAAGAGTGTGAAGTGAAAATAGAAGAGGCCAATTTCAAGGAATACCTAGAATTAAAAAATTCATGATGGAGTAAAGGAAAGACACTATAGAAAGTAAGAGCATCAAAGAGAGCTAGGTTATACGAGTGCAGATAAAAGAGAATTTCTGAAAGGAAGGAGCAGTAAACGGAGTCAGATTCTGAGACTGAGTAGAATTAAGACTGACATGAAGTTGTGAACTTGACAATCAAATCAGTGTAATCTTTAAGACAACTCTCTCAATAGAACAGCATGGATAGAATCCACTTATAGGAGAGTATAGGGTCACTGGAAACCCTGGTGGTGGAATGGTTAAGGGCCATGGCTGCTAACCAAAAGGTGGGCAGTTAGAATCCACCAGGCACTCCTCAGAAACTCTATGGGGGCAGTTCTACTCATAGGGTCACTATGAGTTGGAATCAACTCGATGGCAATGAGTTTGGTTTGGTTTATAGGGTCACTATGAATTGACTCAACAGCAAGGGGTTTTTTGGTAAGGTGAGGTGAGGAAGTGATAACAGCAAATATAATATACACTTAGAAAGTTTGGCAGTGAAAGGAAGATAGTGTCTTGGATGAAGTAGCAAGATGATTTTTCTTAGGATCAAGACTATCTATCTGAAGGACAGGTTAAAGGACATATGAGGGGACCAGATCAAGAATGCAAAGGATTACCTTTGGAAAGCAGAAAGACCTACCCTACCTGAAATATAGTAGAGAAAATAGGTGAAGCTATAGAGAAATCTTGAGGTGGAGAGGAAAGCTATTGAGGAGGCTAATTTTCAGGTTAAATAGCCCTGATTTCTTCAGTGTCGTCAGAATGAAGGACAGAGTATGGGTTCAGAGATTTTTGAAGCATGGAAATGATGCTGAACAATGGACATAGGAGTGCAATATGCTGAGGATAATGTGGTGCCATTATTGTACATATGAAAATCTGATTGTGTACATACTATGTTAACGTGTAGTTGAGCACATTAATGCCTCAGATCTTTTATAGGTCTAACAGAGAACCATAAACAAATGGGTATATTGTAAATTTGTTAGTTAGGGTGCATCAAGGAGCAGATTCCAAGTCAGGATTAAACATGCCAGAGATTTATTGAGGAAAATGTCTATGGCAGAATAAATGGATAGAATCAGAGAAAATGGGGAAATTCTTCAGACCTCAATTTAGGTTTTGCGCCAGTGAAGGAGAAGGGGAAAGAAGGAGGATTAGGCAGGAAGAGTCCCAGATTAGAGTGCAATTGTAAGAAGTTTGGCCAAGCCAGTTGGGGATCCTTAAGCCAAAGTCACCTGTTAAGGAAGTTTCTTGTTTTGCAGAAATAGGTCAGCATTAGTACTTTTGCTGTGGTTAGACACTGGCTTGGAGGAGTCTACAGGAAGCATGGAAGGAGCACGAGGTTCGAGCGAGAAGGAAGGCAGCTCAACTATGGTCTGCCACAGAGGATCCGAGTGCCACATTTCCACGGCTGCCACAGAGAGGATGTAATAAATGTATATTTTGCAAGATTAGTTCCCTGGGGGAAAGAAAATCACCTGAAAGAATTCCCAGTGAAAGCTCCAAAGATAAGACAAGCTGAAAACCCTATCCTGGAAGGACTTGTCAATCTCTAATCTGTTGTGACATCTTGCTGTTGTTGTTAGGTGCCATTAAGTCGGTTCCGATTCATAGCGACCCCATGTACAACAGAATGAAACACTGCCTGGTCCTGGGCCATCCTCAAAATTGTTGTTATGTTTGAGCCTGTTGTTGAAGTCACTGTGTCAATCCATTTCCTTGAAGGTCTTTCTCTTTTTCACTGACCCTTTACTTTACCAAGTGTGATGACCTTCCCAGGGAACTGGTCTGTCCTGCTAACATGTTTAAAGTATGTGAGACAAAGTCTTGCCATTCTTGCTTCCAAGGATCATTCTGTGTACTTCTTGCAAGTCAGATTTGTTCTTTATACTGGCAGCCCATGGTATATTCAATATTTTTTGCCAACACCATAATTCAAAGACATCAATTCTTCAGTCTTCCTTATTCATTGTCCAACTTCTGCAAGCATATGAGACGATTGAAAGTACCATGGCTTGGATGCACACCTTAGTCTGTAAAGTGACATTTTTGCTTTTTCACACTTTGAAGAGGTCTTTTGCAGCAGATTTCCCCAACGCAATGTGTTTGATTTCTTGAATGTTGCTTCCATGGGCATTGATTGTGGAGTCATGATCAATGCCCATAGAAGCCACATTCAAGGAAAATGAAATCCTTAACAACTTCAATCTTTTCTCCATTTACCACGATGTTGCTTATTGGTCCAGTTGTAAGGATTTTTGTTTTCTTTATGTTAAGGTGTAATCCATACAGAAGGCTGTAGTCTTTGATCTTCATTAATAAATGCTTCAAGTCCTCTTCACTTTCAGCAAACAAGATTGTATCATCTGCATATCAAAGGTCGTTAATGAGTCTTGCTCAAATCCTGATGCCACATTCTTCATATACTCCAGCTTCTCAGATTATTTGCTCAGCATGTAAATTGAACACGCATGGTCAAAAGACATAGAACTGGAAATTGGACCTCAGTGGATGAACTCAGGAGGATGTGGAAGGTTTGAACTCCTGGGGATCAAAGTGAAGAAGTATAACATAGATAATATTTAGATAAATTACCTCATAGAGGTCCTGAGGACCTTACGTCACCAACTTTGAATAGATAGGCAGGGAGTCGAGAAGGAAGCAAGCCATGCAAACGTGTCTGAACAATTGTGCTAATCTAACAGTAGTAAGAGTGATGTTACATTAGGATGAGGAAATCTGGGGTTCAGTAAAGAACTTTGCTGCTTCCCTGGAATATTTAAGATTAAAAATATGACCTTTGCAAATTTGCTTCTAAGATTTCCAACAGGACCAGGATTAGGTTAGAGCAGAATTACAGAAATTCAGGGTTGGATCCTATCTTTAGATAGATAAATAGATGGATGGATGGATGGTTAGATAGATGCCATCAGGTTGACTCCAATTCACGGTGACCTTATGTATAACGGAATGAAATGTTGCTCTCTGTCTTGCATCGTCCTTGTAATTGCCGGCATGTTTGATTCCATTGTTGTAGCTATTATGCCAAACCATTTCACTGATGGTCTCCCTTGTCCTTGCTAGTCCTCTGCTTCACCAAAGATGATGTCCTCTTCCAGCAATTGATCCTTCCTGATGATGTGTCTGAAGCAAGAGATTCAGGCAGTGTTCTGTTATGATCCATAAGGTTTTCACTGGCTAATTTTTGGAAGCCAATCACCAAGCCTTTCTTCCTAGTCGGTCTTACTTTGGAAGCACCACTGAAACCTGTCCACGACGGGTGACCCTGCTGGCATTTAAAATACCAGTGGCATAACTCCCAGCATCACAGAAACGTGCAAGCCACCACAGTATGACAAATTGACAGATAGGTGGTGGGTCTTTATCTAAAATTTTGGTACTTTGTTCATCATGGATTTTTTTCACTGATTTTTTTTTTTCAGGGCTTTGTGTGTGTGTGTGTGTGTGTGTGTGCACTTTAGGTGAAAGTTCACAGCAAATTTGTTTCTCATTCAAAAATTTATACACAAATTGTTTTGTGACATTGGTTGCAATCACTGCAATGTGTCAGCACTCTCCCCCTTTCCCTTTCCACCAGGGGTTCTCCATGTCCATTCCTACAGTTTTCCTGCCCTTTCCTGTCTTCTTGTCTTGCCTTTGGGCAGGAGTTGCCCATTTGGTCTTGTATACTTGATTGAACTTAGGAGCATGTTTTTCATGTGCATTATTATTTGTTTTATAGGCCTGTGTAATCTTTGGCTGAAAAGTGGGCTTCGGGAGCGGTTTCAGTTCCGAGTTGTCAAGGTGTCTGGGGGCCATAGTCCCAGGGGTTCCTCCATTCTCTGTCAGACTAGTGAGTCTGGTCTTTTTGTGTGAATTTGAATTTTGTTCTACATTTTTTTTCCCACTCTGTCCAGACACTGTATTGTGATCCCTGTCAGAGCGATAGGTGGTAGGTGATAGCTGGGCACCATCTAGTTCTTTGGGGCTCAGGCTGGTGGAGGATGCAGTTCATGTGGTCCTTTAGTCCTTTGGGCTAATATTTTTCTAGTGTCTTTGGTTTTCTTCATTCTCCTTTACTCTTGATGGAATGAGACCAATAGATGTACCTTAGATGCTGCTTGCAAGCTTGTAAGACCCCAGATGCTACTCAGCAATGTAGGATGCAGAACATTTTCTTTATGGAATATGTTATACCAGTTGATTTAGATGTCTTCCAAGACCACTGTCCTCATTCCTCAGCACCCGCAACTCAGTCGCGCAAGATGTTTGGATGCGTCTAGAAAGCTTCTATGACTTTGCCTTGGTCAAGTTGTGCTGAGTTCCTCTATATTGTGTGTTGCCTTTCCCTTCACCAAAGTTGACACTTGTCTACTATCTAGTTAGTAATTTACCCTCCCAATTCCCCCAGACCCTTGTAACCATCAAAGATTATCTTTCTCTGTGCGTAAACCTTTTCTTGAGTTTTTATAATAGTGGTCCTATACAATATTTGTCCTTCTGTGATTGACTTATTTTTCACTCAGCATAATGCCCTCAGATTCATCCAGGTTGTGAGAAGTTTCATTGATTCCTTGTTGTTCTTTATTGTTGAGTAGTATTCCATTGTGTGTATATACCTTCATTTGTTTATTCATTCATTTAGGGCATTTAGGTTATTTCTATCTTTTTGCTATTGTGAATAATACTGCAATGAACACTTCTTTGGTGAAGTATCTTTGGTGAAGACACTTCTTTGATGAAGTGTCTGTTCATTTTTTAATTGGGTTATTTGTCCTTTTGTTGTTGAGGTGTTGAAGTATTTTGTAGATTTTACAGTTTAGACCCTTGTCGGATATACAGTAGCCAAAAATTTTTTCCTAGTCTACAGGTTCTCATTTTAGTCTTTTGGGAAAGTCTTTTGATGAACATAAGTGTTTGATTTTTAGGAGCTCCCAGTTTTTAAGTTTCTCTTCTGATGTTTGTGCATCGTTAGTTATGGTTTGTATTGCATTTAGATATAACTTACTATGTTGTTGTTGTTGTTGTTAGGTGCCGTCGAGTCAGTTCTGACCCATAGCAACCCCAAGCACAACAGTACGAAACACTGCCTGGTCCCAAGCCATCCTTACAATCGTTGTTATGCTTGAGCTTATTGTTGCAGCCACTGTGTCAATCCACCTCGTTGAGGGTCTTCCTCTTTTCCGCTGACCCTGTACTCTGCCAAGCATGATGTCTTTCTCCAGGGACTGATCCCTACTGACAACATGTCCAAAGTATGGAAGATGCAGCCTCGCCATCCTTGCCTCTAAGGAGCATTCTGGCTGTACTTCTTCAAAGACAGATTTGTTCATTCTTTTGGCGGTCCATGGTATATTCAATATTCTTTCCCAACGCCACAATTCAAAGGCATCAATTCTTCTTCCGTCTTCCTAATTCATTGTTCAGCTTTCACATGCATATGATGTGATTGAAAATACCATGGCTTCGGTCAGGCATACCTTAGTCTTCAAGGTGACATCTTTGCTCTTCGACACTTTAAAGAGGTCCTTTGCAGCAGATTTACCCAATGCAATGCATCTTTTGATTTCTTTACTGCTGCTTCCATGGCTGTTGATTGTGGATCCAAGTAAAATGAAATCCTTGACAACTTCAATCTTTTCTCCGTTTATCATGATGTCACTTACTGGTCCGGTTGTGAGGATTTTTGTTTTCTTTATGTTGAGGTGTAGTCCATACTGAAGGCTGTGGTCTTTGATCTTCATTCGTAAGTGCTTCAAGTCCTCTTCACTTTCAGCAAGCAAGGTTGTGTCATCTGTATAACGCAGGTTGTTAATGAGTCTTCCTCCAATCCTGATGCCCCGTTCTTCTTCATACAGTTCAGCTTCTCAGATTATTTGCTCAGCATACAGATTGAATAGGTATGGTAAAAGAATACAACCCTGACGCACACCTTTCCTGACTTTAAACCAATCAGTATCCCCTTGTTCTGTCCGAACAACCACCTCTTGATCTATGTAATGTAATATGTATGTATAAATATACATATTCTATATGTATATTTATAATGTATAATTTGTGTATAAGGACCCCTAGCATTGTCCCTATTTTTTCTTTCATGATCTTTATCATTTTAGGTTTTATATTTAGGTCTTTGATCCATTTTGAGTTAGTTTGTGTGTATGCTGTGAGGTATGGGTTATTTTTAATTAAAAAAATTACACTAACATATTTATCTTAATTATTGATGTTTGGGCATGCCCTTAAATATTGTGCCTGAGGCAAATGCCTCACTTGCCTCACCCTAATCCCAACGTGGTCTAATTTTATAATTATTTCCTCTTGCTTTTGATGCTAGGCCTTCTTATTTGAAGGGAAAGAGCATTAAAGGGAGAGAAAACCATTGGGATGCAATTATTTGGGAAAAGGAACAAGAATCTAATTTCAAAAATGCTTATCTGGTCAATTTTAGATGGCTGTATGCTCTGTGTTAATAAGCAAAGCCATTTCCTGATAGATAAATAAAAAGTTTGGCTAGGATGTTCAGGGCCTCACTGAGATTGGATAAATTGAAATTTTAATAGCACCAAATAGTATAATTACAGGAATCTTCCCAAAAACTTAAAGGGAGGGAAGCATTCTAGGATATTGGTCATAACCTCTACCCATCTCTTCTTCCTTGTTCTTTCATGTCACGATTGCTAATCTTTAACTTAGCACTAACTTCAAAAAGCATTTCTTTTCTTATTTACATGTGTCTGAACAATTCTAGCCAAAATGTAACCCCGGCACCTAGAATAGTACCTGCAATACAGTAGGCACTTAATAAGTATTTGTTGAATGAATTAAAGAAGGTTCATTAAAGGTCATTTTGGAGAACAAACAAGAAAACCAGGAAGTCAAAACTTTATATTTTCATGGCTATCCCAACTAACGGAAGCCATCAGATCATCTTCATTAACTTATAAACTCTGAAATTATCTTTGTTACCTCCATGTGAATTTTTGCATTTATTATAGATAATAGCTAATAGACATAACTGCTTTGAAAGTTGCTGTTGAAAATCTAAAAACATGAAATTCTGTAAATAAAATGTTAATTAAGTAAGTGGTACTTCCTTCGTTTATTCTTAAGATAAATTCCTCCTGGATGGCTTCAACACAGGTAGAAATAAAAATTAGACTTGGCATTATCTCAAGTTTTCAGAATTACCAGAAACCAAAAACTTATTGCCGTTGAGTTGATTCCAGCTCATAGTGACCCTATAGGACAGGGCAGAACTGTCCATGGGGTATCTAAGACTATAAATCTTCACGGAAGTGGACAGCCACATCTTTCTCCTACTGAGCAGCTGGTGGTTTGAATCACCGACCTTTTGGTTAGCAGCAGAGCGCTTAACCACTGTACCACCAGGGTTCAGAATTACAAGGTTGCCTAAATGAGATCATTAATAAAGTATTGAATATACCCTGGATTGTTGAAAGAACAAGCAAATAAGTCTTAGAAGAAATACAACCAGAGTGCTCCTTAGAATCAAGAATGACAAGGCTTCGGCACATTTACTTTGGACATGTCATCAGGAAAGACCAATTGGTAGAAAATGGCATCATTTTTGATAAAGTAGAGCACCAAAGAAAATGAAGGAAACTCTCAACGAGATGGATTGACACAACAGTCGCAGCAATGGATTCAAACATACCTATGATCACAAAGATGATGCAGAACCTTGCAACGTTCCATTCTGTTATATGTAAGGTCGCCATGAGTCCGAGCCGACTCAATGGCGATAACAACAATAAAGTAAATGCAAGACTGTTAAAAAAAAATAGACCATTTCCTATTTTAATGCCGTGTTCACAATATGTATATAAGATATAAAGGGCTTGGTGACAGGGAGCAACTTCCTGGCCTCAGGAGAACAATCTTAATTCTGATTACCTGTCATTATTTTTCAAGGTATGAGCAAGACTTTCATTTTTACCGCATGGGTTATCTCACTTTAGAATAAATTCAATTACTTTTCTAACTCACTTTTGAACTTTTAAAACTACTGCTCTGAACTCAGTTCTACTGAGCAATTTTTATATGTTCGGCTTTTGAGGGGTAAACAAGTAGGTTCTATATAACTGCTACCATTATGACATTGGCTACCCCCTGTATCGAGTGATATTCAGAGAAGCGCCATCCAAATAGTCTCTCCCAAGACTCAGCCCAGCACCACGGCCACCCCTTTGGGAGGCTGCCTCTGATCACTTCCAAAGTATTGCATTTTTACATTTTTAACAAATGGGTACAAAACTCATTTGAAACTCTTCACTTGGAAAATACTTAATCTTCACTTAGAAAATTATGTTCTCAAGGTTTTTTTAAGTGGGCATTTACAAGATTTTTTAATATGGAACACAGTTGCCTCACTTTCGGTTATAAAAATTATGTAACAATTAAAATATTTCTTACTGCCTGCTTTCAACATACTCATTTTCAGAAAGGGGTTCTTTTCTTATTCATTTTTTTAATATAAAATTTTTATTGTGCTTTAAGTTAAAGTTTACAAATCAAGTCAGTCTCTCACACAAAAACCCATATACACTTTGCTACACACTCCCAATTACTCACCCCTTAATGAGACAGCCCGCCCTCTCCCTCTGCTCTCTCTTTTCGTGTCCATTTCACCAGCTTCAAACCCCCTCCACCCTCTCATCTCCCCTCCAGGCAGGAGGTGCCAACATAGTCTCAAGTGTCCACCTGATCCAAGAAGTTCACTCCACACCAGCATCCCTCTCCAACCCACTGTCTAGTCCAATCCATGTCTGAAGAGTTCACTTTGGGAATGGTTCCTGTCTTGGGCCAACAGAAGGTCTGGTGGCTACAACCACTGGGGTCCTTCTAGTATCAGTCAGACCATTAAGTCTGGTCTTATGAGAATTTGGGGTCTGCATCCTACTGCTCTCCTGCTCCCTCAGGGGTTCTCTGTTGTGTTCCCTGTCAGGGCAGTCATCGGTTGTAGCCAGGCACCATCTAGTTCTTCTGGTCTCAGGATGATGTAGTCTCTGGTTCATGTGGCCCTTTCTGTCTCTTGGGTTCGTAATCGCCTTGTGTCCTTGGTATTCTTCATTGTCCTTTGATCCAGGTGGGTTGAGACTCCTTGATGCATCTTAGATGGCTGCTTGCTAGCATTTAAGACCCCAGATGCCACTCTTCAAAGTGGGATGCAGAATGTTTTCTTAATAGCTTTTATTATGCCAATCAACTTAGATGTCCCCTGAAACCATGGTCCCCAGACCTCTGCCCCTGCTACACTGGCCTTCGAAGCATTCAGTTTATTCAGGAAACTTCTTTGCTTTTGGTTGAAGCATTCAGTTTATTCAGGACACTTCTTTGCTTTTGGTTTAGTTCTGTTGTGCTGACCTCCCCTGTATTGTGTGCTGTCTTTCCCTTCACCTAAAGTAGTTCCTATCTACTATCTAATTAGTGAATGCCCTTCTCCCACCCTCCCTCTCTCCCCCCTTGTAACCACAAAAGAATGTTTTCTTCTCAGTTTAAACTATTTCTTAAGTTCTTATAATAATGGTCTTATACAATATTTGTCCTCTTGCAACTGACTAATTTCACTCAGCATAATGCCTTCCAGGTTCCTCCATGTTATGAAATGTTTCACAGATCCTCAATGTTCTTTATCGATGCGTAGTATTCCATTGTGTGAATATACCATAATTTATTTATCCATTCATCCATTGATGGGCACCTTGGTTGCCTCCATCTTTTTGCTATTGTAAACAGTGCTGCAGTAAACATGGGTGTGCATATGCTGTTCATGTAAAAGCTCTTATTTCTCTAGGATATATTCCAAGGAGTGGGATTGCTATTTCTAGCCTTTTAAGGAAGCACCAAATTGATTTCCAAAGTGGTTGTACCATTTGACATTCCCACCAGCAGTGTAGAAGTGTTCCAATCTCTCCACAGCCTCTCCAACATTTATTATTTTGTGTTTTTTGGGTTAATGCCAGCCTTGTTGGAGTGAGATGAAATCTCATTGTAGTTTTGATCTGCATTTCTGTAATAGCTAATGATCGTGATCATTTCCTCATGTATCTGTTAGCTACCTAAATGTCTTCTTTAGTGAAGTGTCTATTCATATCTTTTGCCCATTTTTTTTAATTGGTTTATTTGTCATTTTGCAGTTGAGTTTTTGCAGTATCATGTAGATTTTAGAGATCAGGCATGATCAGAAATGTCATAGCTAAAAACTTTCTCCCTGTCCGTCGGTAGTCTTTTTACTCTTTTGGTGAAGTCTTTGGATGAGCATAGATGTTTGATTTTTAGGAGCGCCCATTTATCTAGTTTTTCTTCTGCATTCTTAATAATGCTTTGTATACTGTTCATGCGAGGTATCAGGGCTCCTAACATTGTCCCTATTTTTACTTCCATGATCTTCATCGTTTTAGATTTTATATTTAGGTGTTTGATCCATTTTGAGTTAGTTTTTGTGCATGGAGTGAGGTGTGGGTCTTGTTTCATTTTTTTTTTTTTTTTTGCAGATGGCACTGGGTTTTTGGATATCCAGTTATGCCAGCACCATTTGTTAAAAAGACTGTCTTTTCCCCATTTAACTGTTTTGGGGTCTTTGTCAAATATCAACTGCTCATATGTGGGTGGATTTATGTCTGGATTCTCAATTCTGTTCCATTGGTCCATGTATCTGTTGTTGTACCAGTACCAGGCTGTTTTGGCTACTGTGGTGGTATGATAGGTTCTAAAATCAGGTAAAGTAAGGACTCCCACTTTGTTCTTCTTTTTTCAGTAATGCCTTATTTATCTGGGGCCTCTTTCCCTTCCATATGAAGTTAGTGATTTGTTTCTCCATCTCATTAAAGAATGCCGTTGGGATTTGGATCGGAATTGCATTAAATGTATAGATCGCTTTTGGTAGAATAAATATTTTTATAATGTTAAGTCTTCCTATCCACGAGCAAGGTATGTTTTTCCACTTAAGTAAGTCTCTTTTGGTTTCTTCCAGAAGTGTACTGTAGTTTTCTCTGTATAAGTCTTTTACATTTCCGGTAAGATTTATTTCTAAGTATTTTATCTTCTTGGGGGCTACTGTAAATGGCATTGATTTGGTGATTTCCTCTTCGATGTTCTTTTTGTTGGTGTAGAGGAATCCAACTGATTTTTGTACGTTTATCTTGTATCCCGATACTCTGCTGAACTCTTCTATTAGTTTCAGTAGTTTTCTTGAGGATTCCTTAGGGTTTTCTGTGTATAAGATCATGTCATCTGCAAATAGAGATACGTTTACTTCTTCCTTGCCAATCTGGATGCCCTTTATTTCTTTATCTAGCCTAATTCCTCTGGCTAGGACCTCCAACACAATGTTGAATAAGAGTGGTGATAAAGGGCATCCTTGTCTGGTTCCCAATCTCAATGGGAATGTTTTCAGGCTCTCTCCATTTAGGGTGATGTTTTTGGCTGTTGGCTTTGTATAAATGCCCTTTATTATGTTGAGGGATTTTCCTTCTATTCCTATTTTGCTGAGAGAATGAGTGTTGAACTTTGTCAAATGCCTTTTCTGCATCGATTGATAAAACCATGTGATTCTTGTCTTTTGTTTTATTTATGTGGTGGATTACATTAATTGTTTTTCTAATATTGAACCATCCCTGCATACCTGGTATGAATCCCACTTGGTCATGGTGAATTATTTTTTTTGATATGTTGTTGAATTCTATTGCCTAGAATTTTGTTGAGGATTTTTGCATCTACGTTCATGAGAGATATAGGTCTGTAATTTTCTTTTCTTGTGGTGTCTTTAACTGGTTTTGTTATCAGGGATATGGTAGCTTCATAGAATGAGTTTGGTAGTATTCTGTCTTTTTCTATGCTCTGAAATACCTTTAGTAGTAGTGGTGTTAACTCTTCTCTGAAAGTTTGGTAGAACTCTGCAGTGAAGCCATCCGGACCAGGGCTTTTTTTTGTTGGGAGCTTCTTCCTTACCTTTTCAATCTCTTCTTTTGTTATGGATCTATTTAGTTGTTCTACCTCTGTTTGTGTTAGTTTAGGTAGGTACTGTGTTTCTAGGAATTCATCCATTTCTTCTAGGTTTTCAAATTTGTTTGAATACAGTTTTTCATAGTAATCTGATTTGATTCTTTTAATTTCAGTTGGGTCTGTTATAATATCACCCATTTCATTTCTTATTTGGGTCATTTGCTTCCTCTCCTGTTTTTCTTTTGTCAGTTTGGCCAGTGGTTTATCAGTTTTGTTGATTTTTTCAAAAAATCAGCTTTCAGTCTTGTTAATTGTTTGAATTGTTTTTCTGTTTTCTATTTCATTTAGTTCAGCTCTAATTTTTATTATTTGTTTTCTTCTGATGCCTGTGGGTTTCTTTTGTTGCTCTCCTTCTATTTGTTCAAGTTGTAAGGATAATTCTTTGATTTTGGCCCTTTCTTCTTTTTGGATGTGTGCTTTTATTGATGTAAATTGGCCTCTGAGCACCACTTTTGCTGTGTCCCAAAGGTTCTGATAGGAAGTGTTTCCATTCTCATTGGATTCTCTGAATTTCTTTATTCCTTCCTTAATGTCTTCTATAATCTAGTCTTTTTGGAGCAGGGTATTGTTCAGTTTCCAAGTGTTTGATTTCTTTTCCCTGCTTTTCCTGTTATTGATTTCCACTTTTATGGCCTTATGGTCAGAGAAGATGGTTTGTAATATTTCAGTGTTTTGGATTCTGCTAAGGCTTGCTTTATGACTTTATATGTGGTCTATTCTAGAGAATGTTCCATGTGCACTAGAAAAGAAAGTATACTTGGTTGCTGTTGGGTGGAGTGTTCTGTATATGTGTACAAGGTCAAATTGGTTGGTTTTGGCCTTTAGATTTTCGTGTCTTTATTGAGCTTTTTTCTGGATGTCCTGTCCTTCACCAAAAGAGGTGTGTTGAAGTCTTCTACTATTATTGTGGAGCTCTCTATATCACTTTTCAATGCTGGTAGAGTTTATTTTATGTATCTTGCAGCCCTGTCATTGGATGCAAAAATATTTAATATGGTTATATCTTCTTGGTGTACTGTTCCTTTAATCATTATATAGTGTCCTTCCTGTCCTTTCTGATGGATTTAACTTTAAATTGTATTTTGTCGGAAATTAATATTGCCACTCCTGCTCTTTTTTGATTGTTGTTTGCTTGATTTATTTTTTTTCCATCCTTTGAGTTTTAGTTTGTTTGTGTCTCAAAGTCTAAGGTGTGTCTCTTGTAGGTAGCGTATAGACGGATCTTGTTTTTTAATCCATTCTGCCACTCTCTGTCTCTTTATTGGTGCATTTAGTCCATTTACATTCAGGGTAATTATGGATAGGTATGAATTGAGTGCTATCATTTTGATGTCGTTTTTTGTGTGTTGTTGACAGTTTCTTTTTCTCACTTAATTTTACGTGCTGAGTAGATTTTCTTTATATATTGTCCTTTCGTCATATTTGTTGTTGTTGATTTTGTTTCTGCTGAGTCTGTATTTTTCCCTTGTATTTTATTTTGATGAGTAGGATAGTTTGTCTCCTTTGTGGTTACCTTATTATTTACCCCTCTTTGTCTAAATATAAAACTAACTTTTATTTCTTTGTATCACCATATCTTCCTCTCCGTATTGAAGGTGTACGATTATATTTCTTAGTCCTTCTTTATTTTTTTAATGTTGCTTTCTTTTATATAATAATATCGCTGTTTCCGTGTTTTGAGCGTTTTTAAATCTTGATTTATTTTTGTGAATTCCTTGTCTGGGTTGAAATCTGATTGCTCTGCCCAGTGTTCTATTCTTGGGTTGATACCTGATATTATTGATTTTCTAACCAAAGGGCTCTCTTTAGTATTTCTTGTAGTTTTGGTTTGGTTTTTACAAATTCCCTAAACTTGTGTTTACCTAGAAATGTCTTAATTTCACCTTCATATTTAAGAGACGGTTGTTCTGGATATAAGATTCTTAGCAGGCAATTTTTTTCCTTCAATTTTTTTTCAATATGTCATCCCATTGACTTCTTGCCTGCATGGTTTCTGCTGAGTAGTCCGAGATTATTCTTATTGCCTCTCTTTTGTAGGTGACTTTTCATTTATCTCTCGGTACTCTTATAGTTCTCTCTTTATCTTTGGTTTTGGCAAGTTTGATTATAATATGTCTTGGTGGCTTTCTTTTCAGATCTACCTCATGTGGAGTTCGATGAGCATCTTGGATATATATCTTCTCATCTTTCTAAATATCAGGTCGGGTGGCATGGTAAAATATACACAATGACTTAGCTTTTGTTGAGAGTGCTGTTCTCCTCAGGTTACGGAGGTGTGAGTAGGCTGTATGGCTGGCTGCTTCTCCCTGAGGAAACTGCGGCCGAACGCTAGTACCAGCCCACCGCTGCCACCACCACTGGTCCGGGAATGGTGCCTGAGGGCTCCCCGCTATTTGGGTCCGATGACTCCTCTCCACTTCTGAAGGGCCCCTTCCTCCCGTTGCCCCTCAGTTCATTGTCTAAGCTTGCCTTTGATGCTCAGGCCTCCCAGCTTGTCACAAATATACTTGTTGCACTTGTTTTTTTGGGTCTTTCTTGTAAAAAGGGCTCACTAGAAGCGTCTGCCTATTCCGCCGTCTTGGCTCCACCTCCTCTCATTTTTTTTTTTTAAGTGTCACTTTACTTCCATGGAACTGATTTTTTTGTTTGTGTGTTTTAATAAATGCCACAGGAAGGTGCGATTAGATGTAATTATTTTAAAAGCTTAAAGTTGTCAAAAAAAAGCTGGTGCTATGAGTTAAAAGATTTCTGTTCACCAATTTCTTATCGTTCATCTGTGTTTGCTGTATTACTTTTATGTTTCATCTAAGGTTTTTTTGCAGGAATTTTTTTATGCCATTTGTCCATTTTGTGAAGACTAGTTTAGTTAAAGCTAGGTGATGCAATCAGTAAAGCCACCCACTTGCTTACACATAAACTGAACTTTGCATATGCTGAAAACAAGCAAGTATGTGAAGATACCAAGTTAACTTGCTCAACTAATCCTACCCCTCCTCAGGATACACCTAAAGCCATATTTGCCATTCGACCATCTGCTATGGATTAAATTATGCCCCTCTCCCAAGTACGCATTTAAGCCCTAATGCTTGTATCTGTAAATACGACCCTGTAGTTTTTATTTTGTTGTGTTAATGAGGTCATACCAGTGTAGGGTGGATCATAAACCTAATCACTTCTGAGGTATAAAAAAACCAGAATAAACACAAAGAGACACTCAGGGGTAAGACAGACACCAAGGAACACCAAGAAACCCCAGGAAATGCCAAAAAATACCAAGGATTGCCACCAGACACCAGAAACTAGCAGAGAGGCTCACAGAAGGAATCAACATAATCAAGGCCCTGATTTGGACTTTCAGCCTGCAGAACTGTGAGAAAATTAATTTATGTTCTTTAAAGCCACCCACTTGCGGTATTTCCATTACAGTCACTAAGAGAACTAAGATGCCATGTGACAGGCAGATGCGATTATAGTGCCAATCTCAATTTTAAATACTAGTATAGTTAAATAAGGAACCCTGGTGGCTCAGTTGTTAAGTGCTCAACTGCTAACTGAAAGGTCATCAGTTCAAACCCACCAGCCACCTCCAGAGAAGAAAGATGTGGCAGTTTGCTTCCATAAAGACTTACAGCCTTGGAAATGCTATGGGACAATTCTACTCTGTCCTATAGTGTCACTATGAGTTGGAATTCGACTCAATGGCAGCGGGTTTGGTTTTTGTTTTTGGTATGAGTTAAATAAAACTTTCTCATATTATTTAAGAAAAAATATATATCACTAGAAGTTCTAATAATTTATTCCTGATCCCTGTTGAATCATTCTGTGCACCCCCTGAGATGCACAAACCACACTTTGGAAACCAGTAGTCCAACCCTATTAAAGGAAAACCTGGTGGCATAGTGGTTAAGAGCTACAACTGCCAAACAGAAGGTTGGCAGTTCGAATCTACCAGGTTAGTGCAAATGGAAGCTTGTAATTCAGAGGTGCTTGAGCAGCAGTGCTCTATAGGCATTCTTCAAAATATCTACTTTCACAACCCTCCTAACGGGAGAGTCAACTTTGAGACCACATGAAGAAGCTCCTCTTCTGTCAACTATGCAGCTCTTAGTATCAGAGAGCCCTCGATAGCCAGAATCAGGTTTTTTCTCTTAAGCACACTCCTATGAGCTACTTCCTTGTCATTCAATCGTTCATTGATTTATCAAGCAATTGTTATGCATCTACTGTGCATCATGATATTATACAATACGAAGGTAAGTAAGACATCATTCTAGCCCTTATACACCATATTTTCCTATTACAAAGAATAGACTTGATGGCAATTTGCAACTATTTGGAAAATATCTTTTACTGGTTTTATATATTCTTCGCTTTTTTCTTTTTAACTATCCCTGTAGGTAGGTGTAGATACAGTCCGTGATGAAAAAGGGAATGATCTTATTTCTACATGATTGCAAATAGATACAGAATCCAGAGGATGGTGCAATATACTTCTTTAACTTTTCAAACTGAGTCACTTTTCAGTCTAAACAGAAACCATTCAAATGGCCATCCAGAAGCACCAGCTCTTAGAATGTCACTTCTCCCTTTGTCCCCCATGATCCTTTCTGGCTCTTCTACATCCTTCCCCTACCACCAACAGCAACTACCCACCACTCTCTCACTAGGAATTCAGCTTCATCTTAGAGAGACTGGGAGTCATTTGTGGATCCATCCCCGTGAGACCGAAAGAATTTAAACTATAAATCACTGCAGAAACATTTAGATCCTTCAAATTTTTCAGAGTGAAGCAATGTCAAGATAAATAAACCTTCCTCTTCCTAACATTGATGTCCTCTCATAACATAACTTCAATGCCTTATTTTTCTAACAAAGTCTTTGTTTCTTTATTCTGCCTGACCCTAGACACTCCCCACAGGGTTGTGTGGTGGGAAATAAGGACTTAAAGAGAAGGGAAAACAAAATCCTGTCCTACCACATTATCAGGGTTTAGCATTTAGCGTGTACTTCATGTTAAATTGTCAGAGTGATGTGCTACTGATCATTTTTTGTGATCTCATTGGATGTTGGGTGCCACTTAGTTGTGACATACACAGAACCAAACTTAGATTCTAAGTCCCCCTGTAGCACTGACATTCCATGCTTCCATGAATCTGACACACCTAATATGGGTCATCTATGAAAACTGCCTAGTTGATTGGCAGTGCTGTTCTTGGATGATGTGCACATGAGTGAGTCCTCACTTGCCCCATGTGAACGTGTTTCACTCCATCTTTGGTGGAATACAACGAAAGCTTCAAAAGATAAGCCTGAAAAGGGATATTTGTGAGAATTAGAAACAAATCACTGCAGGGAACTAACAACATAAAAATGATTCCAACTGTGAGGAATTGAGGCAACAGCTCCTGTTGTGGTATACACAATGGACACAGCAGGTGGCCAGCTATAAAAACCACTGGAGGAAAAAAGTGTGCCTATGAAAAAGAACTACAAAATGACAGATTGCTCAAATACCTCATGTGCAGAGACTGTAACTTCCACAGAAGAGTCCCTGCACTGGAAGGAGCAAATCGGTGACCTAAGACTAAAATTGAATCCTGAAGTCAGCCTGTGCTAGGCCTTGCCCAGCTCATGGTGCCCACAAATGCCCTCCAGTACAACTAATCACCTCTTCCTTTATCAACCCGTAAGTACTCGAAGGCCAAGGAAGTTGGGCGTGGTCACCTCATCCAAAAAACTGGATGAGGAAGATGAGTAATCCAGATTCAATTCTCAATCTCACATGTTTATTTCTAAACTAGTGCATTGACTTGTCATGCATGCATACCAGTGATTAATTAATTATATTTAATTATCACCTGTAAGCCTACTTTAGCATCCCAAGGCAAGATTACTCTGAATTAAACTTGAATGAAGACTGAAAATAGAAGTATAAGCCCTTTATTACCATCATTTAATAATACGTATGCCAAAAAAGGATTATTTTACACAATGATCACATTCTTCTAACAATGAAAAAAAAAAAGAATTTAAAAAAATATATTTAACAGATAGGTAGGTTTGTCTGAAAGTGATCCAGAACTCCTCTTTGATATCAAAGGAGTAACTTTCGCCACTGGGTAGCTAATGAGAATTTTATTATACTCAATCTGTTTTATAATCGAGATTGCTAGATTGTAAAATCCTAGAGAGCAGTGACTGCACATTTTGTTCAGTGATTTAAAGACCTGGCCCAGCTGGTACAGTATAAAGTATATGGGGAATTTTTGCATCACTTGGGATGTTTTCAGTTAGAATTAACAGAACACTCATCTCAACCTGCTCAAGCATGAGAGATACGTATTATTTTACATAATTAGTAGTTTGGAGTTAAAGGAAGTTATCAAGTGGCTCAATCAAAGACCCAAGTTCTGTCCATCTTTCCACTACACTATCCTCAGAATGTCATCTTTTGCTTAGAGACCAGCTCATCTCATGGTTGTAAGATAGCTACCAAGTTCTAGGCATCGTATGCAGATATGTCAAGGTCTGATGGAAAATGGGGTCTTCTCCGCTCATGCATCTCTTTCTAAGAAAACATTTTCCAGGAACCTTCAGCATTCCTCTTTCCAGGAACTGGGTCACATGACTACAATTGAATTAATCACTGGCAAGGCATTTATAACCCATCATTAATTTAGACCAATCTGGATTCAATTCTGATGCCCATAGCAGTTAAAAACAGGTTTGGCTGAAAGTAACAGAGATCCAGAATAGTACAGGCTTCAATAAGAAAGAGAGTTGCCCACTTGAAAATTTAGAGGTAAGCATCCTGTGCAATGTGCAAGTTATCTATTGTCACAATAATGCTGTGTAACAAGCAACCATAAAACCCATTGTCTTAAAATAATAAACATTTATTTATGTTTAGTTCATGAATCTGTGGGTCAACTGAGCAGTTCCTCTGGTCTTGGCTAAACTTGGTCGTGCATCTGTAGTCAGTGGATTTACTGGCATTGAGTGGATTTCCTCCCATGTCTGGGCCCTCAGCTGGGACAGCTAGGCTCAGTCTGTTGTACTCAACATTGCCTCTCAACCTGAAGTAGTCTAGGCTTGTTCCCATGGCAGAGGCGAGAGTCCAGGAGAGCAGAAATATGCAAAGCTTCCTATTACTGCATTAAAAATCTCCCCAAAACCACATAGTTTGAAGCAACAGCCATTTATTTAGCTCATGATTCAGCATGCAGGCAATTTGGGTCAGTCTCTCTTTGGTCTACATGAGCTGTGTGTTGGCTACGTAACTGCTTCTGGAGCTTGGTTGGCTGTCAGCTGGGACTTCTCAGCTCTCCTTCACATGGTCTCTCATCCTCCAGCAGGCTAGTCAGGGCTTGTGCTTATGGTAATGCTGGGGTACAAGAGGTAGAAACATGCAAAGGTTCTTAAGATCTAGACATAAACCTGGGACATGGTCACTTTTGATGCATTCTATTGGCCAGAGCAAGTCACAGGCTATCCCAGATGCACGGTGTAAAGAAATAGATTGTACTCCTTGATGAGCATAGCTGCTGTCCATTTTGCAGCCAATCTGCTTCTCACCAGTCTGCTTTTTTTTAGAGTGTGGCCCTTGTCCTTCTAATCAAAGATAGCAGTCATCATGTCCACATTCCAGGCAGCAGGGTTCAAAAAGGAATAAAGACAGGGTGAACAGCTTGCAGCTGTATTTTAAGGAACATTCTCAGAAGTTGCTAGTGACTTTGTTGTTTACATCCAATTGGTCAAAACTCAGTCACATGGCCACACAAAGAGGTCTGGGAAATGTAGTCTTTATTCCAGGTAGACTTTATTCCATATATAATTCAATTCATATGGAATTAATAGGTGTTATTGTAGGACAGTTATCTGGCCAACTGACTGGAAAAGATCCATATTTGTGCCCATTCCAAAGAAAGGTGATCCAACAGAATGCAGAAATTTTCAAACAATATCATTAGTATAACACGCAAGTAAAATTTTGTTGAAGATAATTCAAAAATGGGTAGAGCAATACATCGACAGAACTGCCAGAAATTCAAGGCAGATTCAGAAGAGGACTTATCATTGCTGATGTCAGATGGATCTTGGCTGAAAGCAGAGAATACCGGAAAGATGTTTACCTATGTTTTACTGACTATGCAAAGGCATTCAACTGCGTAGATCATAATAAATTTGGATAACATTGTGGAAGAATGGGAATTACAGAATACTTAATTGTGCTCATGTGGAACCTGTACATAGGCTAAGAGGCAGTTGTTTGAACAGAACAAAGGAACGTTGTATGGTGTAAAGTCAGGAAAGGTGTGCATCAGGGTTATATCCTTTCACCATACTTAGTCAATCAGTACACTGAGCAAATAATTCAAGAATTTTGGACTACATGAAGAAGAAAGTAGCATCGGGATTAGAGGAAGACTCATTGACAACCTGCAATATGCAGATGACACAACCTTGCTTGCTAAAAGTGGAGGACATGAAGCACTTACTAATGAAGATCAAAGACTACAGCTTTCAGTATGGATTACACCTCAACATAAAGAAAACAGAAATCCTCACAACTGGATCAGTAAGCAACATCATAATAAACAGAGAAAATATTGATGTTGTCAAGGATTTCATTTTATTTGGATCCATAAGCAACACCCATGGAAGCAGCAGCTAAGAAATCAAATGACGTATTGCATTGGGCAAATCCACTACAAAAGATCCCCTTAAAGTATTAAAAAGCAAAGATATCACCTTGAAGATTAAGGTGTACCTGACCCAAGCCATGATGTTTTCAATCACCTTATTATATGCATGGGAAAGCTGGACAAATTATAAGGAAGTCCAAAGAAGAATCGATATATTTAAGTTATGGTGTTAGCAAAGAATATCAAATATACCACGGACTGCCAGAAAAACAAACAAATCTGTCTTGGAAGAAATACAGCCAGAATGTTCATTAGAAGTGAGGATGGCGAGACATCATCTCACATACTTTGGGCATGTTATCGGGAGAGACCAGTCGCTGGAGAAGGCCATTATGCTTGGTGAAGCTGAGGGTCAGGAAAAAAGAGAAAGACCCTCAACGAGATGGATTGACACAGTGGCTGCAACACTGGGCTCAAATATAGGAGAGATTGTGAGGCTGGCCCAGGACTGGGGCAGTGTTTTGTTTTATTCTAGTCTACATAGGTTCACTGTGAGTCGGAACCAACTTCACGGCACTTAACAAAAACAACAACAACAACTGCAGGACAGCAGCCACTCTGACACAACACTCAAAAAATATCAAGTAAGGAAGAAAGGGAAGGGGTTAGATATAAGCCAATCAACAGTATCTGATACAATTTCCCATAAATGCTTTTCATTCATAAAAATCCCTTGAATCCAAGGTGTTCTAACAGGCTACCAACATAGTTAGAAGAAAAAATCCACATTAATTTTATGACTTCTATTTTCCTTTTTTCTGCAAAGGTGGAAGCTGCTGTGCACTAAACCAGGCACAACAGAGAATGCCTTTCTACTTTGTTTCCAGCTCAACTTGTTCCTGGATGGATTGCAGAATATCCCAGATATCTTTTGAACCTCACCTTGGAGAAGAGTTTTGCTACATTATGTCTATACCAGGATGATAAAATTCTCGTCAAGAATCACATTGTCAGAGTCTTTTCTTGCATTTGTTTATTCTTCTGAAACTATTGAACCACAGTATGTTTCGGCAGGTAGAGGAGAGTTCTGAAATTAGAGACTGTACTTGTCACATGTACTTGTCACTGCATCAACTCTGGTTAATTTAAACAATGAAGGGAATGATAAGCACTCTTTGCTTAACAGCATATCACTGATGTTCACCTGGCTGTTAAGCAGCACAATGTCTTCTTGGTTTTCTCTACATTGTCATTTTTCTCCGTTCTATTATCTGCTCAATGCCTACGTTCCATTTATGACCCATTGTTATGGATTGAATTATGTCTCCCCAAAAATGTGTGTATCAGTTTGGCTGGGCCATGATTCCAGGTTTTGTGTGATTATCCTATATGTTGTAATTCCTGCCTCCTGATGCTAACGAGGGAGGATGGGTGGCAGTTGTGTTAGTGAGGCAGGACTCAATCTACAAGATTGGATTCTGTCTTTAGGCAGTCTTTTTGAGATATAAAAGAAAGAAGAGAGCAGAGAGACAGGGGGACTTCATACCACCAAGGAAGCAGTGCTGGGAGCAGAGAACGGCCTTGGTACCCTGGATCCCTGCGCAGAGAAGCTCCTAGTCCAGGGGAAGACTGATGAGAAGGCCGACGGAAAGAGAAAGGCTTCCCCTGGAGCTGACACCCTGAATTTGGACTTTGAGCCTACTTTACTGCGAGAAAATAAACTTCTCTTTGTTAAAGCCATCCACCTGTAGTATTTCTGTTATAACAGCACTAGATAACTAAGACACCCATTATCCAGTTGTTTTTGTTTGTTCAAAGTGAATGAATTACTATGGCTTCTAGAAAGTAAGAAATGCATCTTGTACAGAGAAAGTTCTGAAGGGAGATGTGAAGGAAGATCACTGGAATTCGAATATCATTTTGAGGGAAGGCACTCCGGTATGCATATGTGTGTTTGCAGGACAACACTCCATTCTCTTTTAAGTGTCAAGGCTACACAAATCAAAGTGAGTTTTAGCCAGCAAGGTGTGTTAAGAAAAGGGCCTGTAAAACCAAACCCATTGCCATTGAGTCACTTCTGACTTATAGTGACCCTATAGGACAGAGTAGAACTGCCCCATAGGGTTTCCAAGGAGTGGCTGGTGGATTTGAACTGCCCACCTCTTGGTTGGCAGCTGAACTCTTAACCACTGTGCCACCAGGGCTCCTAAGAAAAGGGCATACTCCTCAGTCCTTTGCACCAGTAACAGTTGGTTAATTTTGACTGACAAAGAAAATTGCTCTGCTCTTATATAAACTTGGCTCCCTTATTCTAACTCCTAATTGCCTCCTCAAACCCCACCCAATCTGATAAGGGCCTCTCCCTTTCAACCCTTACATGTACTTTTTCCATCCTCTTAATATGCTCGTGACCCTGGATTTATAGCATGTATTGACTTTTTTTTTTTTATTGACTTACTGTTTTTATCCTACTCTCTCTGTCTCCACATCCAATGGCCTTAATTCCAAATTCTAGGAAAGAGGGAATAAATCTATGTAACTGTCACATTAAAAACCATACAAAGCACTGGGTACAATTATGTACTATACAGATTTTTTTTTAAAAATATAGATTTTTTTTTTAAAAAGTAATGATGGTGAGTAACCCTGAAATCTGAACAAGTTAGGATTCTTAATCTGGAATTCAGATATTAAGTTTATAGGGAAAACTCCCATGGAGAAAAACACGTTCTTTTTTTCTAATACCTCCAAGGGTGGCACAAGCAGTTTATGAGAAGCTGCTAACCTAAAGGTTAGTGGTTTGAACCCACCCGGCAGCGCTGTGGGAGAAAGGCCTGGTACTCTGCTTCTGTAGAGATTACAGCCAAGAAAGCCCTATGTGGGTTTCTACTCTGTAACACGTGGGGTTGCCATGAGTTGGCATTGAATCAATGGCAATGGGTTTTTAACTGAGTTTTAGTTATTTCTTCAATTATGAAGTCAGGCTACAGAAGTTTCAGTGTACATGGGACTTTGCTACCAACAGAAATCACAGGCATTTTTTTTATATCACATTGTGCTGCTGTTGTTGTTAGTTGCTGCTGAGTGGGCTCTGACTCACTGTGTTGTGATAGATCGCTTTTGTGTAGCCTTTCTCACAGTAGTCTTGAACTCCCACCCAAGTGATTGGGTGGGACTGTGCAAATAAGGTAATTGTGGCCTACCAAGGGGATTGGTCACTTTTGCTATCCCACTAGGCTTAAAGGAGAGCCACTTTAAGAGCAGAAAGAGGATCTCACCACCACCAAGGAAGAGGGACCAAGAGCAGGGCGTATCTTTTGAATCCGGAATCCCTGCGCTGAGAAGCTCCTGGAACCAGGAGACCGAGAGAGACAATGCTGTAACACTGAAGACAGCGAGAAGTGGTGGCAGAGAAATGGCAGCAGGAAAGACTAGCAAGGAAGGCCAGCAGGAGATGGTGCATTGGGCTTCCTGGCCCACAGAGCAAGAAGGCTGAATGGCATTGGACAGGAGGCCTGCTAGAGAAGAGTGCCTCTGGGTACTTGATGGAGCTAGGTTTGCTGACCCATGGAGCTAGAGCTGAGTGCCTTTGGGCCAAAGCTTACAGGCAGAGTGGGGTGCCTCGGGATACT
This sequence comes from Elephas maximus indicus, assembly GCF_024166365.1. NCBI lineage: Eukaryota > Metazoa > Chordata > Mammalia > Proboscidea > Elephantidae > Elephas > Elephas maximus. The sequence goes on along the minus strand of NC_064823.1, from coordinate 25,019,277 downwards.
TATCAGCAGAGCTAAAAGAGCTTTGTAACATTTGCCTAAGCAGGGAAGAGGCCGAGGGGCTAGAGGAAGGCATGCCTGTGGGCACAGCTGAAAAGAGGCTGTTCAGATGGAAGAACTCTATCCTGAGTGTAACTGAACCTGAATTGTAACCTGTTACTTCCTTAATAAACACCATAATCATGAGTATTGTCTGTGAGTTCTGTGTGGCCATTGCAACAAATTATCAAACCCAGCAGAGAAGTAGAGAGTGCCATGGGAATGATGGTTGGTGTCAGAATTGGTAAAGATGGTGGGCAGAGGAGGCATGTCTGACCTCTGCCTCATAGAAATCAGCCTGAGGCTTTTGATTTTTATTCTCCTTCCTTCTTCAGAAGTTACAGGAGGTCAGATGGCTGCCCTCACACCATTTTTACACTCATGATGACTTTATGTATAACAGAACAAAACATTGCCTGGTTCTACGCCACCTCCATGACCTTTGGTATGTTTGAGCCCATTGTTGAGGCTATTGTGTCAATCCGTACTCCACTTTGAGGAGGCAGCTTTTCCCATCATATCAGGAATGTCTTGCAGCCTGACGGGCTCGTCTTCTAACACTGTATCTGGCAATGTTCTGTGGCTATCCATACAGTTTTCATTGCCTAATTTTTGGAAGTAAATCGCCAGGACTTTCTCCCCAGTCTGTCTCGGTCTGGAAGCTCTGCTGTGACCCCTCTACCATGGGTGAATCTGTTGGTGTTTGAAATACTGATGGCATAGCTTTTAGCATTATAGCAACACACAAGCCACCACAGTATGACAAACTGACAGACATGTATGTGGTGGACAATTGCTATAAAAAAAAATTTTTTTTTTTGCTATAGATATCTCAAAATAATGTAAACATTTATCACTACTTCAAAATTACAGTAGTTATTAGACCTGCAACTAACTCTTGTTATTCGGTGTGTTAATAAAAAGTACATGCACTACAAGTTTATCTTTGCTAGGTATTTTGATAGTCTAATGGATTTCCAGTTAAATCCTGTGTGTTTTTAAAATTTATTCATTTAAAACTCTGAGAAATAGTTTATAAACTCAGACTGTCGAAGGATCCCCTGCTCCAAGCAAAGTACTTTACATAACTGATGGATCATGACAATACCCGTATGAGTTAGATATTATTATCCATCATAGTATATAGATTAATGACTTCCGCAAAGTCACACAGATGAAAGGTGGCAGTTAGCACTAGTCTGTCTGACTCCAAAGCTTGTGCCTTAATCGCACGCTATTGCACATCTGGATAAAGTGAGACGTGTGTGAATTATTATTTTTTCATTGATCAAAATAGAAATCCACATTTTATTTAGGTTCAAACAAAGAGCCAAGACTAATATACACATTTGATCACCAAATGTGTGATCGTTGAAAATTTAGGTTTACTGCGCCATAGTTTATTAAAACACCACAGTCTTGGCCTCTTTTGAAATACAGATAGGTTTGACTGATTCTTTTCAATATGGGAACAAAAAGTGATTTGAAGGAGGGGATGCTTCTTTGATGCTGTCCCACCTCCAAAAGAAGAAGAAAACAACAAACAACAGCCACTATATATATAACTGTGTTACTTATAAACACAGCTGAACGAACCTCTGTAACAAACATTTCTGACTTTCATAATCAATCAACATTTCCTGAAGACACACATGTTTTTCTTCATAGTCTGTTTAAATGGCTCAAAAATACCATCACAATGGACAGGATCCTTTGTTGAAGGAAACAATTACTTGGCAGTATAGGCTATTTTAATGGACATATCACTTTAAAAGAAGCCATCATATCTGTTCTGCCTTCTAATTACAAATGCAAAGGAATATAATTCACCAACGTATCATAAAAATGTAAAACATAAGTGATTTAAACGCATATCTATGTTCCTTAGTCAACACAGCATGCAATCTGCTATGTTTTTTACATGTTCTGGGCACAAATCAGATGAAAAGTCTGTTTCTCTGCCTAAATGTGATTTCTTCTCCCTGGACAAGTTTGGTGCTGCACTGGATCAGTGGTCTATGCAATGGCTTGTAGTGTGTATTACAGACACTTTCCCTGTCGCTGTTGAGTTGATTCCGATTCACAGTGGCACTACAGATCTGGTTAGGACTAAATTCTTCCTGGGACTGATGTTTATGATCAATATGGTGGGTCACACCACTATAGTTGGTACATATATTTGAAATATATTAATCTAATGTCTAAGAGAGATTTTCACTGAGATATAATCTGAAGTATTTTCATAGAGTTATCCCAATTGTCGTAGCTCTATGGCGGTAACTAGATGATAATAACGCTCCCTAATTTTTTGGTGGTTATTTAATAACTGTTTGGAAACCCTGGTGGCCTAGTGTTTAAGAACTACAGCTGCCAACCAAAAGGTCTGCAGTTCAAATCTACCAGGTGCTCCCTGGAAACCATACACGGCACTTCTACTCTTTCCTATGGGGTTGCAACGAATCGGAATTGACTAGATGGCAACGGGCTTGGTTTGTTTTTGTTTTTGTTTTTTTACAAATCCCGTCAGTCTCTCATACAAAAAATTTATACACGTTTTTCTCTATACTCCTAGTTGCTCTCCCCCTAATGAGATAGTACACTCATTCCCTCCACTCTCTCTTTTCTAGTCAATTCGGCCAGCTTCTGACCCACTCCATCTTCCCATCTCTCCTCTAGACAGGAGATGCCAACATAGTCACTTGTGTCTACTTGATCCAAGAAGCTCACTCTTCACCAGTATCATTTTCTATCCCATTGTCCAGTCCAATCCCTGTCTGAAGAGTTGGCTTTGGGAATGGTTCCCGTCCTGGGCTAATAGAAGGTCTTGGGACCATTACCACTCAGGTCCTTCTAGTCTCAGTAAGACCATTAAGTCTTTTTATGAGACTTTAGGGTCTGCATCCCACTGCTCTCCTGCTCCCTCAGGGATTCTCTGTTGTATTCCCTGTCAGAGCAGTCACTGGTTGTAGCCAGGCACCGTCTAGTTCTTTTGGTCTCAGGAGGATGTGTCTCTGGTTTATGTCGCCCTTTCTGTCTCTTGGGCTCATGGTTACCTTGTGTCTTTAGTGTTCTTCATTCTCCTTTGCACCAGGTGGATGGCCGCTTGCTAGCATTTAAGACCCCAGACACCACTCTCCAAAGTGGGATGCAGAATGTTATCTTAATAGGTTTTATTAAGCCAATTGACTTAGATGTCTCCTGAAACCGTGGTCCCCAAACCCTGGCCCCTGCTACGCTGGCCTTCAAAGCATTCAGTTTATTCAGGAAACTTCTTTGCTTTTGGTTTAGTCTAGTTGTGCTGATTTCTCCTGTATTGTGTGTTGTCTTTCCCTTCACCTAAAATAGTTCTTATCTACTATCTAATTAGTGAAAACCCTATCCGTCTCTCCCTCCCTCCCCTCTCTTGTAACCATCAAAGAATATTTTCTTCTCTGTTTAAACTATTTCTTGAGTTGTTATAATAGCGGTCTTATATTTTTCCTTTGGCAACTGATTAATTTCACTCGGCATAATGCCTTCCAGATTCCTCCATGCTATGAAATGTTTCATGGACTCATCATTGTTCTTCATCAATGCGTAGTATTCCATTGTGTGAATATACCATAATTTATTTATTCATTCATCTGTTGATGGGCACCTTGGTTGCTTCCATCTTTTTGCTATTGTAAACAGTGCTGCAGTGAACATGGGTGTGCATATACCTGTTCGCGTAAAGGCTCTTATTTCTCTAGGATATATTCCAAGAAGTGGGATTGCTGGATCATATGGTAGTTCTATTTCTAGCCTTTTAAGGAAGTGCCAAACTGATTTCCAAAGTGGTTGTACCATTTTACATTCCCACCAGCAGTGTAGAAGTGTTCCAGTCCTTCTACAACCTCCCCAACATTTATTATTTTGTGTTTTTTGGATTAATGTCAGTCTTGTTGGAGTGAGATGGAATCTCATTGTAGTTTTGATTTGCATTTCTCTAATGGCTAATGATTGTGAGCATTTCCCCATGTATCTGTTAGCTACCTGAATGTCTTCTTTAGTGAAGTGTCTGTCCATATCCAATGCCCATTTTTTAATTTGGTTATTTGTCTTTTCACAGTTGAGTTTTTGCAGTATCATGTAGATTTTAGAGATCATATGCTGACCGGAAATGTCATAGGTAAAAACTTGTTACCAGTCTGTACGTAGTCTTTTTATTCTTTTGGTGAAGTCTTCGAATGAGCACAGGTGTTTGATTTTTAGGAGCACCCAGTTACCTATTTTCTCTTCTGTGTTGTTGGTAATATTTTGTATACTGTTTATGCCATGTATTAGGGCTCCTAGAGTTGCCCCTATTCTTTCTTCCATGATCTTTATCGTTTTAGATTTTATATTTAGGTCTTTGACCCATTTTGAGTTTGTCTTCATGCATGGTGTGAGGTATGGGTCTTGTTTCATTTTTTTTGCAGATGGATATCCAGTTATGCCAGCACCATTTGTTAAACAGACATCTTTTCCTCATTTAACTGACTTTGGGCCTTTGTCAACTATCAGCTGCTCATATGTGGGTGGATTTATGTCTCGATTCTCAATTTTGTTCCATTGGTCTATGCATCTGTTGTTGTACCAGTACCAGGGTGCTTTGACTACTATGGCGGTATAATAGGTCCTAAAATCAGGTAGAGTGAGGCCTCCCACTTTGTTCTTTTTCAATAATGCTTTACTTATCCGGGCTCTTTCCGTTCCACATGAAGTTGGTGATTTGTTTCTCCATCTCATTAAAAATGTCGTTGGAATTTCAATCAGAATTGCATTGTATCTATAGATCACTTTGGTAAAATAGACATTTTTAAAATGTTAAGTCTTCCTATCCCTGAGCAAGATATGTCTTGCCACTTATGTAGGTCTCTTTTGGTTTCTTGCAGTAGTGTCTTGTAGTTTTCTTTGTATAGGTCTTTTAAGTCTCTGAAAATATTTATTCCTAAGTATTTCATCTCCTTGGGGGCTACTGTAAATGGTATTGATTTGGAGATTTCCTCCCCAATGTTCCTTTTGTTGGTATAGAGGAATCCAGCTGATTTTTGTATGTTTATCTTGTGTCCCGATACTCTGCTGAACTCTTCTATTAGTGTCAGTAGTTTTCTTAAGGATTCCTTAGGGCTTTCTGTGTATAAGATCATGTCATCCGCAAATAGAGATAGTTTTACTTCTTCCTTACCAACCTGGATGCCCTTTATTTCTTTATCTAGCCTAATTGCTCTGGCTAGGACCTCCAGCCCAATGCTGAATAAGAGTGGTGATAAAGGGCATCCTTGTCTCGTTCCAGATCTCAAGGGGAATGCTTTCAGACTCTTTCCATTTAGGATGATGTTGGCTGTTGGCTTTGTATAAACGCCCTTTATTCTGTTGAGGAGATTTCCTTCTATTCCTATTTTGCTGAGAGTTTTTATCACGAATGGGTGTTGGACTTTTTCAAATGCCTTTTCTGCATCGATTGATAAGATCATGTGTTTCTCATCTTTTGTTTTATTTATATGAAGGATTACATCAATTTTTTTTTCTACTATTGAATCATCCCTGCATACCTGGTATGAATCCCCCTTGGTCATGGTGAATTATTTTTTTGATATGTTGTTGAATTCTATTGGCTAGAAATTTTTTGCTGATTTTTGCATCTAAGTTCATGAGGGATATAGGTCTGTAGTTTTCTTTTTTTTTTTTTTTTTTTTTTGGTGTCTTTACCTGGTTTTGGTATCAGGGATATGCTGGCTTCATAGAATGAGTTTGGGAGTGTTCCACACTTTTTCTATGTTCTGAAATACCTTTAGTAGTAGTGGTATTAATTCTTCTCTGAAAGTTTGGTAGAATTCTGCAGTGAAGCAGTCTGGGTCAGGGCTTTTTTTTGCTGGGAGTTTTTTGATTACCTTTTCGATCACTTCTTTTCTTATGGGTCTATGCAGTTGTTCTACCTCTGTGTTAGCTTAGGTAGGTAGTGTTTTTCTAGGAATTCATCTATTTCTTGGTTTTCAAATTTGTTAGAGTACAATTTTTCATAGTAATCTGATATGATTCTTTTAATTTCAGTTAGGTCTGTTGTAATATCGCCCATCTCATTTCTTATTTGGGTTATTTGCTTCCTCTCCTGTTTGTGTTTTGTCAGTTTGGCCAACGGTTTGTCAATTTTGTTAATTTTTTCAAGGAACCAGCTTTTGGTCTTCTTAACTCTCTCAATTTTTTTTTTTTTCTGTTTTCTATTTAATTTAGTTCTGCTCTAATTTTTATTATTTCCTTTCTTCTAGTGCTTGAAGATTTCTTTTGTTGCTTTCTTTCTATTTGTACGAGTTGTGGGGATAATTCTTTGGTTTTGGCCCTTTCTTCTTTTTCTATGTGTGCATTTATTAATATAAATTGACCCCTGAGCACTGCTTTCGCTGTGTCCCAAATGTTCTAATAGGAAGTGTTTTCATTCTCATTGGATTCTATGAATTTCTTTATTCTATCCTCAATGTCTTCTATAACCCAGTCTTTTTTGAGCAAGGTATTGTTCAGTTTCTAAGTGTTTGATTTCTTTTCCCTGCTTTTTTGTTATTGATTTCCACTTTTATGGCTTTATGGTTAGAGAAGGTGCTTTGTAATATTTCTATGTTTTGGATTCTGCTAATGCTTTCTTTATGACCTAATATGTGGTCTATTCTAGAGAATGTTCCATGTGCACTAAAAAAGAAAGCATACTTGGCTGCTGTTGGGTGGAGTGTTCTGTATACGTCTGTAAGATCAAGTTGGTTGATTGTGGCATTTACATCTTCCGTGTCTTTATTGAACTTCTTTCTGGATGTCCTGTCCTTCACCGAAAGAGGTGTGTTGAAGTCTCCTACTATAATTGTGGAGCTGACTATCTCAATTTTCAATGCTGTTAGAGTTTGTTTTATGTATCTTGCAGCCCTTTCATTGGGTGCATAAATATTGAAAATGGTTATACCCTCCTGGGATATTGTCCCTTTAATCATTATATACTGTCCTTTCTTGTCCTTTGTGGTATATTTAACTTTAAAGTCTATTTTGTCAGAAATTAATATTGCCACTCCTGCTTTTTTTTGATTGTTGTTTGCTTGATATTTTTTTTTCCCATCCTTTGAGTTTTAGTTTGTCTGTGTCCCTAAGTCTAAGGTGTGTCTCTTGTAGGCAGCGTATAGAAGGATTGTGTTTTTTTAATCCATTCTGCCACTTTCTGTCTTTTTATCGGTGCATTTAGTCCATTAACATTCAGCGTAATTATGGATAGGTATGAGTTTAGTGCTATCATTTTGATGTTTGTTTTTGTGTGTTGTTGACAGATTCTATTTCCTACTTAATTTTTTGTGGTGAGTCTTTTCCTCTTCTTCATTGTTTTTGATTTTGTTTCTGCTGAGTGTCTATTTTTTTTTCTTGTATTTTATTTTGATGAGTAGGATAGTTTAGTCTCCTCTGTGGTTACCTTAATTTTTACCCCTATTTTTCTAAGTTTAAACCAAATTTTATTTCTTTATATCGCCTTGTCTTCCTCTCCACATGAAAGTTCTATGACTACATTTCTTAGTCCCTCTTTATTATTTTAATGTTTTCTTCTTTTACATAACGACATCACTGTTTCCCTGTTTTGAGCCCTCTTTTTAAAATCTTGACTTATTTTTGTGATTTCCCTGTCTGGCTTAATCTCTGATTGCTCTGTCCAGTGTTCTAGACTTGGGTTGATACCCGATATTATTGATTTTCTAACCAAAGAATTCCCTCTAATATTTCTTGCAGTTTTGGTTTGGTTTTTATGATTTCTCTGAACTTCTGTTTATCTGAAAATCTCCTAATTTCACCTTCATATCTGGAGACAGTTTTGCTGGATATATGATTCTTGGCTGGCAATTTTTTTCCTTCAATGCTTTATATAAGCCAGCCCATTGCCTTCTTGCCTGAATGGTTTCTGCCGAGTAGTCTGAGCTTATTCTTATTGACTCTCCTTTGTAAGTGACTTTTCATTTATACCTCGCTGCTCTTAAAATTCTCTCTTTATCTTTGGTTTTGGCAAGTTTGATTATAATATCTCTTGGGGACTTTCTTTTAAAATCTATCTTATGTGGAGTTCGATGAGCATCTTGGATTGATATCTGCTCATCTTTCACAATACCAGGGAAGTTTTCTGCCAACAAATCTTCAACAATTTTCTCTGTCTTTTCTGTTATCCCTCCCTGTTCTGGTACTCCAATCACTCGTAGGTTATTTCTCTTGATAGAGTCCCACATGATTCTTAGGGTTTCTTCATTTTTAAAAGTTCTTTTGTCTGATTCTTCTTCAAATATATTGGTGCCAAGTGTTTTATCTTCAAGGTCACCAATTCTGCCTTCCACCTGACTTTCTATTTAGTTGTCTAATTCTGTAATTTTATTCTTAATCTTCTGAATTTCCTATTGCTGTCTCTCTATGGATTCTTGCAGCTTATTAAATTTTTCATTATGTCCTTGAATAATCTTTTTAATTTCTTCAGCTGTTTTATCTGTGTGTTGCTTGGCTTGTTCTGCACATTGCCTGATCTCCTCTCTGATGTCTTGAAGAGCTCTGTAAATTAATCTTTTGAATTCTGCTTCCTATAATTCCAGGAAGTTACCTTCATCCAGAAGATCCTTTGATTCTCTGTGTTGAGAGCTTGTTGAAGTGATCATGGTCTGTTTCTTTATGTGGTTTGATATTGACTGTTGTCTCTGAACCATCTATAAGTGATTGTATTAGTTTATTTTATGTTTTCTTACTGTATCCTATTTTCTTGCTTTGTTTTGTTTTGATATGCCCAAACGGGTTGCTTAAGTGAGCTAGCTAAGTTCTTGCTCTCGTTTAATACTAACCCAAATTCACCAGAAGCAGCCAAGCATGGGAAGGGAAACAACGTTATGGAACCAACTGGCTTTCCCAGGAAAAAAGATCCTGATATGATGAGACAGAGTCAGACTCCAAACCTATTTCCACCTCCCAGGAGCAATACTGAGGTTAGAGAACAAGAGGAAAAAACTCGAGATATATTTCTTGAAAAGCGAACCTGAAGTTTGAGCGGGCAGGTCTAGCGAAGTAGAAGAAAAGGTCTCATGAGTTTAGCTTATACATGCTACCACAGTACTTCTGCAGAAGCCAGAAGTGCTGGCAGGGTTTGTTATTTCCCAGGGCACTAAAAATGCCTGAGTTGTATAATTCATTCCTTCATTCATTGGAAAAATATTTGTGAAGTACAGACCTGAATGATAAGAAGGGGCCATTTGTTCTAAGATCAAGGAGCAGAGGTTTTAGGCTGAGGAAACAGTGAGTGTAAGAATAAGTTTGAAAGGTTGAGGACTAGAAAGAAGGCCTGCGTTACTGGAGCTTAATGAGAGTAGAGCGAGGGGAAAAGAAAGGGTTGGTGGAAGCTTGGTACGCAATGAGGACAGAAAGGGGCCAGGTCATCTTAGGCATTGTAGATTCCATGAAACAAGAATTTATAGAAGACATGACAAACAACAAGTGAAGAAACAAGTGAAACTTATACAGATCTAGAAAATAAATTAGGTTTCTTGCTATCAGATTGGCAAATGCTCCAAAGCATTATTTTTAATAGCAAAATATCCTAAACAACCTAAATGTCCATCCAGAGGAGACTGGTTAATAAATAAATTCTTAAACTCTATTTTGTTCTGTTGTGCATAGGGTCACTATGAGTCAGAACCGACTTGACAGCACCTAACAACAACAACAAAAAACTCTGGAATTCTTTTTTTTTATATATACAATTGCATAGAACTTTGTTGTTAAACTTCTATGCAGCTGTATTAAAAGAAGAAGGAGGAGGGGGAGAAGAGGGAGAGGGAGGAAAAGGAGAAGGAGGAGAAGAAGGGGGAGGGGAAGGGGGAAAGGGAGGGAGAGGAGGAGGAGGAGAAGAAAGAGGAGGCGAAGGAGGAGGAGGAGAAGGAGAAGGAAGATCTCTATGTACTGATATGGAATGATTTCCAGGATATTTTGTTAAGTGAAAAGCAAAGAGCAAATACAGTGTTAACTTTTCTGTAAGAAAAAAGGGTGTGTGTGTGTTATTTTCGCAAAAAGAAATGTGAAAAATGGTTTTCTATAGAGTAGAATATGGCTTCTTTTAATATAGCTTTTTACCTGGTTTTTACTGGCACAATGGTTAAAGTGCTCAGCTACCAACTGAAAGGTCAGTGGTTCGAACCCATCAGTGACTCCGTGGGAGAAAGATGTGGCAGTCTGCTTCCATAAAGATTAACAGCTTGGAAACCTTATGGGGCAGTTCTACTCTGTCCTGTAGGGTCACTAAGAGTCAGAACCAACTGGAAGCAATGGATTTGGTTAGGTTTGACTTTTAAATTATAGAAATATTTTAAAGAGAAAGCCAAAAGACAAATGTGGTAGACACTGAGTATATCACTCAGATCCTCTTTCAACGGACTGAATGCCCATCTGTGGGGAGTGCAGTCAGCAGACAGCACCCAGTTCTCAGCTCCTTCAGGGTTTGCAAGGTCACACCCTTCCTGAGGCAACCCACTTCCTGTGACTGAGCAAGACAGGAGTTTAAAGGTCTAGTGCAGGACCGCTCTGCTGGATAATACTCTACAACTCCCCACGTGGAGACTTTGTCGTTGTGCCTGCATTGCAACTTGACTGCTTTTTCCTGTTCTGCTTCCGCTTCCTTCCCCACAGTGCTGATCTCTAATAAACATCTTGCACCAGGTGCTGGGTGGTGTAAAAGAATAATGAGCTCAGCTGCTGACAGAGAGTTTGGAGTTTTGAGTCCCTCCTGAAGCGCCTGAGAAGAAAATCCTGATGATCTACTCCTAAAAAATCAACAATTGAAAACCCTGTGGAGCACAGGACTAGTCTGACACACATGGGCTCACCATGAGTTGGAATCAACTCAAAGGGAACCAGTTTTACCCCAAACTCCATCTCAGCATCTACTTCTGGAGAACGCGGACTGTAACCAGTTGGCACTGGCAAGGGGTGCACCAACATCATTAAGAACTTTTTGTGAGGTATTTCCTCTATAGGCCAGGGCTGTTACAAAGCTTGATTCATTCCTAGAAATGGGGATGATAGCACTGTGAAACAGTAGAGGGCAAAGGTGATATATAAGGATCAGAAGTCAGGTCATAGTCTTTGCTGTAATGACCACCTGGCTGGCAGTGAGGGCCTCTTCACTGATAACAGAAAGGACCCAGGTAGCCCCTGCACACGGTGGTGATCCAGTTGGTCACTGGTGGTGAGTTGGAAGGGTATACCAATGGAAGGAAATGCACTAACTGATGCTTTGTATCTCTTGTCGGAGATGTGTGGGGAAAACAGTAGCTATGAGGATAACAGCATTGGATGAGTATTGCCAAGCTCCACTGATGTCCTACAAAAAGACAGTGAACAGCTAAGGATTAGTAACAGACAACTGAAAGCCAAGTCTAAATGTCGAAACTCTTCATTTACCTGCAAATAAGCTCATCTTCTTTAGCAAGAAGGTCTAGAAATTTGAGGATCAAGTTCAAGACTTAATAGTCTGAGTAGCTGAACTTCAAAGAAAACGACTGCCATACAGTGTCAGTTCTGTTATGCTAAGGGCAGAAAAGCATGGGCAACTGACAAACTGACACTAGGGTGGAGACATCTGGGCAGATACTTCTAAATATTTTTGCTCCCTAGTCTCCCCTGAGCCTTCTGAGCCTGTGGAAGTGCCCTACCATTTCCCATTAAGAGCTAGCACTCCAGACATGCTGGAAGACAATCGTAGAGCCCTCTTTCCCACAAGGCAGCAAGCACACCTCTCAGGACCTACCACCACCTCTTTTTCTGGCCCATAGGCCTATAACTATGGTTAAGTCACAAAATAACATAGCTGGTGATATGCTGGGTTTGACAAAGGAAGAAAGTAACTATATACCAAAGGACAAACAAGACCATGCAACATGTATTGGGAGCTGAAAGAGTACACATCGTTTGGATTCTGAGGTGCTTCATCAAGAGAAGAGCTTATTGACTTGTGATCACTCTACCAAGATACAGTATTTAACACCTTTGCAAGGACCCTGGATGATGGTGTGAACTTACTACTAAAATGGCTCCTAAAAAAAAAAAAATCCTAGAGACATTTAAAAAGCCAAAGCCCACACTGAGCAAAATTGAAAAGCTAGATTTTCTGTGGTAGATATTGGAGGAAGAGATTAAAAAGCTTGGGAATGTGGGCATGCCTAAATGGATATGCTATGATGCCCAGAAGACTCAACAGGTAATTATGTTCCACAGGGACCCCAGAGGTCATATCATTTACCAAGACCATAAAAATGCACTGGTAAGAGGAGCACCAACATCATTAAAAAACTTTAGTGGGACAATAGATAAGTGGTAAGTTTGGTGAAGAGTAAGACAGTACACAGTACTGGGGAAGCCAGCAGAACTTGTACAAGGCAAGGTCATGGACACTACATTGACACATCCAAACTCCCTGAGGGACTGAATTGCTGGGCTGAGGGCTGTGGGGGTCAGGGTCTCAGGGAACATCTAGCTCAATTGGTATAACAGAGTTTATAAAGAAAATGTTCTACATTCTACTTTGGTGAGTAGCATCTGGGGTCTTAAAAGCCTGTGAGCGGCCATCTAAGATACTCCACTGGTCTCATCCCTTCGGGAGCAAGAGAAAATGAAGAAAACTAAAGATACAAGGGAAAGGTTAATCCAAAGGACTAGTGAACTGCATCTACCACGACCTCCACCAGACTGAGTCCAGTACAACTACATGGTGCCCAGCTACCACCACTGACTGTTCTGACAGGGATCACAATAGAGGGTACCGGACAGAGGTGGAGAAAAATGTAGAACAAAATTATAAATCAAAAAGAAAGACTTGCTGGCCTCACAGAAACGAGAAACCCCAAGAGTGTGGCCGCCAGACACCCTTTCAGCTCAGTAAAGAAGTCACTCCTGAGGCTCACCCTTCAGCCAAAGATTTGACAGGCTCATAAAACAAAATGAAACTAAAGGGGCGTACCAGCCCAGGGGCAAGGATTAGAAGTCAGGAGGGGACAGGAAAGCTGGTAATAGGGAACCCAAGGTCAAGGAGGGAGAGTGTTTACATGTTGTGGGATTGCTAAACAATGTAATAAAACAATGTGGGTACTGTTTAATGAGAAACTAGTTTGTTTTGTAAACCGTCATCTAAAGAATAATAAAAAAAAAAAAAGAAAAAAATTTAGTGGGATATCTCTTCTTTTTTAAAAAAAAAATAATTTTTATTGTGCTTTAAGTGAAAGTTTACAAATCAAGTCAGTCTGTCACATATAAGCTTATATATACCTTACTACATACTCCCATTTACTCTCCCCGTAACGAGTCAGCCCGCTCCCTCCTTCCAGTCTCTCCTTTCATGACGATTTTGCCAGTTTCTAACACTCTACACTCCCATCTCCCCTCCAGACAGGAGATGCCAATACAATCTCAAGAGTCCACCTGATACAAGTAACTCACTCTTCATGAGCTTCTCTCTCCAACCCATTGTCCAGTCCCTTCCATGTCTGAAGAGTTGTCTTCGGGAATGGTTCCTGTCCTGGGCCAACAGAAGGTTTGGGGACCATGACCGCCGGGATTCTTCTAGTCTCAGTCAGACCATTAAGTATGGTCTTTTTATGAGAATTTGGGGTCTGCATCCCACTGTTCTCCTGCTCCCTCAGGGGTTCTCTGTTGTGCTCCCTGTCAGGACAGTCATCCGTTGTGGCTGGGCACCATCTAGTTCTTCTGGTCTCAGGATGATATAAGTCTCTAGTTCATGTGGCCCTTTCTGTCTCAGGGTCATAGTTATCATGTGACCTTGGTGTTCTTCATTCTCCTTTGATCCAGGTGGGTTGAGACCAATTGATGCATCTTAGATGGCCGCTTATTAGCATTTAAGACCCCAGATGCCACACTTCAGTGTGGGATGCAGAATGTTTTCATAATAGAATTTATTTTGCCAATTGACTTAGAAGTCCCCTTAAGCAAGCCATAGTCCTCAAACCCCCACCCTTGCTTCACTGACCTTCAAAGCATTCATTTTATCCCGGAAACTTCTTTGCTTTTGGTCCAGTCCAGTTGAGCTGCCCTCCCCTGTATGAGTATTGTCCTTCCCTTCACCTAAAGTAGTTCTTACCTACTAACTAATCAGTAAATAACCCTCGCCCACCCTCCCTCCCTCCCCCCTCTCGTAACCACAAAAGAATGTGTTCTTCTCAGTTTATACTATTTCTCAAGATCTTATAATAGTGGTCTTATACAATATTTGTCCTTTTGCCTCTGACTGATTTCACTCAGCATAATGCCTTCCAAGTTCCTCCATGTTATGAAATGTTTCACAGATTCCTCACTGTTCTTTATCGATGTGTGGTATTCCATTGTGTGAATATACCATAATTTATTTAACCATTCATCCGTTGATGGACACCTTGGTTGCTTCCAGCTTTTTGCTATTGTAAATAGAGCTGCAATAAACATGGATGTGCATATATCTGTTCATGTAAAGGCTCTTATTTCTCTAGGGTATATTCCGAGGAGTGGGATTTCTGGGTTGTATAGTAGTTCTATTTCTAACTTTTTAAGAAAATGTCAGATAGATTTCCAAAGTGGTTGTACCATTTTACATTCCCACCAGCACTGTATAAGAGTTCCAATCTCTCCGCAGCCTCTCCAACATTTATTATTTTGTGTTTTTTGGATTAATGCCAGCCTTGTTGGAGTAAGATGGAATCTCATCGTAGTTTTAATTTGCATTTCTCTAATGGCTAATGATCGAGAGCATTTTCTCATGTATCTGTTAGCTGCCTGAATATCTTCTTTAGTGAAGTGTGTGTTCATATCCTTTGCCCACTTTTTGATTGGGTTGTTTGTCTTTTTGTGGTTGACTTTTAACAGAATCGTGTAGATTTTAGAGATCAGGCGCTGGTTGGAGATGTCATAGCTGAAAATTTTTTCCCAATCTGTAGGTGGTCTTTTTACTCTTTTGGTGAAGTCTTTATATGAGCATACATGTTTGATTTTTAGGAGCTCCCAATTATCTGGTTTCTCTTCGTCATTTTTAGTAATGTTTTGTATTCTGTTTATGCCTTGTATTAGGGCTCCTAACGTTGTCCCTATTTTTTTCTTCCATGATCTTTATCGTTTTAGTCTTTATGTTTAGTCTTTGAGCCACTTGGAGTTAGTTTTTGTGCATTGTGGGAGGTATGGGTCCTGTTTCATTTTTTTGCAAATGGATATCCAGTTATGCCGCACCATTTGTCAAAAAGACTATCTTTTCCGCAATTAACTGACACTGGGCCTTTGTCAAAGATCAGCTGCTCATATGTGGATGGATTTATATCTGGGTTCTCAGTTCTGTTCCATTGATCTATGTGCCTGTTGTTGTACGAGTACCAGGCTGTTTTGACTACTGTGGCTGTATAATATGTTCTGAAATCAGGTAGAGTGAGGCCTCCCACTTTGTTGTTGTTTTTCAGTAGTGCTTTACTTATCGGGGGCTTCTTTCCCTTTCATATGAAGTTGGTGATTTGTTTCTCCATCACTTTAAAAAATGTAATTGGAATTTGGATCGGAAGTGCATTGTATGCATAGATGGCTTTTGGTAGAATAGACATTTTTACTATGTTAAGTCTTCCTACCCATGAGCAAGGTATGTTTTTCCACTTATGTAGGTCCCTTTTACTTTCTTGCACTAGTACTTTGTAGTTTTCTTTGTATAGGTCTTTTACATCTTTGGTAAGATTTATTCCTAAGTATTTTATCTTGGGGGCTCGTGTGAATGTTATTGATCTGCTGATTTCCTCTTCGATGCTCTTTTTGTTGATGTAGAGGAATCCAACTGATTTTTGTATGTTTATCTTGTAACCTGAGACTCTGCTGAACTCTTCTATTAGTTTCAGTAGTTTTCTGGAGGATTCCTTAGGGTTTTCTGTGTATAAGATCATGTCATCTACAAATAGAGATAATTTTACTCCCTCCTTGCCAATCTGGATGCCCTTTATTTCTTTGTCTAGCCTAATTGCTCTGGCTAGGACTTCCAGCACAATGTTGAATAAGAGAGATGATAAAGGGCATCCTTGTCTGGTTCCCATTCTCAAGGGAAATGTTTTCAGGCTCTCTCCATTTAGCGTGATGTTGGCTGTTGGCTTTGTATAAAAAAAATGCCCTTTATTATGTTGAGGAATTTTCTTTCAATTCCTATTTTCTGAGAATTTTTATCATGAATGGGTGTTGGACTTTGTCAAATGCCTTTTCTGCATCAATTGATAAGATCATGTGGTTTTTGTCTTTTTTTTTTTATTTATATGGTGGATTACATTAATGGTTTTTCTAATATTAAACCAGCCTTGCATACCTGGTATAAATACCACTTGGTCATGGTGGATTATTTTTTTGATATGTTGTTGAATTCTATTGGCTAGAATTTTGTTGAGGATTTTTGCATCTATGTTCATGAGGGATATAGATCTGTAATTTTCTTTTTTTGTAATGTCTTTACCTGGTTTTGTTATCAGGGATATGGTAGCTTCATAGAATGAGTTAGGTTGTATTCCTTCATTTTCTATGCTTTGAAATACCTTTAGCAGTAGTGGTGTTAACTCTTCTCTGAAAGTTTGGTAGAACTCTGCAGTGAAGCCGCCTGGGCCAGGGCTTTTTTTTGTTGGGAGTTTTTTGATTACATTTTCAATCCTTTTTTTGTTATGCATCTATTTAGTTGTTCTACTTCTGATTGTGTTAGTTTAGGTAGGTAGTGTTTTTCTAGGAATTCATCGATTTCTTCTACATTTGCAAATTTGTTAGAGTACAGTTTTTCGTAATAATCTGATATGATTCTTTTCATTTCAGTTGGGTCTGTTGTGATATGGCCCATCTTGTTTCTTATTCAGGCTATTTGTTTCCTTTCCTGTATTTCTTTCTTCAGTCTGGCCAATGGTTTACCAATTTTGTTAATTTTTTCAAAGAACTAGTTTTTGGCTTTGTTAATTCTTTCAATTGTTTTTCTGTTCTCTAATTCATTTAGTTCAGCTCTAATTTTTATTATTTGTTTTCTTCTGGTGCCTGATGGATTCCTTTCTTGCTTGCTTTCTATTTGTTCAAGTTGTAGGGACAGTTCTCTGATTTTGGCTCTTTCTTCTTTATGTATGTGTGCATTTATCAATATAAATTGACCTCTGAGCACTGCTTTTGTTGTGTCCCAGAGGTTTTGATAGGAAGTATTTTCATTCTCCTTGCATTCTATAAATTTCTTTATTCCCTCCTTAATGTCTTCTACAACCCAGTCTTTTCTGAGCAGGGTATTTTTCAGTTTCCAAGTATTTGATTTCTTTTCCCTGATTTTTCTCTTATTGATTTCTACTTTTATGGCCTTGTGGTCTGAGAAGATGCTTTGTAATATTTCGATGTTTTCGATTCTGCAAAGGTTTGTTTTATGACCTAATATGTGATCTACTCTAGAGAATGTTCCATGTGCACTAGAAAAAAAAGTATACTTTGCAGCTGTTGGGTGGAGTGTTCTGTATTAAGTCTGTGAGGTCAGGTTGGTTGAATGTAGCAATTAGGTCTTCCGTGCCTCTATTGAGCTTCTTACTGGAAGTCCTATCCTTCTCCGAAAGTGGTGTGTTGAAGTCTCCTACTATAATTGTGCAGGTGTCTATCTCACTTTTCAGTTCTGTTAAAGTTTGTTTTATGTATCTTGCAGCCCTGCCATTGGGTGCACAAATATTTAATATGGTTATATCTTCCTGGTCAATTGTCCCTTTAATCATTATGTAGTGTCCTTCTTTATCCTTTGTGGTGGATTTAACTTTAAAGTCTATTTTGTCAGAAATTAATATTGCTACTCCTGCTCTTTTTTGATTGTTGTTTGCTTGATATATTTTTTCCATCCTTTGAGTTTGTTTTTTTTTTTGAGTTTTAGTTTGTTTGTGTCTCTAAGTCTAAGGTGTGTCTCTTGTAGGCAGCATATAGATGGATTCTGTTTCTTTATCCAGTCTGAGACTCTCTGTCTCTTTATTGGTGCATTTAGTCCATTTACATTCAGCATAATTATAGATAGGTATGTGTTTAATGCTGTCATTTTGATGCCTTTTTATGTGTGTTGTTGACAATTTCATTTTTCCACCTACTTTTTTGTGCTGAGACATTTTTCTTTGTAAATTGAGTGTTCCTCATTTTCATAGCAGTTGAATTTATGTTTGCTGAGTCATTATGTTTTTCTTGGTTTTTATTTTGAGTTATGGAATTGTTAGACCTCTTTGTGGTTACCTTAATATTTACCCCTATTTTTCTAAGTAAAAACCTAACTTGTATCGTCCTATATCGCCTTGTTTTCCTCTCCATATGGCAGTTCTATGCCTCCTGTATTTAGTCTCTCTTTTTGATTATTGTGATCTTTTACATATTGACTTCAATGATTCCCCTTTTTGAGTGTTTTTTTTTTTTTAATTAATCTTAATTTGTTTTTGTGATTTCCTTATTTGAGTTGATATCAGGATGTTCTGTTCTGTGACCATGTGCTGTGTTGGTATCTGATGTTATTGATTTTCTGACCAATTTCCTTTAGTATTTCTTGTAGCTTTGTTTTTTTGCAAATTCTCTAAGCTTGTGTTTATCTGTAAATGTTTTAATTTCGCCTTCATATTTGAGAGAGAGTTTTGCTGGATATATGATCCTTGGCTTGCAGTTTTTCTCCTTCAGTGCTGTATATATGTCATCCCATTGCCTTCTTGACTGCATGGTTTCTGCTGAGTAGTCTGAACTTATTCTTATTGATTCTCCTTTGTAGGAGACCTTTCTTTTATCCCTGGCTGCTTTTAAAACTTTCTCTTTATCTTTGGTTTTGGCAAGTTTGATGATTATATGTCTTGGTGATTTTCTTTTTAAATCAATCTTATATGGGGTTCGATGAGTATCTTGGATAGATATCCTTTCGTCTTTCATGATGTCAGGGAAGTTTTCTGCCAAAAGATCTTCAGCTATTCTCTCTGTGTTTTCTGTTATCCCTCCCTGTTCCGGAACTCCAATCACATGCAAGTTATTCTTCTTGATAGTCCCACATGATTCTTAGAGTTTCTTCATTTTTTTTTTATTCTTTTATCTGATTTTTCTTCAACTATATTGGTGTCAGTTGCCTTATCCTCCAGCTCCCCCACTCTGCATTCCAATTGCTCAATTCTGCTCCTCTGACTTCCTATTAAGTTGTCTAATTCTGTAATTTTACTGTTAATCTTTTGAATTTCTGAATGCTGTCTCTCTATGGATTCTTGCAGCTTATTAATTTTTCCGCTATGTTCTTGAATAATCTTTTTTATTTCTTCAACTGCTTTATCAGTGTGTTCCTTGGCTTTTTCTGTAGATTGCCTTATTTCATTTTTGAGGTCATCCCTGATGTCTTGAAGCATTCTGTAAATTAGTTTTTTATATTCTGCATCTGGCAATTCCAGGATTGTATCTTCATTTGGGGAAGATTTTTATTCTTTAATTTGGGGAGTTGTAGAAGCAATCATGGTCTGCTTCTTTATGTGGTTTGATATCGACTGCTGTCTCCGAGCCATCTATAAGATATTGTAGTGATTTATTTTACATTTGCTCACTGAGTTTTATCTTATTTTGTTTTCTTTCAATATACATAGATGGGCTACTAGATTCCTCTGTCTTGATTATTGTTGCTTTTGAATCATTTATGTCCTATTACCAGCTTGTTTGGGCTGTTACCAGATATATAAGCCTCAGAGTCCATTCACTATTCTTAAGTAGAATCTGATTTTGGGTCACCAAGTGTGTAGTGTAGACTGTCACCTATTCACTTAGAGGAGTACTGGTGATAGTTGTGTGCACCAGATTCTAGTAGCAGCAGGGGGTCACACTCCAGGGGGCAGGATGTTGACAGGCTTCCCCCAAGTGCCTGCGAGGTAGGTGCGTCTCTATTCCTAAAGCAATTTGGTGGGTGGGCTCTGCAGCTGTATCTTAGGCACCCAATGCATGTACCTCTACACATTGGTAGGTGTCACTATCCTCAGACCCTTATGCCAGGAGGCTAGGTGGTCTGGGAGGGAGCTTCAGCCCTCAGTTCCCCGTTGTGGGTCAGTGAGGGCTCTGTTTAATAGGTAGAGATATTAGACCTGGGAAACTTTCCTTTCCAGTAATCCGCTAAAACAATTACAGTCAGATCACTATCAGAATTACCTTTGCATTATAATAGCCACCTTGTTCCCTGTAGGGATGAAAGCCCAAGACTGTGGATCTCATATGTTTGGCTGGAGCTGGTTCTGTATTTTTAGTCCAATTTCAGGAACTCAGGGAAGGATTTTTGGTCCCTGGGTTTTTTGTAGCTGCTTCTTTCAGGCCAGGAGAATGGGTTAGGAAAAGACAAAAGACAAAAAAAAAAAACAAAAAAACCACAGAGCACTTCACTCCCTGGCCCAGGAAATTCCAGTGTTAATGTCGCCACCTGGGAAGAGGGGGAGGGTTCAGATAGATAGGAGAGAGTAGCACCCAGGAATATAGACAAAGTTACTTATCTTGCTTGGTGATAACTGTTTTATCTGAGATTCCTGAGGGGCGTGTAGCCTGTGTGCGCTGGCTCAGTCAAGATTGCCCCCAAGGGTCAGGCCCACATCCTGTGCTTGTGCTGTCTCAGAAGCTGTGGTCGGTTCCTCCACTCCCAGTCCAAAGCCCAGCGCCAGGGTTCCCCGGCTGGGACGCCGCACTCCAGGCTCCAAAACCAGTCGCTGCCTCCCAGTGACTTCTCCTCCTGTTAGCCGCGTTGCTGTGCTGCCTGTATGCACTGGCTGGGCTTCTGCTGAGGTCACTTCAGGGGGCTAGGGCTGCATCCCGTGTTTGTGCCGTTTCAGTATGCTGTGCTCAGATCCCCTGCGCCCAGTCTAAAGTCCGGTGCCAAGGTTTTCTGACTGGGACGTTGGCTCCAGGCTCCGAAAACAGTTGCTGCTTCCCCGTGGTTGTTCGTTCTCTCATTAGCCCCATTAGTGTGCAGCCTGCTTGTGCTGGCTGAGTCTCTACAGAGGTTACTGCAGGGGGTTAGGGGTTAGGGCTGTGTCCCGTGCCTGTCCCGCCTCAGCAAGCTTCAATCAGCCCCGCCACTTGGCACCAAGGAACCGCGGGGGCTCAAGGCTGTGGAGTGGGTCAGGGATTCCAGAAGTGGCTGCTGGTTCAGGGCGCAGCTTTTCGCTCACCTGTCACTCAGGTCAACTCTTTAGATCTGTGTTTGATGGTCAGGGTTTGTAGATTGTCATGTATGTGATTGATTCACTTGTTTTTCTGAGTCTTCGTTGCAAGAGGGATCCGAGGTAGCTTCTCCCTAGTCAGCCATCTTGGCCCCACCTTCTGGGGTATCTCTTCTATAAGTCAGGGATGTTACAGAACTTGGCTCATTCCTAGAAATGGGGCTGATAGGATTCTGAAACAATAGAGGGCATGGGTGATACGTAAGGGCAAAAGTCAGGTCATAGCCTTTACTTTAATGACCAGCAAGCTCAGAGTGGAAGCCAAGGAACCAAACTGGAATGGAAGGCCTCGAAAGGCAGTGATGAGGAAAATTATTTCAAAGGAAATGTGGCTCATGAGCAATGGTAAATAGCTTAGTCAGGAAGATCAGGGACAAAGAGGTCTGGAGAAGGTCTGGGATACATGAGGTCATACTGTATTAGGGATGGCCCTAAATCCAACATTACTGGTGTGCTTATTATTAGTGGTTACCAGGGATATGACTAACAAACCAAAAATTATTAGTCGTTATCTACATTATCAGATTGGAGGGAAGGGGAAAGAGGAAGTTTTTGCTCAGGGAACATTGAGTTTATGCTAATGGTGGTGGAATGATCTAGAAAAGGATAGTGAGAATGGTTGCACAACTTGAAGAATGTAATCAATGTCACTGAAGAGTACATGTGGAAATTGTTGAGTTGGTATGTTTTGTTATGTATATTTTCAGTACAATAAAATAAGAAATAAATTTACATAAATTAAAAAAAAATTAAAATGCTGCATAGCTGGTGCAATAGAACTTTCTGCAGCCACAAAGAAAGCTATAGGCAGAAATTATTTTAACAGGATTTTCCGTAAAACTTAAATTGTCTTCCTAGACAAAATGGGAAGTTTATGGCAAGAGAGTGAGGATAAAGAGAAAGAAAAAGCAGAGGAAAGAAGTTTTATGTCATTATCACTGTTAGCATTCTCTGCTCCTCCTACTAGTTTGTGTGATTGCAGTAAAATGACACACAGACACACTCAAATATATAAATCTTTTGCATACCCCTAGAAGAGGGGCTTGATTCTAAGGTCACCTTGGGACCCCAGTTTGCCCCTGGAATTTTTTTCTAAGTAACTCAGGGTTCCAGCCACATAGCCACCAGAAGACCTCCAATCATCCTAAATGGACTGCAAAGTCGTTCACTCACAAGCTCTGAGGATAAATTCTGAGACATGAGCAGTCCATGAATTGGATATTGGAGATAAATGATTGAAAAGCCACTAGTCCCTAAGCAGCTATAACTATGGTACTAAGTTTAGAAAACACGTAGAGGTTTCTTCAAACAGGAAAGAAAGTATAATATGTTTAGCATCTGTATTACTTTCCTCCTGTTACATAAACCTTTCCTCATTATCAACGTTTCTTTTTCAACAAATCAAGGTGAGTCAGCAATGCAAACCTCAGCATTTACCTGCTCTGGGTACAGTCATGTACTTCACTACTAGTATTCTATCCTGAAGAGACTGACTGACTCCTTTGTAGGGAAATGAAAAACTCTTTACAGCCCAGCAACTATCTCATTAGTTTTCTGTGCTTTTACTTGGGTAAAATATTTTTACATATTTACACATTGGCTTTGACCATTTCAATTGTATTCCTTTAATGTTGTGCATAATAGCTTTCTTCCACGTACGGCAGAGAAAAAGAGATATATTGGTCAAGTCTTCGGGATAAACACTTCAAATACCAACAGCTTAACTTCCTTCTTTTTGATGAGTTACAACCCAAGATCTAGCTGGGTTCATGTCTTGAGATAGTTTCCCTAATTTATACCTGTGACTGACTACTGTGTATAGATGTCGGATAACAAACAATGCTGGACTTCTCGTTGAAGTGAGAAAATAGATCAAGACAGGTCTTTCACAAGCTATTTAGAGGATTATAGCATTACATGTCCTTCCTCTTTTTTTTCCTTCCCCTTTAATTTTTCTTCCCACTTCCTCTCCTTTCACTTTTTGGTCACCTCATTTCTAATATGAGGCAAGTCAGAGCTTTGTGAGGCAGGCTTTTCTACAAGAATGATAAAAAAAACAAACCCCAGTCCCGTTTATAGGCCTTGCAATTTATTCTAGATGCTTTTAACGCTAAGATAGGTATTAAAAATAAAGCAAGAATAATGTGACTCATGCATTTTTTTTTTTTTTAAACAAGAATAAGCCACAATAGGGTAAGAATGGGCCTTAAAATTTACTTAGTTGTACTCAGGGTTAAAAAAAAAAAAAAGGACAACTTTCGTTTCACTTTTATATATATTATGGTTTTAGCAAAACATTTAATTGCTGTCTAAAGAATATCTGACTTTTTGAGAATACATTTTGGTTCCATTCAGAAAAAACATCCAACTGAATTACAGCTTTTAATTATTTTTCTCATAGAGAAATACTGTACAGGCTGAAACTCAGTGGAGGAAAAACAAAATCATAGGATGTTAAAGTTGCAAGGAGTCTTGGAAGTCATTCAGTGCAATCTTTTTCTGGTTATAGAACTCATATTCAATATCCCCAACTAGACCAAGAACTGAATTTACAACCCATTCAACAAAGACCATCCTAGAACTACTTGTTTACTGAGGTTTTTAGGAAGAAATTTGTAGTTCTTTTTAAAACTATGAAACTGAGTTTGAGAAGGTTTGCCTACGATAGTGTTATGGATTGAATTCTGTCACCCCAAAATATGTGACAACTTGGCTAGGCCATGATTCCCAGTATTGTGTGGTTGTCCTCCCTCTTGTGACCTGATGTGTTGTAAATTCTACCCTCTGTGATGTTAATGAGGCAGGGTTAGAGGCAGTTATGTTAATGAGGCAGGGCACAATCTACAGGATTAGGTTGTCTCTTGAGCCAATTTCTTTTGAGACATAAAAGAGAGAAGTGAGCAGAGAGGGACCTCATTACCACCAAGAAAGAAGAGCCAGGAGCAGTGTGTATTCTTTGGATCTGGGGTCCCTGCACTGAGAAGGTCCTACAGCAGGAGAATATTGATGACAAGGACCTTCCCCAGAGCTGGCAAAGACAGAAAGCTTTCCACTAGAGCTGGTGCCCTGAATTTGAATTTCTAGTCTCCTGAACTATGAGAGAATTAATCTTTCTTTGTTAAAGCCATCCGCTTGTGGTATTTCTGTTATAGCAGTGCTAAGATAACTAAGACAGTACAAAAAGAGTAACTAGGAAGTCGAATTTGTGTTTTAAAGGAAAATAATATTCTTGCTCAGTCAGTGTAGCAGAACTTCTAGGCCTCACAGAACAGCCTTAAAATTTATTTTATGAGATAGTTGAGCAATGCAACTCTTACACATAAGAATGAAATATTGTACATTTTTAGCATTTTCTTTAGTTTTTGTGTGTTTAAGATGCAGAGAGTTGAGTTAATCTTACTTCTCAGTTCTTAGCACATTATCATTATGTATCCATATCCTTGCTCCTGTTCTTATCTTTCCTTAGACCTCCATTCTAATTAAAGGCATTTTTTATAAGGATAAATATCCTTATCTGCATATTTTTCCTTGTAAAATAGGTAACAGTAGGTGTGCTGTTATTTTAATGTGCGTCATTTGTGCTATACATCTCATTATTTTCTGAACTCTTTTTATTATTTTTGATACTTATCCAAGTTGCTGTATAGAAATATAATTTCTGTCTGATGGATGTTAGTCTCTGGTATACATCTATCACATTTTATAATCCATTTCTCTATCTTCCAGCTTCCCAAAATCACTAGCAATGCTACTGTGAATATCTGCAAAAATAACCCATCAAAGGCTTGTAAAAAGATTTCTCAGTGATGCACCTAGGATGGGATCACTGAGTCATAGGGCGTATAGACCTGTAACTTCTTTGGGCACAGTCAAATGGTTTCCAGACTGAAACTCCCACCAGCAGTGCACCACTACCTCTCCAAAACTTGGTATCATTTGCCTTTACAATTTCTGCCACACTATGGGTTAACATCATATCTCATTAAAAGTTTCCATTTATCTGGTTACTAGTGAATTTGGGAACCCTTTTATACACTTATTGTTAATTATGCTTCCCCATCTGTGAATGCCTATTCATGACCTATGCCCATTTTTCAACTATACCCTAACTTTTTTTTTTCCACTATTTTACTTTTATTTTATTTTGTTTTTGGTATTGATGTGCTGTTTACTTTAAATCTTGCAAATATCTTTTCTTAGTCACTTGCCTGTTAAGGTTATCTGTGATGTCTTACTCTGAACAGAAATCCTTAATTTTTTTTCCCTTTATTCAGATGTAGTCAAACATCAATTTTCCTCCTTTGTTTGCCTTTAGGGTCTCATTTAGCAGGTCTTTCTCTACCTCCATATCACAAATATATTCTCCTATATTTTCTTCCACTAGCTTCACTGTTTACCTTTGTAGTCCACCTATTTATGTTGCATAAGATAGGGATCCAGTTTTACTTTTATGTATATATATATATAATGAGTCAGTTATCCCAACACCCCTGAGAATAGAGCCTTTCATTTCTCCATTGTTTTGGTGTCTGAATTTCAAATATTAATTTCAATACACACACACACGCACACAAACACTATTCTGTTTCACTGGCCTATTTATTTTTCCTGCTCCAGTATCATATTGTTTTTACTAGCAAAGCTTCGATTTTGTCTTATTATCTGATAAGATATTCCCCTCCTCTTTCCTCTTGTTTATTAAGATTGATTTAGGTATTTGTGGACTTCTGCTCTTCAATATAAAATTTTTAATGAGTTTGTTGAGATCTTCAAAATATCAGCTACATTATCGGGGGATTGCATTGAATTTATAGGCTAATTTATACTATGCTAAAATAAGACCTCATGAGCATAGCATTATCTTTTCACCTACTAGTCTTTTATATCCTTTAAAATGTTCATAAATGTTGATACATTCTTTGGATGGTATCTAGCTTTTGTTGGTTTTGTTAATGGTATTTTTTTAAATTATATTTCCAGTTGTAACTGACTAACAAAAGTATATTATAGTATGTATACACTGTAGAAAACCAATACCACTGCTTTTGAAAAAAAACTAATTTTTGTAGGAGAATCGTGTTTGTAAAATGAAGGCCCTTTAAAACCATTGTTTCCATGTGTGTCTGTCTCCTTCCATGGGGAATCCCACACCCAATTCAATTCCTTCATTTCTACCCTGCTCAGGACAACCATTCTTTCTTCCCCAATAGTACAACTTGCCCTTTAATGAAAGAAATGTGATACAGGGTCTTGCATAACCTGTATTTTTACATACATTTGAAGTTTGTCTTTCATTCATATTTTTCTCAAGTCTGACTCATTTCTTAATCCAAAAAGAGAGAGGGCTTTCAAGGTATTTTCAGACCCAAAAGTACAGAGCCTGATTTCAGCATCTTACTAACATTTGCTTCAGTTGCTAGGGAGATAATCAGTTTGTATAAACTGAGATGAATCAGAACTTATAATCAGTTGGTTTTTGTAGAATTACAATTGTAGTTTAAGAAAAAGTGGCAGTGGTCTGCTTATGATACCTGTAAAATTGTAGAAATAATTCAATTAGATGTTATCGAAGTGGGAGTTTACGGGAGAAAAAATATGGTTAGTTTTTTATAAAAAAAGGATTATATCCGTGATGTAACAAGGCAACAAATTACAATATCTTATTCTAATGAAAATGCTGCCAGTTTGATTCGTGACCTTGATGTTACTTTGTGTGTGTCTTAAAAATTGCAGTTGAGAATTGCATCTGTTGCTGAAAAGTTTTAGTGAGTTTAGAATAATAATTCAGTGATAGCATGTTCAATTTACGAACCTGATTGGAACAGAGGAAATATTTTAACTCCACAATAGTACAATTAGGTGTATATTCACTAACTGAGATATATTTTTCCTGTGCCACTTATAGAGTGAAGAAGGCTGGGCTTAGATACCACTGAATACATTTAAAAGAGGGAGGTTAAAGTTTTATTTTAAAATGTCAATATTTACAGCGGTCTGGAAAATTTTGCATCCTTTGCAACACTCTAGCCTTATGATGAAAAATACAACATGTTAATGTGTGGAGGAGTATATTGTTTTTCAAAATATTTAGGCAGTACAAAAGCAAAATCATTTGAAGACCACTGACTTAAAGTAGCTCAACACCTGGAATTAGCCCCAAAGAAAATGTATGGAAAAATAACAATACCTGCAAGGGAACCTTGAACCTTGAAACACTCTTCCAAGTAAATAACTGCTGGAGGAGACAGAGGGCAGCCTGAACCAAGAATATAACAAAATTTACAAAGATTGAAGTACAGTATAAAATACAATTGGATTATGTCTCTTCTTAAAATTCTTCAATAGCTTCCAGTTGAATTTAGGATAAATTCTAAACTTCTTTCCACAGATTACAACCTTGATACTCAAAGTCTGGTACCTGGAATAGCAGCATCAATAAATATCACCTGGGAGTTTGTTGAAAATGAAGAATCTCCAGTCCCATCCCAGATCTAGTGAATCAGAGTGTGCATTTTAAAAAGATTTCCAAGTAATTTCTATATGTGCACATTAAAGTGAAATGCCATGATAGTCAAGGTGTTTATTTTAGTTTAGAAAAATACCCCTATGCTATATCTAAGGCTTAGAATTAAAGAGCGAAATCCAGCTAATACATTGCCTCACAAACACCTAAGTCCTTTTTCTACCACACCAGCCTTCTCTTCCTGTCCCCTTCTTTCCCCTGTTTGCTGTGCTCCAGCCAAATGGACCTTCTGTCACCTCCTTGTGCATGCCAAGATTTTTCCTGTCTTTAGAAAATGCTGCTCCCTTTGCCTGAAATGTTGCTATTCCTCTCCCTCTTCACACAGCTGACTTATTCTCATCCTTCTGATCTCTGCTTAAATGTCAGCTCCTCAGAGCTGCCTCTCCTGGTCACCTTCCTTGAAGTCCCAAGTTACCTTTCACTGTCCCCTCTTCTTTTCCTTCATAGACCTTAGCACAACCTGTAAGTTAATTATTTTAAGCTTTTTGTATTGAAATAATTTAAGACTCACAGAAGTTGCAAAACCAGTACAGAGAGTTCCCATGTACTAGTCACCCAGCTTTCCCCAAAGATAGCATCTTACATAACCAAGCTACATTATTAAAACCAGGATTGACATTGGTACAATGATGTATAAATTTTTATGCTTATTTATTTATTTTCTTTTTGACTACAGGATTCCTTGAATGGTGCAAACAGTTAACCACTGGACTACTAATGGGAAATTTGGCAGTTCTGACCCACCCAGACAAACCTTGAAAGTAAGGCCTGGCGATCTACTTCCGAAAGGTCACAGCCTTGAAAACCTTGTGGACTGCAAAGTCAGAATTGACTAATGTCAACTGTGATGGTTAAGATTGTGTGTCAACTTGGCTGGGCCCTGATTCTTACTGTTTATATGTGATCACTCCCAAGATGGAATCTACTGTGAGTAACCAATCAGTTGAAAGGGGGTTTCTTTGGGCATGTGGCCTGCATCTAAATATAAGTGGACATTCTAGCTTTTGTATGCTCTGGATCCTGCAGCTGCAAGTTTAAAGACCCACAAGCCCTTGAATAAGGGGAGGCTGGGGTCCCCTTGAGGAAGGATTCCAATCCACCGCCCAAAATTTAAACTGTTAATCTCTCTTCCAGCCTTTCCCAAAGGGATCTATGGCCTTTTAGGAGAGTGACTGTTCATTAGGGAAAAGGAAATAATCAGACTTTTTGGGGATTACTGGATCCTGGCTCTGAACTGACACTAATTCTAGGAGGCCCAAAATGTCACTGTGGCCCACCAGTCAGAGTGGGGACACATGGAGGTCAGTTTATTAATGGGGTCTTGGCTCGTCTTCAACTCACAGTAGGTCTAGTGGGTCCCTGAACCCATCCTGAAGTGATTTCCTTGGTTCCAGAAGGCATAATCGGAATAGATATACTCAACAACTGACAGAACCCCCATGCTGGATTCCTGACAAATGGAGTAAGGTCTATTATGTAAGAAAAGCCAAGTGGATGACATTAGAACTGCTCCTACCCAGCAGAAAAGTAAACCAAAGGCAATACTGCATTCCTGGAGGGACTACAGAGATAACTGCCACCATCAAGGGCTTGAAGGATGCAGGGGTGGTGATTCCCACCACATCCCCATTCAACTCACCTATTTGGCCTGTGTAAAAAACAAACAGATCTTAGAGAATGACATTAGATTATCAAAAACTTAACCACGTGGTGACTCCAATTGCAGCTGTAAGTTCAATGCAACTAGATTGTTCCAGATGTAGTTTCATTGCTTGAGCAAATTAATACATCTCCTGGTACCTGATATGCAGCTATCGATCTGGCTAATGCCTTTTTCTCCATACCTGTTTCAAAAGACCATCAGAAGCAGTTTGCCTTCAGCTGACAAGGCCAGCAATACACCTTCAGTTGCCTACCTCAGAGCTACATCAACGCTCCAGCCTATGTCATAATTTAGTCCACAGGGACCTTGATTGACTTTCCCTTCTACAAGATATCACACTGGTCCATTACATCGATAACATTATGCTGATTGGACCTAGTAAGGAAGAAGTGTCAATGACTCTGGACTTATTGGTAAAATATTTGCATGTGAGGTGGTAGAAAATTAATTCCACAAAAATGTAGGCACCTTCCACCTCAGTGAAATTTCTAGGGGTCCAGTGGTGTAGGGCATGTTGAGATATTCCTTTAAAGTGAAGGATAAGTTAATGCATCTGGCTGCTCCAACAACTAAAAAGGAGGCACATCTAGTGGGCCTCTTTGGATTTTGGTGGCAACATATTCCTCATTTGGTGGGCTACAATGGCCTATTTATCAAGTGACTCGAAAAGCTGCTAGTTTAAAGTGGGGCCCAGAACAAAAGATGGCTCTGCAACAGGTTCAGACTGCTATGCAAGCCGCTCTGCCACTTGGACCATATGATCCAGCTGATCCAATGGTGCTTGAAGTATCAGTGGCAGATAGAGGTGCTGTTTGTAGTCTTTGGCAGGCCCCATTCATGAATCGCAGCACAGACCCTTAGAATTTTGGAGCGAAGCCCTGCCATCCTCTGCAGATAACTACTCTCCTTTTGAGAAACAGCTTTTGGCTTTTTACTGGGCCTTAGTAGAGACTGAATGCTTAGTCATGGGACACCAAGTCACCGTGAGGCCTAAGCTGCCCATCACAAACTGAGTGTTGTCTGACCCACAGAGTCATAAAGTTGGACATGCACAGTAGCACTCTATCATTAAATGGAAGCAGTATATATGAGATTGGGCCCAAGCAGGATCTGAAGGCACAAGTAAGTTGCATGAGGAAGTGGCCTAAATGCTCATGGTCTCCGCTCCTGTCACATTACCTTCCATCTCCCAGCCTGTACCTATGGCCTCATGGGAAGTTCCCTATGATCAGTTGACTGAAGAAGAGAAAACTCGTGCCTGGTTTACAGATGGTTCTGCCCAATATGCAGGCAGTACTCCAAAGTGGACAGTGGCAGTACTATGGCCCTTTTCTGGGACCTCCCTGAAGGACAGTGGTGAAGGGAAATCCTCCCAATGGGCAGAACTTTGAACAGTGCACCTGGTAGTTCACTTTGCTTGGAAAGAGAAACGGCCAGATGGCTGGATGGCCAGGGACTTGGAAGGAATATGATGGAAAAGTCAAAGACAAGCATTTATGGGGAAGAGGTATGTGGATAGGCCTCTCTGAATGGGCCAAAGAAGCGAAGACATTAGTGTTTCATGTGAATGCTCACCAAACGATAACCTCAGCAGGGGATGATTTTAACAATCAAGTGGATAGGATGATGCGTTCTGTGAAAACCACTCATCCTCTTCCTCTAGCTACTCCTGTCATTGCTCAATGGACTCACGAAAAAAGTGGCCACAGTCATAAAGATGGGGGTTTTATGCTTGGGCCTAGCAACATGGACTTCCACTCACCAAGGCTGACTTGGCTACAGCCACTGCTGAGTACTCAATCTGTCAGCAGCAGAGACCAACACTGAGTCCCCAATATGGCACCATTCCTCTAGATGATCAGCCAGCGACCTGGTGGCAAGTTGATTACACTGGACCACTTCCATCATGGAAAGGGCAGCATTTTGTTCTTACTGGAACAGACACTTACTCTGGATATGGGTTTGGTTTACCTGCATGCAATGCTTCTGCCCAAACTACCATTCTTGGAGTTACAGAGTGCTTTATCCACCATCATGGTATCCTACACAGCATTGCCTCAGATAAAGGGATTCACTTCACAGCCAATGGATTATGGCAGTGGGCCCATACTCATGGAATTCACTGGTATTACCGAGTTCCTCATCATCTTGAAGTATATGGCTTGACAGAACAATGGAATGGCCTCCTAAAGACACAATTATGGTACCAGCTAGATGGCAATACCCTGTAGGGTTTGGGCAATGTTCTCCAGGAGGCTATATGTGCTCTAAACCAGTGGACAATACAGGATGCTATTTCTCCCATAGCCAGGATTCATAGGTCCAGAATCAAGGAGTGGAAATACAAGTTGCACCACTCACTATTACCCTTAGTGACCCACTCACAAGATTTTTGCTTCCTGTCCCTAGGACCTTATGCTCTGCAGGTCCAGAGGTCTTAGTTACAAAGGGAGGAATGTGCCCACCTGGATACAAATCACTGATTTCATTGAACTGGAAGCTAAGAATGCCTGCCACGTGGCCACTTTTGGCTCCTTATGTCTCTGGATCAACAGGCAAAGAAGTGAGTTACCATATTGGCTGGTGTAATTGATCCTGATTACCAAGAGGAAATCAGATTGATATTATATAACGGAGGTAAAGTATGTCTAGAATGCAGAAGATCCCTTAGGGCATTTCTTAGTACTACCATGCCCTGTGAATAATGTCGATGGAAAACTACAGCAACCCAATTCCGACATGACTTCTAATAGCCCAGGCCCTTGAGGAATGAAGGTTTGGATCATTCTACCAGGTAAAGAACTACGACTAGCTGAGGTGTTTGCTGAGGGCAAAGGGAATACGGAATGGGTGGTGGAAGAAGGTAGTTCTAATTACCAGTTACGTCCACTTGACTAGTTGCAGAAATGAGGACTGTAATTGTTATATTTCTGCTTTGTATGTGTGTTGCAAATATTTTTGTTTTCTTCACTTATAAAATATGAGATGTAAATAGGGCTAGTGCATTTTCAGTTGTATGCATGTTAGTTATATCATGTTAGGTGCAAGTATGACTTTGTAATTGTCTTTATTCAGACATTATGTATGGTTTGGGGAGATGTGTACAGGTGCCCAGTTGACAAGAGGTGAACTGTGACGGTTAAGATTGTGTGTCAGCTTGGCTGGGCTGTGATTCTCAGTGTTTATATGTAATCACCGCCATGATGGGATTTGCCAATCAGTTGAAAGGGAGTTTCCTTGGACACGTGGCCTACATTCAAATGTAAGTGGATGTTCTGGTTTTTTGCTTGCTCTGGATCCTGCAGCTGCCCCCTGTTCGTCTAACCTCTGGTGCTTGAGACTTGAGCTAACAGCTTATCTGCTGATCTTGGGATTCATTGATCTTCACAGCCTTTGAGTGAGAGCCTTGCTCTCTGATCTGCCGATCTTGGGTTTACCAGTCCCTGTAGCTACATTAACCAGAAGAAGCCTTGTGGTCTTGCCTGCTGATTTTGGGATTTGTCAGTCTTCATAGCCTGTGAACTGGAGCCCTGCTCTCCAACCTACCGATCTTGGGTTCACCAGCCCCTGTGGCTACATGAATCAGGAGAAGCCTCCCTCCTGGTTCACCGACTTGGGATGTTCCAGCCTCTACAATCGCGTGAGCCATTTCCTTGATATAAATCTCTATATATATACATTTATATGCTTTACTGGTTTTGCTTCTCTAGAGAACCTAGCCTGAGACATCAACTAACAACATTCTGAGTATTTAACTTAAAATTAAACCCAGTGATCCTCTACCACATTAAAATAAGTTGCTGTCGAATCACTTCTAACTCATAGAGACCCTGTGGGTCAGAGTAGAACTGTGCTCTGTAGGGTTTAAATGGCTGAATTTTTTAACATAGATTGGCAGGCCTTTCTTCTGAGGTGCCTCTGAGTAGACTCTAACTTCCAATCTTTCGGTTAGCAACCAAGCACATTAACTGTTTGCATCACCCAAAGACTCCTATTTTATTTCCTGCTTCGTACTCGTATCTAAAACGATCTCATTTGTTTCCTTACCTGGATTTGTCTCTTTTCCTAGGATGTAAGCTCCATGAAGTCAAGGAATTTGTTCACCATTATGTAACCAACACCTACAACAGTGCTGTAAAAAACGCACTAATTGCTTAATAAATATCATTTCAATAAAGGAATGGATGTAGGCAGAGATCCAATTCCAAATATCATGGTTAATTTATATATTAGCAGTTGAGAAACATATTACAATTAGTTGTAGAATTCAATACTTCTGACAACCATATTTTATTATTGTCATACATTAATTTCTTGGAAGAAATTTTATAACCTCAGTTTCTTAGTCTACAAGAGGATTTGCAAGAAATACAGTCCTTTTTCAAACCGATAACATTATCCTTTGTCGACGTATTGGTTTAAACGTGTGCGAGAAGTCATTCGAATGAGAATAGCATATACTATACTCCTGTAAGATAAATTTTTTCAGGCAGATAACTTTCATTTGTATCTCTTTTTCACTGGACACAAGTAGTTATTTTTGAAACTGTATCTGAAAACTGCTAAAATTTAGCAAGAAAAACATGACACTGATAGGAAAAAGCCAAAGTAGTAATTGTAGTTATGCTAGTCTGCATTGAAAATAGTGTCCCTTACTGACTTTGAATTTTATTTCTACCAGTAGTTTCCAATGTCTCTGCAATGATGGATATTTATTATTTCATCTCTAATTTTCATAACCCTTGATAGCATGTCTGAATTCTGAATCTCATGCTAAGTTTGATTGTATTACTGTAACATTTTTACTTAAGGCTTCACTTGAAAACTCCTTGACTAAAACAGTTTTCAACAGCTGAATACCACTGCATACTTAGGTGATAATTTTTCATTACTTTTTATATTGCATCTTTTTATATTAGGAAAGATCTAATATAAACCAAATAAATTAATGTGTTAAAAGGAAGCACTGGCTCCTAGCCACATGTTTGTTTAAAAGGCATCTGCTTTTCTTTCTATGCCATCTATGTCATATCTTGTGTGGAATACATTAATATGTATAATGCATTCAAGAAACATATATCAACACATGCTAAGTATTCATTACGTATTAACTATAGCAATTATTGGAAACCCTGGTGGCATAGTGGTTAAGTGCTACAGCTGCTAACCAAAAGGTCAGCAGTTCAAATCCACCAGGCACTCCTTGGAAACCCTATGGGTCAGTTCTACTCTTTCCTATAGGGTTGCTATGAGTCGGAATTGACGTGACGGCAATGGGTATAGCAATTATGATGATGATGATGATGGCACTTAGCAAATTTGAATATGTAGACTTAGTAGAAAATGCAAGGTCCTTTAAACATTGTTTGTGTGGAATTATTGCATCATATTTCAAGTTGAGAGGTAGGGGTAATAACCAAAAGCATTAGAAAATGGTAACTTTATTTTTAAAATATTGTCCTTTAAATGGAAATTCAAATAGCGTGTGGTATTGAAGGGTATGACATTTATTGACTTGTAAATACTCTTTGACCTAAGTAAGTTTGTTTTCATACAGATTTTCTGTGATCTGAAACTAATTAATCCTCCCCTCATTCATTTAAAAAACATTTATTGAATGCTTACTGCATGGCTGACGTAGTGCTGGGCCTGAATACCAAGATCAACAAGACCTAGACCTTCCTCACAGAATTCAAAATCTCTGAGATAAGACTGAAGGGATACTTAAAAACAGAAAAATTGTAAAACATTGTGGTAAGTTCTTTACTGATGATATAATGGTACTTATCGCAAACCTGATGTTATAGCTCTGATCCTAGGGATGGGGTACATGACCAAGGCCTATACCAGTCAACACTACTGCAGTTCCTACTGCTACTTGGATTGGATTAGGGAATAGGCATGGGACCAAGAAAAGTCATTGAGCTACAAGGAGATTTTGGGGGAGATTTCTGGAGATTTAGTTTTCTTGTTGGACCATAAAATACAGCCGGTATAGGACCTGGAACTCTGTCACCACTTGACCCTGGGGAACAATGTGATTGAAGTCCAATGGCTTTGTTGAAAGATAAAGCGAAGTCTGGCCCTGAAATTATTCTTTGGAGCCTCTTGTTTGGCCGAAAGTCAATCTACTTCTGGTGTTTATAGCTTATGAGAGTCAGTGCATTACCTTTCTTTAGGCCAACTTATGTTGATTTTTTATCACATGGTATCAAAAAATTTGAACTTAAATTGGAGTTGGAAGTTAGAAAAACATCATAAACAGGAATCATCAGACTGCAACGATAGTTTAAAGAATTTAACTTTTGGGTTATCATTTATCTCTCCCACTAGCTATAAGTTCTTCAAAGGCAGAGGTTATATCTACCTTGATTATTTCTTCATATCTAGAGGCTAGTCCAGTGTCTGACACCAAAAACCAAAACAAAACAAAACTTATTGCCATTGAGTGAGTTCCGACTCATAGCGACCCTATAGGACAGAGTAGCGTTGCCCCATAGGTTTCCAAGGGGTGGCTGGTGAATTCAAGCTGCTGACCTTTTGGGTAGCAGCCGAGCCCTTAACCACTGTACCACCAGGGCTCCAGTGTCTGGCACACCAGGCGTTAAATAAATACTTCTTGACAGAAGTAGAGAAGGGAAAAACAGACCTTGAAATAATATTCATATTGTGACCTAAGAACTGAGATGTGGTGACAGATGATTAATGATAGAAAGACTGTAGCTGCAAAGACAACTGGAAGAGTTTATTAGAGAAATAAGATGCTGTTACTTTGACTAACACATATGCCAAGAGTTGACTTGTTCAATGTTAAGTGATGAGGGAAAAATTCTAAACTCCAGCCTTTTTTGGAACACACAGAAGATGGAATGATAATATAAATTTTTCTTAAACCTTATATTAAAAAAAAAAGACAAAATAAATGAACAAGATAATAAAATACAAAGGGAAGCAAGAGTTTTAAAATAAGTACAAAATAAAATAAATTATGTGTTGAAGGGTAGAAGAGTGAAAACACAAAGAGACTAGTTTCAGAAAAAAATCATATTTGCAAGTGTAAATTCATCTTGTGTTTGGAAGGAGAAAGCGTAAATTGATGTGAGAGCTTGAAAAAAAAGATGGTTATATTTCATTAAAATTACGTATTTTACTTTAAAGTAGGCAATACATGGAAACATTACAAAATTCAGATGTTATAAAAGGGTATACAGTAAAAGGCAAATCTTTCTCCGACCCCGGGCCAGGACTCCCATTTATTTCTCCTATCCAATGACAGTCACTGTTATCAGTTCCTTCAACATTTGTCCATATATATCTTATGACTAAAAACAACATATATATGTGTATATATATATTATATGCACATGTGTACATGCATAAATTATTTTACTTTGTACCATTGTGTATGCTGAGCAAATAATCTGAGAAGTTGGACTATATGAAGACAAACGGGGCATCAGGATTGGAGGAAGACTCATTAATAACCTGAAATACGCAGATGACACAGTCTTGCTTGCTGAAAGTGAAGAGGACTTGAAGCACTTACTGATGAAGATCAAAGACCACAGCTTTCAATATAGATTACACCTCAACATAAAGAAAACAAAAATCCTAACAACGGGACCGATAAGCAACTTTATGATAAATGGAGAAAAGATTGAAGTTGTTAAGGATTTCATTTTACTTGGATTTACAATCAACACCCATGGAAGCAGCATTCAAGAAATCAAAAGATGCATTGCATTGGGCAAATCTGCTGCAAAGGACTTCTTTAAAGTGTTGAAAAGCAAAGATGTCACCTCGAAGAATAAGGTGCGCTTGCCTCAAGCCATGGTATTTTCAGTCGCATCATACTCCTGAGAAAGCTGGACAATAAATAAGGAAGACCAAAGAAGAACTGACGCCTTTGAATTGTGGTGTTGGCAAAGAATATTGAATATACCACGGAATGCCAAAAGAATGAACAAATCTGTCTTGGAAGAAGTAGAACCAGAATGCCCTTTAGAAGCAAGGACGTCAAGACTGTGTCTTACACGTTTGGATATGTTGTCAGGAGGGATCAGTCCCTGGAGAAGGACATCATGCTTGGTAAAGTACAGGGTTAGCAGAAAAGAAGAAGACCCTCAATGGACTCGATTGATACAGTGGCTGCAACAATGGGCCCAAGCATAATAATCACTGTAAGGATAGCACAGGACAAGGCAGTGTTTTGTTCTCTGGTACACAGGGTCACTATGAGTCGGAACCAACTCAACTGCACCTAACAACAATGACAACACATACCATTGACCAAAATATTATTTTTTGTAAAATTTAATTTTTTAATATAATTTTTTTTGTGCTTTAAGTGAAAGTTTACAAATCAAGTCAGTCTCTCACACAAAAACCCATATACACCTTGCTACATACTCTCAATTATTCTCCTCCTAATGAGACAGCCCGTTCTCTCCCTCCACTCTCTCTTTTTGTGTCCATTTAGCCAGCTTCTAACCACCTCCACCCTCTCATCTCCCCTCCAGGCAGGAGATGCCAACATAGTCTCAAGTGCCCACCTGATCCAAGAAGTTCACTCCTCACCAGCATCCCTCTCCAACCCATTGTCCAGTCCAATCCATGTCTGAAGAGTTGGCTTCGGAATGGTTCCTGTCCTGGGCCAAAAGAAGGTCTGGAGGCCATGACCACCAGCGTCCTTCTAGTCTCAGTCAGACCATTAAGTCTGCTCTTATGAGAATTTGGGGTCTGCATGCTCTCCTGCTCCCTCAGGGGTTCTCTTTTGTATTCCCTGTCAGGGCAGTCATGAGTTGTAGCTGGCACAATCTAGTTCTTCTGGTCTCAGGATGATGTAGTCTCTGGTTCATGTGGCCCTTTCTGTCTCTTGGGCTCGTAATTGCCTTGTGCCCTTGGTGTTCTTCATTCTCCTTTGATCCAGGTGGGTCGAGACCAATTGATGCATCTTAGATGGCTCCTTGCTAGTGTTTAAGACCCCAGACGCCACTCTTCAAAGTGGGATGCAGAATGTTTTCTTAATAGATTTTGTTCTACCAATTAACTTAGATGTCCCCTGAAACCATGGTTCCCAGACCCCTGCCCCTGCTATGCTGGCCTTCAAAGCATTCAGTTTATTCAGGAAACTGCTTTTGGTTTAGTCCAGTTGTGGTCTTACACAATATTTGTCCTTTTGCAACTGACTAATTTCACTCAGCATAATGCCTTCCAGGTTCCTCCACATTATGAAATGTTTCACAGATTCCTCACTGTTCTTTATCAATGTGTAGTATTCCATTGTGTGAATATACCATAATTTATTTATCCATTCATCTGTTGATGGGCACCTTGGTTGCTTCCATCTTTTTGCTATTGTAAACAGTGCTGCAATGAACATGTGTGTGCATATACCTGTTCGTGTAAAGGCTCTTATTTCTCTAGGATATATTCCAAGAAGTGGGATTGCTGGATCATATGGTAGTTCTATTTCTAGCCTTTTAAGGAAACGCCAAATTGATTTCCAAAGTAGTTGCACCATTTTACATTCCCACCAGCAGTGTAGAAGTGTTTCAATCTCTCCAAAGCCTCTCCAACATTATTTTGTGTTTTTTGGATTAATGCCAGCCTTGTTGGAGTGAAATGAAATCTCATTTGTTGGAGTGAGATGAAATCTCATTGTAGTTTCGATCTGCATTTCTGTAATGGCTAAGGATCCCGAACATTTCCTCACATATCTGTTAGCTACCTGAACGTCTTCTTTAGTGAAGTGTCTATTCATATCTTTTGCCCATTTTTTAATTGGGTTACTTGTCTTTTTGCAGTTGAGTTTTGCAGTATAATGTAGATTTTAGAGATAAGGTACTGATCAGCAATGTCATAGCTAAAAACTTTTTCCCAGGCTGTAGGTAGTCTTTTTACTCTTTTGGTGAAGTCTTTGGATGAGCATAAGTGTTTGATTTTTAGGAGCTCCCAGTTATCTAGTTTTTCTTCTACATTCTTTATAATGTTTTGTATACTGTTTCCGCCATATATTAGGGCTCCTAACATTGTCCCTATTTTTACTTCCATGATTTTTATCGTTTTAGATTTTATATTTAGGTGTTTGATCCATTTTGAGTTAGTTTTTGTGCATGGAGTGAGGTGTGGGTCTTGTTTCATTTTTTTTTGCAGATGGCACTGGGTTTTTGGATATCCAGTTATGCCAGCACCATTTGTTAAAAAGACTGTCTTTTCCCCATTTAACTGTTTTGGGGTCTTTGTCAAATATCAACTGCTTATATGTGGGTGGATTTATCTCTGGATTCTCAATTCTGTTCCATTGGTCCACATAGCTGTTGTTGTACCAGTACCAGGCTGTTTTGGCTACTGTGGCGGTATGATAGGTTCTAAAATCAGGTAAAGTAAGGCCTCTGACTTTGCTCTTCTTTTTCAGTAATGCCTTATTTATCCAGGGCCTCTTTCCCTTCCATACGAAGTTGGTGATTTGTTTCTCCATCTCATTAAAGAATGTCATTGGGATTTGGATCGGAATTGCATTAAGTGTATGGATCGGTTTTGGTAGAATAAACATTTTTATAATGTTAAGTCTTCCTATCCACGAGCAAGGTATATTCTTCGACTTATGTAAGTCTCTTTTGGTTTCTTCCAGAAAGTGTACTGTAGTTGTCTCCGCATAAGTCTTTTACATGTCTGGTAAGATTTATTCCTAAGTATTTTATCTTCTTGGGTGCTATTGTAAATGGCATTGATTTGGTGATTTCCTCTTTGATGTTCTTTCTGTTGGTGTAGAAGAATACAACTGATTTTTGTATGTTTATTTTGTATCCCGATACTCTGCTGAACTCTTCTATTAGTGTCAGTAGTTTTTCTGGAGGATTCCTTAGGGTTTTCTGTGTATAAGATCATGTCATCTGCAAATAGAGATACTTTTACTTCTTCCTTGCCAATCTGGATGCCCTTTATTTCTTTATCTAGCCTAATTGCTCTGGCTAGGACTTCTAGCACAATATTGAATAAGAATCGTGATAAAGGGCATCTTTGTCTGGTTCCCGATCTCAATGGGAATGTTTTCAGGCTCTCTCCATTTAGGGTGATGTTGGCTTTTGGCTTTGTATAAATGCCCTTTATTATGTTGAGGAATTTTCCTTCTATTCCTATTTTGCTGAGAGAATGAGTGTTGAACTTTGTCAAATGCCTTTTCTGCATCGATTGATAAAATCATGTGATCCTTGTCTTTTGTTTTATTTATGTGGTGGATTACATTAATTGTTTTTCTAATGTTGAACCATCCCTGCATACCTGGTATGAATTCCACTTGGTCATGGTGAATTATTCTTCTGATACGTTGTTGAATTCTTAAGGCTAGAATTTTTTTGAGGATTTTTGTATCTACATTCATGAGGGATACAGGTCTATAATTTTCTTTTCTTGTTGTGTCTTTACCTGGTTTTGGTATCAGGGATATGGTGGCTTCATAGAAAGAGTTTGGTAGTATTCTGTCCTTTTCTATGCTCTGAAATACCTTTAGTAGTAGTGGTGTTAACTCTTCTCTGAAAGCTTGGTAGAAGTCTGCAGTGAAGCCATCCGGACCAGGGCTTTTTTTTGTTGGGAGTTTTTTTTATTTCCTTTTCAATCTCGTCTTTTGCTATGGGTCTATTTAGTTGTTCTACCTCTGTTTGTGTTAGTTTAGGTAGGTAGTGTGCTTCTAGGAATTCCTCCATTTCTTATAGGTTTTCAAATTTTTTAGAGTACATTTTTTTATAGTAATCTGATATGATTCTTTTAATTTCAGTTGGGTCTGTTGCCCATCCTATTTCTTTTTTTATTTCTTATGTGGGTTATTTGCTTCCTCTCCTGCTTTTCTTTTGTCAGTTTGGCCAATGGTTTATGAATTTTGTTGAGTTTTTCAAAAAACCAGCTTTTGGTCTTGTTAATTCTTTCAGTTGTTTCTCTGTTTTCTATTTCATTTAGTTCAGCTCTAATTTTTCTTATTTGTTTTCTTCTGGTTCCTGTAGGTTTCGTTTGTGGCTCTCTTTCTATTTGTTCAAGTTGTAGGGATGATGCTTTGATTTTGGCCCTTTCTTCTTTTTGGATGTGTGCATTTATTGATATAAATTCGCCTCTGAGCACCGCTTTTGCTGTGTCCCAAAGGTTCTGATAAGAAGTGTTTTCATTCTCATTGGATTCTCTGAATTTCTTTATTCCATCCTTAATGACTTCTATAATCCAGTCTTTTTGGAGCAGGATTTAGTTTCCAAGTGTTTGATTTCTTTTCCCTGCTTTTCCTGTTATTGATTTCTACTTTTATGGCCTTATGGTCAGAGAAGATGCTTTGTAATATTTCAACGTTTTGGACTGCTTTATGACCTAATATGTGGTCTATTCTAGAGAGTGTTCCATGTGCACTAGAAAAGAAAGTATACTTGGTTGCTGTTGGGTGGAATGTTCTGTATATGTCTACAAGGTCAGGTTGGTTGATTGTGCCCTTTAGATCTTCCGTGTCTTTATTGAGCTTCTTTCTGGATATCTTGTCCTTCACCAAAAGTGGCGTGTTGAAGTCTCCTACTGTTATCGTGGAGCTGTCTATCTCACTTTTCAATGCTGTTAGAGTTTGTTTTATGTATCTTGCAGCCCTGTCATTGGATGCATAAATATTTAACATGGTTATATCTTCTTGGTGTATTGTCCCTTTAATCATTATATAGTGTCCTTCCTTATCCTTTATGATGGATTTAGCTTTAAAGTCTATTTTGTCAGAAATTAATATTGCCATTCCTGGTCTTTTTTGATTGTTGTTTGCTTGATGTTATTTTTTTCCATCGTTTGAGTTTTAGTTTGTTTGTTTCTCTAAGTCTAAGGTGTGTGTCTTGTAGGTAGCATATAGACGGATCTTGTTTTTTAATCCATTCTGCCATTCTCT
The DNA here is from genome assembly GCF_024166365.1 of Elephas maximus indicus. NCBI lineage: Eukaryota > Metazoa > Chordata > Mammalia > Proboscidea > Elephantidae > Elephas > Elephas maximus. The sequence goes on along the minus strand of NC_064823.1, from coordinate 24,976,909 downwards.
GTCTCTTTATTGGTGCATTTAGTCCATTTACATTCAGGGTAATTATGGATAGGTTTGAATTAATGCTCTCATTTCGATGTCTTTTTTTGTGTGTTGTTGACAGTTTCTTTTTCCCACTTTACGTGCTGAGTAGATTTTCTTTATATATTGTCCTTTCCTCATATTTGTTGTTGATTTTATTTCTGCCGAGTCTGTATTTTTCCCTTGTATTTTATTTTGATTAGTAGGGTAGTTTGTCTCCTTTGTGGTTACCTTATTATTTACCCCTATTTTTCTAAATTTAAAACTAACTTTTCTTTCTTTGTATCGCCGTATCTTCCTCTCCATGTGGAAGGTGTATGATTACATTTCTTAGTCCCTCTTTATTATTTTAATGTTGTCTTCTTTTGTACAATAACATTGCTGTTACCATTTTGGGTTTTTTTTTTTTTTATAATCTTGCTTGTTTTTTTGGATTTCACTGCCTGGGTTGACTTCTGGTTGCTCTGCCCAGTGTTCTAGTCATGGGTTGATACCTGATATTATTGATTTTCTAACCAAAGAACTCCCTTTAGTATTTCTTGTGGTTTTGGTTTGGTTTTTATGAATTTCATAAACTTGTGTTTATCTGGAAATGTCTTAACTTCGCCTTCATATTTAAGAGACAGTTTTGATGGATATATGTTGCCTCTGAGCCATATATAAGTTATTGTATTTAATTTATGCTTACTTACTGTGTCATAGCTGCTTGCTTTGTTTTGTTTTGGTATACCCGTATGGGTTGCTTGAGTGAGCTAGCTTGATTATTTTCACCTTTGGAGCTCTGGTGTCCTGTCCCTAGCTGGCTAGAGCTGTTATCAGGTATTATCAGTCTAGGAGTCCATTCAGTTTTCTTGTATAAATTCAGCTCAGGTTTCCAGATAGCTAATATCAAGTGTGTGGTATAGGCTCTGTCCTACAGTCTTAGAGGGGCAGGGGTGATTGGCGTATATACCAGTATCTGATTGAAGCAGGGGGTCATGCTCTAAACAAGGCAGGGGGTTGAGAACCGACCCCCGAGTGTCTATGAGGAAAACGCGTCTCTGTTTCCTAGAGCGTGCTGGTGGGTGGGTTCTGCAGAGGGACCATGGGCACCTAAAGTTTTTGGTTTTAAGGACTGGGAGGTACCGGTCACCTTTGGACCCTGTCGCGGATGGCTGGGTGACCTGATTGGAGCTACCAGTCCTTAGGTCCCTGATGTGGGTAGGTGAGGACCTTGTTTAATAGGCAAACCAATGTCAAACCTCAAACAGCCACCTCTCCACTGCACAGCTGAAATGGTTGGAGTTTGCCAACAAGGGCCTATTCTCCCGAAATAGGCCCACACTGGTCCATGCAGAAGGGAAAGGTGCTCAAGGGCCATGGATGGTTTATGCCTGGACAGGAGCTGCTTCTGTCCTGAGCTCCCCCAGGTACTGGAGCTAACAAATTATCTTTTTCCCCCAGTTGCAAATTTTTTCCTTCCCCAAGGCTGGGAGGATGGCTCCCGGTGCTCACCAGGGTCTATCTCAGGCCCAGGGATTCAGCCACTGAAGCCGGCTTGGGGGTGTGGGGGGTGCGGTAAAATATACGCAAGTACTTAGCTTTTGCAGAGAGCGCCATTCTCCTCAGGTTCCAGAGGTGTGAGCAGGCTGTGTAGCTAGCTACTTCTCCCTGAGGAAACTGTGGCCAAACGCTAGCACCAGCCCGCTACCGCCACCACCGCCTCTCTGGGAATGGTGCCTGAGGGCTCCCCGCAATTAAAGTCCAGTAACTTTTCTCCACTCCTGAACTGCCTCTTCCTCCCCCTACCCCTCATTTCGGTGTCTAAGCTTGCCTTTGATGCTCAGGGCTCCCAGCTTGTCACAAATAGACTTGTTTTACTTGTTTTTTTCAGTCTTTGTTGTAAAGAGGGCTTGATGGAAGTGTTTGTCTATTCAGCCATCTTGGCTCCGCCTCTACAATTTAATTTTTTGACCACTATGTTTTTATAGTTATTTTGTTGGTTTTGGCCTGTAGGTAATTATTTTTCATACATACACATGTGTTTTTCCCTTTTCACCTTATTTATAATGTACCTTGTAGATCATCTCATATCAGCGTATTTAGCTGTATCACATCCTTTTTCACTGTTCCATAATTTTTTAATTAGCCTTCTGAAAGTGGTTATTTTTAGGTTATGACAATCTTTTATGAACAATGTGGCATTCTGGTCGTGTGTGAAGATATCTGTATGATTCATTTCTAAAAATGGAATTGCTGAGTCAAAATACATGGGCATTTAAAATTAAAAAAAAAAAAGATACTACTGTATTGCACTCCACCTAGGCTAAATCCATTCATGCACCTACCAGCAAACTGTGAGGGTACCTGTTTCCCAAAGTCCTCTCCAACACACAGTTATCAAACTTTCTGAGCTTTGTTAATCAAAAAGGTTTTAACTGGCCTTTCTCTTCCTTAAGAAAGAAGACTATTTTTTCTAATCTTTTATACCCCATCGTATTTTCTTTTCTGTGAACTGTACGCTCATATCTTTGGCTCATTATGCTGTTGGTTTTGCTTATTGATTTTTAGGGCACTGTATTTTGTATGTTATGTTAAGGAGCCATGGTGGCACAGTGGTTAATGTGCTCTGTTGCTAACTGAAAAGTCAGTGTTTCAATTCCACCAGCTACTCTGTTGGATGAAATATGTGGCAGTCTGCTTCCGTGAAGAATTACAGCCTTGGAGACCCTACGGGGCAGTTATACTCTACCCCATAGGGTCGTTATGAGTGTGACGGCTATGGGTCTATGTTATTTTAAAGCTCAAATCATAAATACGGAATGTGCTTTTTCCAGTGTATTAAAAGATGTATAAAACTTCTTTTTTAAAAATAGATGCTCAGTTCCTCTGTTTTACCAGCTCTAAGATGGGGAATTGTGGTTTTCCTAAAGTATATTTTGCTGTTTTGTGCACCTTAAACAACTACCATTTATTTCTTCTCTCATTGGTGGCTCCTGGGACACCCGTGCATGATAAAAAAAGCTTCAATTGCTTGGCTAGGGGTAAGTGTCTTGGGTAGGGGCAAGTGAAATGAAAGAAATCATTTTAGCTGGCAGGTGTATTGGGAAATTATATAGGAATCACTTGTTTTGTTTTTTATTTAGTTTATATGGACTTATTGATGTTATTGGTTTTTGGGTATACATGAGAGGGAACTGACTAGAAATTCAGTATCTTGGTATCATAAAGGAAACCCTGGTGGCGTAGTGGTTAAGTGCTACAGCTGCTAATGAAGAGGTCTGCAGTTCGAATCCACCAGGCGCTCCTTGGAAACTCTGTGGTGCGATTCTACTCTGTCCTATGGGGTTGCTATGAGTCGGAATCGACTTGATGGCAGTGGGTTTGGTTTTTGGTGTCATAAAAGGTGCATAACGATTTGAGGAATACGTGAAGATTTTAAGTGATTATTAGATGATAGTTAATTTATTGTTAAATTACTTAATTTTAGTTTAAAAAACCTAGTTCTTGAATTTAGCATTAAAACTATCTTTAATATATTGAACTTGGTGGCACTGTTCCTTTATGCATTAAAACTACAACAATATGCTGCTTTAACATCTTTGTTTTTAATATCATCTTTACTGTGGTTTTGGTTTTATGCTATTGTTCTGTAGCAGTACTACAATTATTTTGAGAAATAATTTTCTTTACTTGGTGGTAGTATGGAATAGTGAAAAGTAATGTGTGTTAGAGTCAGACTTGCTGGACTTCAAGTTCTGCTTCCACTTTCCAGCTTACGTGACCACGCTATGCGACTTAACTTCTTTAGGTTTGTTTCCTCACCTTAAAGTGGTATTTACATTATGGGTTTGTTGTGAAACTTAAATGAAGTACTACACATAAGGCACTTAGCCAAGTGCCTAGCTTTTAGTATGTATTTAATAAATCCCTACTGTTAGTATTTATAGCACTTACGTAGAACATTTTATTCAACACCAGTGTAAAGTATTTTATGGTGAAAATATCTCTCTAAATAGAATGAAACTGGGTTTAGTTAGTTTGGTGGCTACTTGTGTGTGGATGATTTTGAAATCAACCCCTCTTTAATTTAAAGATTTTTAATTGTCTTTGGGGTTTTTACTTAAAAGTGAGATATCCTCCAGAATGAGGTGAAGAGTATGACCATGACGACCTGCTTTATTCTGATTCAGAGGCTACCTTTTGATATGAGCCTATGGGTGGAAAATGAGAGGACCAAGGGGGAAAGATAAAGAAGAAAAGAGATGAACTTTACCTTTTCACCTCGGGTCCACCTTGGAAGGCCTAAAGAAAGAAGAGACAAAGAAAATTTAATCTCTATAAAAAAATCATCAGCCCATGCAAATACCTGTACACAGATGTTAACAGTAGCTTCATTTGTAATAGTCCCAACCTGGAACAACCAAAGTATCCCTTAACAGGTGGAGGGCTAAACAAACGATGGTACATTCATAGCATAGAATACTACTCAGAAGTAAAAAGGAAAGAACTATTTATACATGCAACAACTTGGGTGGATCTGAAGGGCATTATGCTGAGTGAAAAAGCTAATCTCAAAACGTCACATACTGTATGATTTCATTCATATAACATTCTTGAAGTGAAAAAAAATTATAGAAATAGAAGACAGATTAGTGGTTGTCAGGGGTTAGAGATGGTAGGGCTAGGCGAGTGGGTGTGACTATAGAGGGGGAGCATGAGGGAGATCTCTGGTGATAGCATAATTCTGTATCTTGATTATGATGATGATTACATGAATCTATACAGGTGATAAAATGACACAGAGCCACATGCACACATTGTACCAAAGACAAACTCCTGGTTTTTTATATTGTAGTGTAATTATGTAAGATGTGATCGTTGGGGGAAACTGGATGAAGGGTGTATGTGATCTCTCTGTACTAGCTTTGCAACTTCCCTTGAATCTATAATTATTTCAAAATAAAATATATATTTTTAAACATAAAGAAAATCATTAAAGGGCTTTCATTGTTAGAGAACACTTGCTGAATTCTCTGGAGGCAGTTGCTTTGGTGCCCTTATTTTAGTGGCAGTGACATGGTGTCAGTGAAAGTAGTAAAGATTGGAGAGGGGAGTAAGCCTTGCAATGCAAAGTCAGTGAGGCAAATGAATGTCAGAGAGCTTAATGACTTTCAGGATGTTAAAGGCCTTTAAAATAAAAAGTCTCTTAAAAGTAGTAATGCATTCTTCTGATGCCTAATTCATATCAGTAGTTACAAGGCTACTCTTGGTCACAGAGAAGGAAAGGAAGGAAGTACAGACAGCTGTCTCCAGATTCCTACAGTCTTCTCACGTGGTAAGATGAAAACCACAGTGAATTTCACCACCCTCTCCTCTCTCCACTCTAAACTCTTTCCCTTAGCTCCAGGCCAACTTAGTTTCAGTTTAGTTTTTGCTTTAGGGAACCTGAACCACATCTAAGTCATTTCTAGTCAAGAGAACCAGTATAGGGCAATTTTTCTCTTAGGCAAATGTGGTAGTTTGGCTGTAGAAGACTTGAATCCTTGTGGAAATCCTGGAGCCTTGTTAGGGAACAAAGATTTAGAATGACTAGATTTTGAAAAAGACTATTGAAATTGATTTCCTTGTGCTGGTAGAGAAATGAACTCTAAAGAGTTAAATAGGGGAGGTAGGAGTATTGTGGTGGCAGGTGGAATTAATTAAGTAGGTGTATGCTTTTCTCTTCCTGCCTATCCAGTCAGTTCATAAACCTTTCTGCCTGGCCTCCAGTTCCTTACATGAAAAAAAAGTTAATTGTTACCCCAATACTTAAGCTTTTCTGGTTTTATCTTAAATTTGGTTTTATAGTTTTGGTTGCTTTTGAGATAACAGTGGAACTTCTATGTGGAAATGTTAAGAGATGTGATACTTCAGCTCAGGAAAGAAGTCAGATCTAGAGATTTAGACATTTAGAACTTGAGAGACATCTGTAATTACAGAGCCACTCTTGGTCACAGGGATGGAAGGGAAGGAAATGGAGACAGAAACCTCCAGGTTCCCACGGTCCACTCACATGGTCAGATGAAGACCACAGTGAATTTCATCAGTATTCACTTCATACACTGTAATGCTTAAGAGTATGAACCTTGGCGCTACACTGCTTGGGTTCAAACCCTGGTTCTCCAGTTGGCAAGTTATTTAATCTCTTTTCAATTTATAAAATGGGGATAATACGAATACCTACCTCATAGGGTTTTAAGAGGATTAAATCAGCCAATAAAGTGATTAAAACCAGTGCCTACTGTTGTTAGCTGCCTTCAGGTTAACCCCCCTACTCATGACAACCCCAAGCATAACAGAATGAAACGCTGCCTGGTACTGCACCATCCATAAGATTAGTTGTGGGCTCCATCCACAGTTGTGATCCATAGGGTTTTCATTGGCTGATTTTCACAAGTAGTAGACTGCCAGGCTGCCTTAATCTGGAATCTCCACTGAAACCTGCCAGGTATGATAGCAAATCATAGCAATAAGCAAGGCTTCATGGCAAAAGAGTAATGGTTTGTGCACGAGGTCCACTGGCTGGGAATCAAACCCCAGTCTCCCACAGGAAAGGTGAGAATTACTACTACTGAACAAATAGTGCCTCCTCTTTTATGCTAAACATCAAGGGTTTGCTATTGCTAGTATATTACTATTCTGCGCTTCTAGTTGCCTCATGTGCATACCTCACATTTCTCCACTCAATCTAAAGCTTCCAAAGCTAAGACTGTTTTCTACTTTTCTCTTTCTAATACCAAACCAAAAACCTAAACCCATTCCTGTAGAGTTGATTCTGACTAACAACCACCGTACAGGACAGAGCAGAACTGCCCCATAGGGTTTCCAAAGCTGTAAATCTTTACCGAAGCAGACTGCCATATCTTTCTCTGCGGAGCAGCTGGTGGGTTCGAACTGCTGACCTTTTGGTTAGCAGCCAAGCACTAAAGCACAGCGCCACCAGGGCTCCTTCTTCCTAATACAGTCTGTACACAACAGGTGCACAAATTAAATGTTTGTGGTAAGCCTCTGACCCCAGGAAGCTGTTAGTCTTGGTTCACTCGCTAATAATATTAAGAACCTCTTTTTTTAAAAAATGGAGATCAAACTACTTTTCTTTTATATCGTAATAATAGACTTGGGCTTAGAAACTCAGGGTATCAGCATTTCACACCATCAAGCTACCAGTGTAGATAAGAGCATAAAACATTTGTCTCTATTTCGTGCCCACCTATCTCACGTCATAGCTCCCGTCTGATTCCTCTTTTTTTGCTTAGTCTCCTTTTCCTACGTGGTCTCAGCGGTCTTCTGGCCTCATCAAGGCCAGGATAACCAGAACCCTGAGTTTCAAATTCGCCCCAGACCTTCGCCTGACCGCCCAGGCTCCGCCCACGAAGGGCGTGAAAGAGGAAAGGGGCGGGGCGACGCCGACCCCTGGGCGGGGCTCGGGCAGCGCGCCTCGAGGCGCCCGCGCCGCTGACGTGTGACGTCACTGGTTCACGCAGCCGCAGTGTCGCCCAGCCCACGCTTCGAGCCCCCCCTCCCCTTTTTCCCCGCCCCCTTCGGTGTCAGTGGCTACGGCCCGGGGCCGGACCTGGGGCTGCGGGCCGGGCGGCTGGGCTTGAGGGTGTTAGGCGCGGGCACTGCTCCGCAGGCCACGTCCGACTCGGCGCTACTGCTGCCGCCGCCGCCGCCCAGGGCCCTCTGCTTTCCCTGGAGAGAGGCTAGAGCGGTTCCGGGCCTCCCGGCGCTCGCTCAGGTGAGAAGAGGACGGGCAGGGCTGGCCAGGGTCGGGTGGGAAGCGCTTTTTCCAGCGTCTCTTGAGATCAGCTGGGTCGTAGTCCAGGAGGTGGCTGCCTGCTGCGGAGGCGACTCTTCTCATATTCCTTTCCCATCATTACCTGCAGCACAGGGGACCTGTAGAGTGGGTGTCGGTGGCCAGTGGGAAGGCCGGAAGGGCCATGGCAGGCGGATAGTTGGAAGCTTGCATGCAGGAGCGGCCCCTGGGATGGTGATCAGGCGGGTGGGCGGTGCCCCACTTGCGGGTGTGTGGACTTCGCGGCCAGGACAGTAGGTGCACAAGCTCGGGCTTCATCCTTGCCAGCAGCATCTCGCCGCAGTCGACCTGCTAGAGCTTAACATAGTGTCGGTTGACCCAGGGCGGTGGGCTTTAGAATCCCCGTCTCCTCCCCTGGCGTGATGTGTGTTGTATTCTGAATTGGTGTTTGCTGAGTCCACACTGTGGAAGAATACAATGGATCTTTTGGTCAAAGGAAGGTGAAGGGAAGTTGATTTTCCTTCTGGAGAGTGTTAGTTGTCTTTCCCCCTCTCTCCTGGGCTTTATTTTTAATAATAGAAAGTTAGGGACCTTTGTTATGAGGCAGCAGTTCTTGTAAATTTCCTCTGTAAGGAAATCATGAGTTTTGTAACTGTCTAGGCGTTAAGTTCCAACCGGTTTCATGTTGCTGCTTTCACAGTGTGCATAACAATGAAGCTGATTTATTCTAAGAGGACAAACAAAGCATAAAAATAGATGAATTAACTAGAATGTTTTATCTAACTGCTGAATAGTACGTGCTTTATGGACATATATTGTTTACTCATCATAACAATCCTGTCATGAAAGGTCTATTTTCCCCGTTTTTTAGATGAAGGAGCTAAGGCCTGTAGCCCTGAAGTCACTTGTCCAAAGTCAAATTCAGAGCTGCGATTCAAACCGGCTAACCTGACTCCAGTTCCCTCTTTCTTAATCAGTGTGCTAGACCACCTCTAAGTATCTTAAGAGTTTACAAGGTGATTTTCATAAACATTTCTTTCAGTGGCAAGTGTGCCAGGTGCTAGGAATAGAAAAGAATTGAGGCACTGTGTGTGCCAGCAAGGACCCAACAGTTTGAGAGAACAACTTTCCCAAAGCCACACTTGGAGTATGTTATAAAGCTAGGATTTGATTTCCTGAACTTTCTGACTCCCAAACCCATGTTCCTTCCGTGAATATGGTGGTTCTGAAACCTTTGGAAGGCTGTAGCTTGGAAGTTGTGGTCTTATTCTAGGTTTAGGAGTATTTCTTGCTTGGAAATGTTAAAGAAGCAAATGTGATATCAGGCAGACGTAAAAGAGTTTCTGCGTGTGTGTATGTGTGTGAAGTCAAGTCATTTAATCCGAAATGGGGACACTGTTGATAAATCCAGAATACCTTGTGTAATTTGTTAAAATGCTGTTCTTTTCAGATTTAAGATGACACACTATAGAAGGGCCTTCTGAAGATAAGGAGAAGGAAAAACACAACATCGCAGGGTAAATATTTACTTGAGTAATTATTTTTCAGTAAGCTTTTAAAAAATCTAATTTCTAGTCAGAGTTTAGATAGAGGAAATCTAACTTTCTGCTTCAATTGTAGTTTAATCTGCTCATATGATCAGGAAAATGGGGGTGGGGTGGTGGTGTATAATGTGACCTGCAGATCATTTTACCTGACTTTTGAACTGCTGATATCTGACTGACAATTTAATCACATGCACAGCTCGTATATTGGTAAGAGAAAGCTAAGGGAAGCCTTGGCTTGATTACCTATCAGTTATCCACGTTCTTTGCCTCTGTTGCTTGCTTATTAATCTGCTCATGCTTTTGAGGAGTTTTAAAAAGAAATGAAGAAAATGAATTGACTTTCTGTTGTTCTTCATAGAATACTGCATAGGGTTTCTAGCATATTTTTTATTATGAGTTCTACGGAGAATAGTAGAAAACATGGTTAAATGTGATTGAAAAACAGTTTCATTCATTCCATAAATATTTATTGAGTGCCATATGTTAAGCATTATTCCAGGCTTCTAGTAATGAAGTAGTGGTCATTCATGGCCTTGGAGAGTACTAGAGCAATGAATATTTTTTTCTAGGAGATAACATTTTTATGAATTCATACATTTCCTTGGTTTTATATGCAAGGGTGTTTTGGTTTATATGAAAGACTAGGCGATGAGCACTAACTACATAGTTGATGTTCATATTTATAATAAATCTTCCATATTTTAGGTAACACAGCAGACTAAGGTATAGTGGGAAACTAGGACTTTTATTGATTTCATTTTAGCAGACAGCTTTTTCATGTTAAGGATAGTGACAGAATTTCAAAATTTCATGGGAGGTTAGGAAAATTTGAGAACATTGTGGGGGAACTTATATATGATAAATAGAAGTGACACGGTTGAATAGGCAACAGTCTGAATCATGAGTTGGAGAGGTGAGCTCAGAGCATGGTGGTCAGTTAGAGGCTATTGTAATAATCTAGGTGGGAAATGAAAACTAGGAGTAAAGCTGCGCAAATGGGAATCGAGAGATGGGGATGGATTAAGTAGATGTGAATGAGATAGAATGAATAGAATTTAGTGGGTTTGAGGGAAAGTGGAGTCAGGATGATTTTAGCTGCTAACCAAAGGGTTGACAGTTCAAATCCACCAGGCACTCCTTGGAAACCTTATGGGACAGTTCTACTCTGTCTATAGGGTCACTATGAGTTGGAATTGACTTGATGGCAACGGGTTTGATTGTTTTGGTTTATCATGTTCATGCCCATAATTGATGTTTAATAAATAGTCATGGAACGAAAGAAATGAACTCTCTGATCTCTGGCTTGGGGAATTGACTGAATTCTGGAGCCATTTCCTGGGGTAGGGAGTATAGGAAGAGAAATAGATTGGGAACATGGTTGAAAGGAGATGAATTTAGTTTGGGGCTATGTTTGAGTCATTTGTGACTTCCAGCAAATGTCATTAGGCAGTTGTGTTTATGGATCTAAATTAAGGAAGACCCAGCTTGTGATGTAAATTTTGGAGTCATAATTTATAGGTGATTATTAAAAGCAATGGGAATGAATGAGATTACCCAGGGAGAAAATTTAGAGTGATAATAGAGGAGAAATGAGGATGGGAAACAATAATATTTAAGAGTTAGATATAGAGGAAAACACAACTCAAAGGAGATGAAGGAGTAACCAGGGAAGTAGGAGAAAACTAAGAGAGTGACAGAAGTCAGTGGAAGAGCCAAGTTTAGAGGAAAGGAATAAGTATTAGGCATCCTTGAGCAGTCAAGTAAAATGAGGACAACAAAAGTACCCATTGGATGTGTCCATTAAGAAAACTTTGTTGACCTGAGCAAGAGCAGTTATACAAGTGGAACCAGTTCACAGTTGGTAAGAAATAAGAAAGTTGAAACAGCTAATGGCATTTACTCTTTCCGAAAGTTTCATAAATGGGATAAAGACGGGATAGGGAGAGATGTAAGTTTTAGAGAGGGTTTTGTTTTTTAAAGGTATAGAGATATATTTGCGATGTTTGCTTGCCAGTAGAGAGCAAATTTGAAGATATAGGAATGAAGGTACATAATTGGCGAAGCAGGGTCACTCACCAAGCTGGACAGGATAGAATATAAGGGCGCAGGTCAAAGATACTTTAGATTGACTTCTACTGGGACTGGAAGGAAGGAGATGGTGATAATTATGGGTGCAGAGAGACTTATAGAAGGCAGACTGGAGTTTCTCTATAAAGTCCATGCAAGAGACTCCCCCTTATGATTGTTGTTGTTAATTGCTGTCAATTCCAACTCATGGAGTAGAGAGAGGAAATGGTTCACTTGTGACTGGTAGCCATTTTTGGTGTGACATTGTTGAGCTCTGATCTTTTGGCTAGTGAAAGAAGAGTAGAGTGAGGGTAGCTTAGCTTAAGACGACAGGTATGAACCATCAGGGTAGAGATACTTTGGAGATAATTCACAAAATTACCTTTCTCATACCTTGTATTAGTTATCTAGTGCTGAGTAACAAATTACCTTAACTTAGTGGCTTAAGACGACAAATATCTCAGAGTTTCTGTGGGTCAGGAATTTGGAAGTGACTAAACTGAGTGCTTCTGGCTCAGGATGTCTCGTGTGGTTGCAGCCAAGAAGTTCACTGGGACTGCATTCAACTGAGGGCCTGATTGGGACTGGAAGATTTGTTTCCATGACAGCCCACTCATTTGTCTGTTGGCTAGAGGTCTCAGTTTCTCACCACATGGACCTCTCTGTAGGGCTTCTCAAGTGTCCTCACAAGGAAGCTAGCTTCTCTTGGAGCAAAGGATCCAAGAGAGAACAGGCTGCGTTGCTGTTTTTGATCTAGTCACACATCTTTCCTTCTGCCATATTCATTAAAACTGAATCACAAAGTCCAGCCCATACTCAGAAGGAGGATTAAACTACCTCTTTTTTTTGAATGGGGGTTTATAAAGGATTTTAAAACTACCTTGTATCTTCTATCAGTTATCAGTTTCTTTGGTAGTAAATGAAGTCTGCAAAAATATGCTGATAGCCTTTGTAAATAGGAAGTAAAATAGAATTGCAGAAATCTGTGGGAAGGTGGTTCAGTCAGGCTTGGCTTATTTTGCAATTTGACTTCTGTTGCTCCTGATCATGCTCCACAGCTTGATGTGTTACCCCTTCCGGAAATTAAAAAAAATAGGGATTGCTGATCTTTCATTTAGTGGAGGATCCCTGTTATGGATTGAATTGTCACCCCCAAAAATATGTGTCAATTTGGTTAGGCCATGGTTCCCGATATTGTGTGGTTGTCCTCCATTTTGTGATTGTAATTTCATGTTAAAGAGGATTAGGGTGGGATGTAACACCCTTGCTCAGGTCACATCCCTGATCCAACCTAAAGGGAGTTTCCCTGGGGTGTGGCCTGCACCACCTTTTATCTTACATGTAAGACATAAAAGGAAAGGAGAGGAAGCAGAGAGTTGGGGACCTCAAACCACCAAGAAAGCAGTGCCGGGAGCAGAGTATGTCCTTTGGACCCAGGGTTCCTGTGTGGAGAAGCTCCTTGTCCAGGGGAAGAGTGATGAAAGGACCTTCCTCCAGAGCCAACAGAGAGAGAAAGCCTTCCCCTGGAACTGATGCCCTGAATTTGGACTTCTAGCCTACTAGACTGTGAGAAAAAAAATTCTTTTTGTAGAAGCCATCCACTTGTTATATTTCTGTTATAGCAGCATGAGATGACTAAGATAATCCCTTTAGGAGGAAAAAAAAATGCTATATTGGGAAAAATATGAATTTTTTTATACCAAAATATGAATTTTGATAACATGTTGTTGTTAGATGCTGTTGAGTAGGTTCTGACTCATAGTGACCCCATATACAACAGAACGAAACACTGCCTGTCCTGTGCCGTCCTCACAGTCATTGCTATGTTTGAGCCCATTGTTGTAGCCAGTTTGTCAGTTGATCTTGTTGAGGATCTTCCTCTTTTTCACTGACCCTCTGTTTTACCAAGCATGATGTCCTTCTCCAATGATTGATCCCTCCTGATAACACATCCAAAGTACGTGAGATGAAGTCTCGCCATCCTCACTTCTAAGGAGCATTCTGGCTGTACTTCTTCCAAGACAGATTTGTTTGTTCTCCTGGCAATCCATGGTATAGTCAATATTCTTCACCAATAGCATAATTCAAACACATCGGTTCTTCTTCAGACTTCCTTATTCATTGACTAGCTTTCACATGCCTATGAGGTGATTGAAAATACAATGGCTTGGATCAGGCTCACTTTAGTCCTCAAAGTCATGTCTTTGCTTTGACAACATATTAACTCCCCGAACCAGAATTTTAGAGCTGTGAGGAAGGAACTTGCTTTTCATAGAAAAGAAAGTAAGAACTATAAGATATAATTACTGACTGGTTCTGTCAACATAAATGATATGAGAGGCAATTTAACACAGACTCTGGAGCCTGAATCTGGGTTGAAATCCCAGATCTGCCATGTCTTAGCTGTTTGTGCTTAATTTCTCACTACCATGGTTTTCTTATCTCTAAAACGGGGAATTATCTGTGATGACAAGATGTGTAAAAACATGTAGTGTCCAGAACAGTGCTGGCACACAGCAGCAGTGAACAAATGTCAGCCATTTTTATGGTAGCTACTATATATTATTGTTTTAGTGGTGATTTAATACTATGGGAGCAAATTTTCATAGAGTCAGATAGCATTGACCAAAATGTTTATAGTCTAAACTATAGCCTACTGAGTTTATTGTGCTTTGTCACTTTTTATGTAAGTATGAATATCCATTTAAAATACTGCATCAAGTATCACTGGTATCATATCTGTTTAAAACACTATATCAGATATCACCAGTAATATTATTCAGGTTGTATCCCCATTAAAGTCTCTGAAGTAGGCTTTTTTAGTTGTAGCAATATTTTCAGTTCATAGCTATTGGCTATTAAATGGATCTGTTGGGTTCTCTGTATAACAACATACTAATAACTATTTTCTCTGAAATTGATATCATGAGGGTATTGGTAAACACACATGACTAATTTCCTTCTCCTTTTCTCCTGAGTCCCCAAACTATTTTGTTGGGTAGGTAGTTTGAGTATTTACTAGGTAGGGTCTTCTGACTAGAATGGCTTGAGGTGGGAAGATATGAGAGTAGCTTAAAAGCCAGATAGGAAGATAGAAACAGTTTTATTACACGAAAACTTTAGAATTTTACTTTGCTGGCTTTTTACAGCTATGCCTTCTTGAGTATTTTTAATAAAAAGTGGAAAGGATATATTGCATTCTTGATTAAAGAAACAGTATGTTCACCGACCAGTATAAAAGTAAAAAGAAAATTCTACAACAGATCAGCTTATGGGGATTAGAAGTGGGAGTACTACCTTTCACTTATGGTAATTTCTGCTGATTTCTTTATAGTGCTGATAATATTAAGAGATATGCTGAAGGTAGTAGTTAGTCCTGGTGGATATTGTTGTAGTTATGTGCAACTGAATTGATGCTAACTCATAGAGACCCTATATGACAGAGTAGAACTGCCCCATAGTGTTTACTAGTCTGTAATCTTTACAGAAGGAGCCCTGGTGCTGCAGGGGTTAAAGTGCTCAACTGCTGCCTTGAACCCATCAGCCACTCCATAGGAGGAAGATGTGGCAGTCTGCTTCGGTAAAGATTTACAGCCTTCGGAACCCCATAGGGCAGCTCTACTCTGCCCTTTAGGGTTGCCATGAGTCAGAATTGGGTTTGGATTTTTGTTTTTGAACTCTTTGTGGGAGCAGATCTCCAGGTCTTTTCTCCTGCAGAGCTGCTGGTAGGTTCAAACCACAGACGTTTTGGTCAGCAGCCTAGTGCTTAACCATTGCTCCACTAGGGCTCCTTTAATGGACATTCCAAAACCCAAAAAACCAAACCCGTTGCTGTTGAGTTGATTCTGACTCAGTGATCCTAGAGAATGGTGTTGGACTGCCCCATAGGCTTTCCAAGGAGCAGCTGGTGGAGTCAAACTGCTAGTGTTTTGGTTAGCAGCCGAGCTGTTAACCACTGTGCCACCAGGGCTTCTTGGTGGACATTAGAGGTGCATAATGTGAGTTCGAATTGATTCTACGGCACACAACAATGTTTAAAAAAGAAGCCCCGGTGGCTCAATGATTAAGCGTTCGGCTATTAACCAGAAGGTTGGAGGCTCGAACCCACCCAGAGGTTTTGTGGAAAAAGACACGACAACTTGCTTCTGTAACGATCACAGCCTAGAAAACCATATTGGTAGTTCTACTCTGTCACATGGGTCCTATGACTCAAAATTGAAACGATGGCACCCAACAACAGCAATGCTAACAACAGTGTTTAAAAATTATGATTTCTCCCAGATTTGAAAAGATTGAATTTAGCTGTCTTTATTCTGTTGGGGAGGCTTGATGGTGTAGTGGTTAAGAGCTCAGGCTGCTAACTAAAAGGCTCACAGTTCAAATCCACCAGCTGCTCCTTGAAAACCCTGTGGGGCAGTTCAGCTCTGTCCTATAAGGTCGCGATAAGTCAGAATTGATTCGATGGCAGTGAGTTTGGTTTTTTACCCTTTTAGGAACCCTAGTGGCTCAGTGGTTAAAGTGCTCAGCTGCTAACCAAGAGGTTGGCAGTTTGAAACTCAGCAGCCGCTCCGCAGGAGAAAGATGTGGCAGTCTGCTTCTGTAAAGATTTACCCCTTTGGGCGCCCTCTGAGGGTCGCTGTGAATCAGAATAGACTTGACGGGAGTGACTTCCAGTTTACCCGTTTAGTAGATAATGTTCTCTACAGATTTTTAAGAGATTGTTTTTCCAATAAGTATTTAGGTGAACTAGCACGTGTTTCTGGCTATATAAGCGACGTTTGCTGAAGTGCAGCATTTTTGTTGGATGATAGAACTTATTAGATGTTTGAAAATTTTTCTGTAATCTAATATGAAGAACTATTTTTTGTAGCATAGAAAATGATATTAAAAAGTACTTTACATTATTTAGTTCCCTGAGACATAGTACTCGAATCGTCAGTTGCCGTGTCTGAATATTCTTTCTGCAGTGGTTGCCTGATGGCTCGTGTACTTTGGTATTGGATTTGCTTCTAAGAATCATGCTCACTGATTATTTGTGGAACTGTGTTATTCGTATTAACTTTATACTTTCTTGATTGCTATTTATGTCAACTAATTTTGTGTTATTAATCCTGATATATATGTATGTGTGTATACACACACACACACGTATTGTCTTATGTATTATTTAAGGTGGAGCCCTCATGGCATAGTGGTTAAGCGTTCACCTGCTAACCAAAGGATCAGCAGTTCAGATCCACCATCTGCTCTTGGAAACCCTACGGGCAGTACTGCTCTGTCCTGTAGGGTTGCTATGGGTCGGAATCGTCTTGACGCCAATGGGTTTTTATTATATACGGAATAAGACACATTTTAATCATTGTTTAGTGCTCATTTTAATTTGCTTTTTAGCTTTCACTTTTTTTTTAGTGAACTGATTTTTTTAAAACAATAATGGTGGCTGAGCTATCAGTGCTGTAATGTACTTCTTGTCAAACACTAAGAGTTTTGTGTTCGTTCTATGTTTTTAAAGCTCTCGGCATTTCATCAGCAAAGGGATGGCCATTTTACAACTAGGTAACAGAGGCTCAAGGAGATTCAGTAACTTGCTCTAGCTGACTCATAGCTAAAGAAAGGACAGAACAAGCTTTCCATTTCTGATCTGTCTCTAAAGCCTTTCTATATCCAGGATACTAGACTATTTCTGTTATTTGATTGTTATTCTACAATTCTTTTGGGCTTTAGAGTTAGTTAACAGGTGCAGTTGTGTTTGTTGCATGTAGAATCCTGGGACCTAATCTGTTTGACCTAAAAAGATAATTGTTTTGTTTGCTTAAATCAATAGCATAGGAAATTATATAATTTTACTCTATGTATGCAGAGCTGATCCTGGCCAAAACTATAAAGCAGCCTGTGTTGCCTACTATCTCCTTTATAAGGTTTTTTCCCATCTTCAGGAATCTCAGACCTTTTGTGATATTCCTAGGTCCCTCTTCTTAATGAGAAAAGTAGTCTAATGAATTAATTTACACAAATAACCTGTAAAGAAGCCCAGGTGGCACATTAGCTAAGTACTCGGCTGCTAATCAAAAGGTCGTTGGTTTGAACCTACCAGCAGCTGCACAGGAGAAAAGACCTGGGGATCTTTTCCCATAAAGATTACAGCCTAGGAAACCCTGTAACCAAAAAAATGAATCTGTTGGCGTCAAGTCAGTTCCAACTCGTAGATTCTGTAGGACAGAGTAGAATGGCCCCATAAGGTTTCCAAGGAGCGGCTGGTGGATTCGAACTGCTGACCTTTTGATTAGCAGCCAAGCTCTTAACCACTTTGCCACCAGGGTTCCAGGAAACCCTATGGGGTAGTTCTCTTCTGTCCTGTAGGGTCACTTTGAGTCAGAATTAACTCAATGGCACACAACAACAACAATCCAAAAAATCCATTGCTGTTGAGTCAATTTCAACTCATAGTGACCCTATAAAATAGAGTAGAACTGCCCCATGGGGTTCCCAAGGCTGTAAATGTTTATGCAAGCAGACTGCCGTATCTTTGTCTCCAGCAGAGTGGCTAGTCGGTTTGAACCGTCAACCTTTCGGTTCCGTGCCAAGTGCTTTAACCACCGTGCCACCAGATCTCCATCACAACAACAATAAAAAACCAAAAATTAAACCTGTTGCCATTGAGTTGATTCCGACTCAGAGAGAGACTCTTCATAGGACAGAGTAGAATTGCTCCATGGGGTTTCCAAGGCTGTGGAAACCCTGGTGGCATAGTGGTTAAGAGCTATGGCTGCTAACCAAAAGGTCAGCAATTTGAATCCACCAGGTGCTCCTTGGAAACCCTATGGGGCAGTTCTTCTCTCTCCTATAGGGTCTCTATGAGTCGAAATCAACTCGATGGCAGCAGGTTTGGTTTTTTGGTATCAGTCTTTATGGAAGCAGACTGCCACATCGTTCTTCTGTGGAGTGGCTGGTGGGTTTGAACTGCTGACCTTTCAGTTAGTAACCAAATGCCTTAACTACTGTGCCACCAGGGCTCCTTCCCAACAATAATAACATGTAATAGTTAATGGTAGCTAAATCGACTTGATGGATTATTGAAATGGAGCCCTGGTGGCGCAGTGGTTAAGAGCTTGGCTGCTAAGCAAAAGGTTGACAGTTTGAATCCACCAGCCACTGCGTGGAAACCGTATGGGGCAGTTCTACTCTGTCCTGTAGGGTTGCTGTGAGTCAGAATCGACTCGACAACAATGGGTTATTATTGAAATGCCCTACAATAATCTTTGCATTTTAAAAGAGAATATTTGAAGATCGGCTGTACGTACAGAGACCAACATTCGTTGATGGTTACCAGGGGTGGGCAGGGGAAGGAAGATTCATTCTATAGACACTAGTCAGTTTTTATTTATGGTAATGGAAGAGGTAGCACTGAACATGGGAGAAGTGTTCACAGCTTAACCAAGATAACTGATACCATTAGGTTGTACACACACACACACACACACACACAAAGGTGTTTAGGTAAATGCTATGGTATATGTCAATTTTGCAACAACAACCCAAATACATATGTGTGTGTTTATATGTGTGTATAAGTGAATACATATGTATGTATGTATGTATGGGTACGTACATACATATAATAAAACAAGCGTCACAGAAACTAATACTTCTTAGATATTACCAGCCACCTCATGGGATCAGTTTTTTTTTTTTTTTTATTTGAAGACTTAGGGTCATAGTCTCAAGGGACAACTTCGTCAGTTGGCATAACCTAATTCATAAAGTTTATGTTCTACATCCTAATCCAGTGAGTAGCACCTGGGGTGTTAAAAACTTGCAAGAGGCCATATAAGATACAGCTATTGGTCTCTACTCTTCTGGAGTAAAAGAGAAAGAAGGAAATCCAAGACTCAGAGAAGGAACCAGTCTACAGCACTGATTATCTAAATGAACCATGGCTGCCTCTGCCTTGAGACCAGGAAGAACTAGCTGGTGCCTGGCTGCCACTACTGAACATTGTGATCAGGACCACAATAGATGGACCCTGATAGAAAGGGAGAAAAACGTGGAACAGAGCTTCAAATTTTCAAAAAATCCAGACTTACTGGGCCCACTGAGATAGGGGGCATCCCTGATAATATTACCCTGAGATACTCTTTCAGACTTGAACTGAAACTATCTCTTCAAATCACCTTTTAGCTAAATAGCAGGTTAGCTGGTAATGAATATCACCTTTGAGTACTGTGCACTTGTAAAAAACCATCTATATGAGACCAAACGATCAACAAATGCTCTAAAACAGGTAAGAAGACTGGGGGACTCTGAGACTAGGCTAATGGTAATGAAACAACTGTAATGAAAGTAATGAGAGTGTTGATACAATGTAAAGAATGTAACCAGTATCACTGAACAATATGTGTAGAAATTGTTGAGTAAGAAAACCTGTTTTACTGTGTATACTTCCACCAAAAATACAATAAAATATTTAAAAAAAGAATATTAGTTAATTCTCTATTTCACTCATTAGACCTTGTGGTTTTTCTCATGGAGTAAGATTTTTTAGGCAGAGAAATTAAAAATACTAAACCTGTTGCTATTGAGTCGATTCCGACTCACAGTAACCCTGTAGGACAGAGAAGAACTGCCCCATAGGGTTTCCAAGGAGCAGCTGGTGGATTTGAACTGCTAACCTCTTGGTTAGCAGCCTGGGCTCTTAACCACTGCACCACCAAAGTTTGTTTAGGTAGAGAGTGCCCTTCAGATTACTATTAAAAAAACAAACCTGTTGCCTTCCAGTCAATTCTGACTCATAGTGACCCGACTGGACAGAATAGAACTGCCCCGTACAGTTTCTTCTGGGTTTGGGTACAGTTTCCAAGGAGTGCCTGGTGGATTTGAACTGCTAACCTTTTGGTCAGCAGCCCTAGCTCTTAACCACCACACCACCAGGGTTTCCTCACATCACTATATGATCAATAGATAACGCTAACCTTTTTATACATCTCAGGATTATCTCAAATGTACACAGTTTGCATATTTCTTTCATGTGAAATGTTCAGTTGCAGTAGGCATTTTTGTATTTTGTATCCTTTATTTGCGTAGCATTATAGAGTTGGAAGGAGTTGTAAAATTACTTGTTTTAGGCCACCTACTTTTAGATTGGGTAAATTCTTAGGCTACCTTTGTCATTTTAGAAAGAGTTCAAATGAATTAAATACTGCTTAAAACTTCATTTTGGATAAAAATGTTATGATCTGATCTCTGTTGTATCCTAAGGTATATACGCCTATGGGGTGTCATTATGCTGTAGGAGAGAAGCAATATGTCTAGGAAGATCCTTTGTAGTGGTGCAGTGAAATTGTGAGGGCTGGAACTCAACAGGACTGCCTTGTTTATTCTAGATCTCGCAAGTTTTCCACCTTTGGTGGGGTGCACTTACCACTTTTCTGTCACTTGTTTAGTGGAAAATATTTGAGTTTTTCTTCTCTGACAGGATTTCACCTTACACAGATTCCAACTTTTGCAGGCTTTACTATACTTACGTGAGATCTTTGAGTTTTTTACTTGTTTCTAAGGAAGAGATAAGTGAAATTTGGAATTCTACAATGGTGGCTCACGATAATTTGTTATGCATGTGCAGAAACCCTAAATGTGGCCAAAAAGTTTTCAAGGAGTTATATGTTCTGTAATAATATACATCAGTTAAGTTTGGCCATTGGGTAAGCAATGCAGAAATACGATTGTGCAAAGTGCATGTTTCACAGAATTTCTAGTATACAATAATACTGCTGTGTGCTAATAGGTTCTTAATCTTACTTGATGATGAAAAGACTGTAAATGCTGATGGAGTTCAGAGGAGAGCTACAAAGCTGATTTATTTTCCAGCCCTTAACACCCATGGAGTTTTCTTTATGGAAAAGGAACCCATTAAAAAGTTTAATGTAATGGTCTGAAGATATGTGAATAGCTTTTACACAAAGAATTGTGACTTCATTGTTGTATGAGGGATTTGAGTATGATTACAAAATTTTTTTTTCCATCAGTTTTGTTATGTATGGAATTGGGTTATTAAAAGGCTGTTGAATATCCTCCTTCTTAAGCAAATGAAAACTACATTTTCTTCAGGATGAAGAAGATCGTTTAAAAGTCGTTTTGGCCTTAAATACATTGAAAATACTTTGCTTATCTTTGGCAGTAACTTATAACTATAGACTTTTTATAATGCTGTGTTTATTTTACTCATTTATGAAACAAATACTTATTGCGCAACTACTGTATACCAGGAACTTTGTTGGGTAATGTACATGCAAATGAATGGGGCAGGCTCATCTTTAAGGAACAGCTTTTCTTTCTTTTTTTTTTTTTTTGTAATTTTTATTGTCCTTTAAGTGAAAGTTTACAAATCAAGTCAGTCACATATAAGCTTATATACACCTTACTCCATACTCCCACTTACTCTCCCCCTAATGAGTCAGCCCGCTCCCTCCTTCCAGTCTCTCCTTTCGTGACGATTTTGCCAGTTTCTAACCCTCTCTACCCTCCTATCTCCCCTCCAGACAGGAGATGCCAACACAGTCTCAAGTGTCTACCTGATACAAGTAGCTCACTCTTTGTCAGCATCTCTCTCCAATCCATTGTCCAGTCCCTTCCATGTCTGATGAGTTGTCTTCGGGAATGGTTCCTGTCCTGGGCCAACAGAAGGTTTGGGAACCGTGACCACTGGGATTCCTCTAGTCTCAGTCAGACCATTAAGTCTGGTCTTTTTATAAGAATTTGGGGTCTGCATCCCACTGTTCTCCTACTCCCTCAGGGGTTCTCTGTTGTGCTCCCTGTCAGGGCAGTCATTGGTTGTGGCCCGACACCATCTAGTTCTTCTGGTCTCAGGATGGTGTAAGTCTCTGGTTCAAGTAGCCCTTTCTGTCTCCTGGGCACAGAGTTATCGTGTGACCTTGGTGTTCTTCATTCTGCTTTGATCCAGGTGGGTTGAGGCCAATTGATGCATCTTAGATGGCTGCTTGTTAGCATTTAAGACCCCAGACGCCACATTTCAAAGTGAGATGCAGAATGTTTTCATAATAGAATTATTTTGCGAATTGACTTAGAAGTCCCCTTAAGCCATAGTCCTCAACCCCCCGCCCTTGCTTCGCTGACCTTTGAAGCATTCAGTTTATCCCGGAAACTTCTTTGCTTTTGGTCCAGTCCAGTTGAGCTGACCTTCCGTGTATTGAATATCGTCCTTCCCTTCACCTAAAGTAGTTCTTATCTACTAACTAATCAGTAAATAACCCTCTCCCACCCTCCCTCCCTTCCCGCCTCGTAACCACAAAAGTATGTGTTCTTCTCAGTTTATACTATTTCTCAAGATCTTATAATACTGGTCTTATACAATATTTGTCCTTTTGCCTCTGACTAATTTCACTCAGCATAATGCCTTCCAGGTCCCTCCATGTTATAAAATGTTTCACATATTCGTCACTGTTCTTTACCAATGCGTAGTATTCCATTGTTTGAATATACCGTAATTTATTTAACCATTCATCTGTTGATGGACACCTTGGTTGCTTCCAGCTTTTTGCTGTTGTAAACAGAGCTGCAATAAACATGGATGTGCATGTATCTGTTCATGTAAAGGCTCTTATTTCTCTAGGGTATATTCCGAGGAGTGGGATTTCTGGGTTGTATAGTAGTTCTATTTCTAACTTTTTAAGAAAATGTCAGATAGATTTCCAAAGTGGTTGTACCATTTTACATTCCCACCAGCAGTGTATAAGAGTTCCAATCTCTCCGCAGCCTCTCCAACATTTATTATTTTGTGTTGTTTGGATTAATGCCAGCCTTGTTGGAGTGAGATGGAATCTCATCGTAGTTTTAATTTGTATTTCTCTAATGGATAATGATCGAAAGCATTTTCTCATGTATCTGTTAGCTGCCTGAATATCTTCTTTAGTGAAGTGCGTGTTCATATCCTTTGCCCACTTTTTGATTGGGCTGTTTGTCTTTTTCTGGTTGAGTTTTAACAGAATCATACAGATTTTAGAGATCAGGCGCTGGTCTGAGATGTCATAGCTGAAAATTCTTCCCCAATCTATAGGTGGTCTTCTTACTCTTTTGGTGAAGTGTTTAGATGAGCATAGGTGTTTGATTTTCAGGAACTCCCAGTTATCCGGTTTCTCTTCTTCATTTTTGGTAATGTTTTGTATTCTGTTTATGCCTTGTATTAGGGCTCCTAGGGTTGTCCCTATTTTTTCTTCCATGATCTTTATCGTTTTAGTCTTTATGTTTAGTCTTTGATCCACTTGGAGTTAGTTTTTGTGCATGGTGTGAGGTATGGGTCCTGTTTAATTTTTTTGCAAATGGATACCCAGTTATGCCAGCACCATTTGTTAAAAAGACTATCTTTTCCCCAATTAACTGACACTGGGCCTTTGTCAAATATCAGCTGCTTATATGTGGATGGATTTATATCTGGGTTCTCAATTCTGTTCCATTGATCTATGTGTCTGCTGTTGTACCAATACCAGGCTGTTTTGACTACTGTGGCTGTATAATAGGTTCTGAAATCAGGTAGAGTGAGGCCTCCCACTTTGTTGTTCTTTTTCAGTAATGCTTTACTTATCTGGGGCTTCTTTCCCTTCTATATGAAGTTGGTGATTTGTTTCTCCATCACATTAAAAAATGTCATTGGGATTTGGATCGCAAGTGCATTGTATGTATAGATGGCTTTTGGTAGACATTTTTACTATGTTAAGTCTTCCTATCCATGGGCAAGGTATGTTTTTCCACTTATGTAGGTCCTTTTTAGTTTCTTGCACTAGTACTTTGTAGTTTTCTTTGTATAGGTCTTTCACATCTTTGGTAAGATTGATTCCTAAGTATTTTATCTTCTTGGGGGTACTGTGAATGGTATTGGTTTGGTGATTTCCTCTTCGATGTTCTTTTTGTTGATGTAGAGGAATCCAACTGATTTTTGTATGTTTATCTTATAACCTGAGACTCTGCCATACTCTTCTTTTAGTTTCAGTAGTTTTGTGGAGGATTCCTTAGGGTTTTCTGTGTATAAGATCATGTCATCTGCAAATAGAGATAATTTTACTCCCTCCTTGCCAATCCAGATGCCCTTTATTTCTTTGTCTAGCCTAATTGCTCTGGCTAGGACCTCTAGCACAATGTTGAATAAGAGCGGTGATAAAGGGCATCCTTGTCTGGTTCCCGTTCTCAAGGGAAATGCTTTCAGGCTTCCATTTAGAGTGGCGTTGGCTGTTGGCTTTGTATTTATATATGCCCTTTATTATGTTGAGGAATTTTCCTTCAATTCCTATTTTGCTGAGAGTTTTTCTCATAAATGGGTGTTGGACTTTGTCAAATGGCTTTTCTGCATCAATTGATAAGATCATGTGGTTTTTGTCTTTTGTTTTATTTATATGGTGGATTACATTAATGGTTTTTCTAATATTAAACCAGCCTTGCATACCTGGTATAAATCCCACTTGGTCGTGGTGGATTATGTTTTTGATGTGTTGTTGAATTCTATTGGCTAGAATTTTGTTGAGGATTTTTGCATCTATGTTCATGAGGGATATAGGTCTGTAATTTTCTTTTTTTGTGGTGTCTTTACCTGGTTTTGGTATCAGGGAGATGGTGGCTTCATAGAATGAGTTAGGTAGTATTCTGTCATTTTCTATGCTTTGAAATACCTTTAGTAATAGTGGTGTTAACTGTTCTCTGAAAGTTTGGTAGAACTCTGCAGTGAAGCCGTCCGGGCCAGGGCTTTTTTTTGTTGGGAGTTTTTTGATTACCTTTTCAACCTCTCTTTTTGTTATGGGTCTATTTAGTTGTTCTACTTCTAATTGTGTTAGTTTAGGTAGGTAGTGTTTTTCTAGGAATTCATCCATTTCTTCTACGTCTGCAAATTTGTAAGAGTACAATTTTTCCTAATAATTTGATATGATTCTTTTAATTTCAGTTGGGTGTGTTGTGATGTGGCCCATCTCGTTTCTTATTCAGGTTATTTGTTTCCTTTCCTGTATTTCTTTAGTCAGTCTGGCCAATGGTTTATCAATTTTGTTAATTTTTTCAAAGAACCAGCTTTTGGCTTTGTTAATTCTTTCAATTGTTTTTCTGTTCTTCAGTTCATTTAGTTCAGCTCTAATTTTTATTATTTGTTTTCTTCTGGTGCCTGATGGGTTCTTTTCTTGCTTGCTTTCTATTTGTTGAAGTTGTTGGGACAGTTCTCTGATTTTGGCTCTTTCTTCTTTATGTATGTGTGCATTTATTGATATAAATTGACCTCTGAGCACTGCTTTTGCTGTGTCCCAGAGGTTTTGATAGGAAGTGTTTTCATTGTCTTTGTATTTTATGAATATCTTTATTCCCTCCTTAATGTCTTCTATAACCCAGTCTTTTTTGAGCAGGGTATTGTTCAGTTTCCAAGTATTTGATTTCTTTTCCCTAATTTTTCTGTTATTGATTTCCACTTTTATGGCCTTGTGGTCTGAGAAGATGCTTTGTAATATTTCGATGATTTGGATTCTGCAAAGGTATGTTTTATGACCTAATATGTGATCTATTCTAGAGAATGTTCCATGTACGTTAGAAAAAAAAGTATACTTTGCAGCTGTTGGGTGGAGTGTTCTGTATAAGGGTATGAGGTCAAGTTGGTTGACTGTAGCAATTAGGTCTTCCGTGCTCTATTGAGCTTCTTGCTGGAAGTCCTGTCCTTCTCCGAAAGTGGTGTGTTGAAGTCTCCTACTATAATTGTGCAGGTGTCTATCTCACTTTTCAGCTCTGTTAAGGTTTGTTTTATGTATCTTGCAGCCCTGTCATTGGGTGCATAAATATTTAATATGGTTATATCTTCCTGGTCAATTGTCCCTTTAATCATTATGTAGTGTCCTTCTTTATCCTTTGTGGTGGATTTAAGTCCAAAGTCTATTTTGTCAGAAATTAATATTGCTAGTCCTTTTTTGCTTATTGTTTGCTTGATATATTTTTTTACATCCTTTGAGTGTTTGTTTGTTTGTGTCTCTTAAGTCTAAGGTGTGTCTCTTGTAGGCAGCATATAGACGGATCGCGTTTCTTTATCCAGTCTGAGACTCTCTGTCTCTTTATTGGTGCATTTAGTCCATTTACATTCAGCGTAATTATAGATAAGTATGTGTTTAGTGCTCTCATTTTGATGCCTTTTTGTGTGTGTTGTTGACAATTTCATTTTTCCACTTACTTTTTTGTGCCTAGACATTTTTCTTTGTAAATTGTGTGTTCCTCATTTTTATAGTAGTTGAATTTATGTTTGCTGAGTCATTATGTTTTTCTTGGTTTTAATTTTGAGTTATGGAGTTGTTATATCTCTTTGTGGTTACCTTAATATTTACCCCTGTTTTTCTAAGTAAAAACCTAACTTGTATTGTCCTATATCGCCTTGTTTCCCTCTCCATATGGCAGTTCTATGCCACCTGTATTTAGTCCCTCTTTTTGATTATTGTGATCTTTTACATATTGACTTCAATGATGCCTCTTTTTAAAATTAATCTTAATTTGTTTTTGTGATTTCCCTATCTTAGTTGATATCATGATGTTCTGTTCTGTGACCTTGTGTTGTGCTGGTGTCTGTTATTATTGGTTTTCTGACCAAACAATTTCCTTTAGTATTTCTTGTAGCTTTCGTTTGGTTTTTGCAAATTCTCTAAGCTTGTGTTTATCTGTAAATATCTTAATTTCGCCTTCATATTTGAGAGAGAGTTTTGCTGGATATATGATCCTTGGCTTGCAGTTTTTCTCCTTCAGTGCTGTATATATGTCATCCCATTGCCTTCTTGACTGCATGGTTTCTGCTGAGTAGTCTGAACTTATTCTTATTGATTCTCCTTTGTAGGAGACCTTTCTTTTATCCCTGGCTGCTTTTAAAATTTTCTCTTTGTCTTTGATTTTGGCAAGTTTGATGATAATATGTCTTGGTGATTTTCTTTTTGGATCAATTCTATATGGGGTTCGATGAGCATCTTGGATAGATATCCTTTTGTCTTTCATGATGTCAGGGAAGTTTTCTGCCAACAGATCTTCAACTATTCTCTCTGTATTTTCTGTTACCCCTCCCTGTTCTGGGACTCCAGTCACACGCAAGTTACCCTTCTTGATAGAGTCCCACATGATTCTCAGGGTTTCTTCACTTTTTTTAATTCTTTTATCTGATTTTTTTTAAGCTATGCTGGTGTCAATTCCCTTATCCTCCAGATCCCCCACCCTGCCTTCCAATTGCTCGAGTCTGCTCCTCTGACTTCCTATTGAGTTGTCTAATTCTGTAATTTTACTGTTAATCTTTGGATTTCTGAATGTTGTCTTTCTATGGATTCTTGCAGCTTATTAATTTTTCCACTATGTTTTTGAATAATCTTTTTATTTCTTCAACTGCTGTATCAGTGTGTTCCTTGGCTTTTTCTATAGATTGCCTTATTTCATTTTTGAGGTCATCCCTGATGTCTTGAAGCATTCTGTAAATTAGTTTTTTATATTCTGCATCTGGCAATTCCAGGATTGTATCTTCATTTGGGAAAGATTTTGATTCTTTAGTTTGGGGAGTTGTAGAAGCAATCATGATCTGCTTCTTCATGTGGTTTGATATCGACTGCTGTCTCCGAGCCATCTCTAAGATATTGTAGTGATTTATTCTATATTTGCTCACTGAGTCTTATCTTGTTCTGTTTTCTTTCAATATACGTAGATGGGCTACTAGATTGCTCTGTCTTGGTTGTTGTAGCCCTTGAATCACTTATGTCCTATTACCAGCTGTTTTGGGCTGTTACCAGATATATAAGCCTAGGAGTCCATTCACTATTCTTGAGTAGAATCTGATTTTGGGTCATCAAGTGTGTGGTGCAGACTGTCACCTATCTGCCTAGAGAAGTAGTGGTGATAGTTGTGTGCACCAGATTCTAGTAGCGGCAGGGTTTCACACTCTGGGGGGGCAGGATGCTGACTGGCTTCCCCCAAGTGCCAGTGAGGTAGGTGTGTCTCTATTCCTAAAGCAATTTGGTGGGTGGGCTCTGCAGCTGTACCTTAGGCACCCAATGCAAGTACCTCTACAGATTGGTAGGTGTCTCCCTCCTTAGACCCCTAAGGCAGGAGGCTAGGTGGTCTGGGGGGAGCTTTAGCCCTCAGTTCCCTGTGTTGGGTTTGTGAGGGCTCTGTTGAATAGGCAGAGTTATCAGACCTGGGAAACTTGTCTTTCCAGTAATCCGCTAAAACAATTACAGTGAGATCCCTATGAGAATTACCTTTGCATTATAATAGCCACCTTGTTCCCTTTAGGGATGAAATCCCAGGACTGTGGATCACATATGTTTGGCTGGAGCTGGTTCTGTATTTTTAGTCCAATTAGGGAAGGATTTTTGGTCCCTGGGTTTTTTGTTGCTGCTTCTCTCAGGCCAGGAGAATGGGTTAGGAAAAGACCAACAAAAGAAAAGAAAAAGCGCCGCGCACTTCACTCTCTGGCTCAGAAAATTCCAATGTTAATGAAGCCGCCTGGGAAGGGGAGGGAAGGGTTCAGATAAATAGAATAGAGTGGCACTCCGGAATATAGACAAAGTCACTTATCTTGTTTGGTGATGACTGTTTTATCTGAGATTCATGAGGGGTGTGTAGCCTGGGTGCGTTGGCTGGGTCAAGATTGCCCCTGAGGTTCAGGCCCCCGTCCCGTGCTTGTGCTGTCTCAGAAGCCATGGTCAGTTCCTCTGCTCTCAGTCCAAAGCCCAGCACCAAAGTTCCCTTGCTGGGATGCCACACTCCAGGCTCCAAAACCAGTCGCTGCCTCCCAGTGACTTCTCCTCCTGTCAGCTGCTTTGCTGTGCTACTTGCGTGCACTGGCTGGGCTTTCCCCGAGGTCACTTTTGGGGGCTAGGGCTGCGTCCCATGTGTGCGCTGTCTCAGGATGCCATGCTTAGCTCCCCTGTGCCCAGTCCAAAGCCTGGCGCCAAGATTTCCTGACTGGGATGCTGGCTTCAGGCTCCGAAAACAGTTGCTGCTTCCCCGTGGTTGTTCGTTCTCAGTCTCTGTCACTCTCGTCAACTCTTTAGATCTGTGTTTAATGGTCAGGGTTTGTAGATTGTGATGTATGTGATTGATTCACTTGTTTTTTCAAGTCTTTGTTGCAAGAGGGATCCGAGGTAACTTCTACCTAGTCAGCCATCTTGGTCCCGCCCTAGGAACAGCTTTTTAAGGAAGGAGACAGACTTCTAAACTGATAACTACAGAAAGAGTGACAAGTGCTAAGATACAGGTAATCATTCAAACAGCTTTTGTTTAGCATTTTCTGTATCGTTAGACATTCTACTAATGATTTTCTGCATCTTAACACTTAATATGGAGAATTCCTTAGCTATATTGTAGATTTTTTTAACTCAATATATATTTATTGAAAGAAAAAGCAAAAAATAACCCTACCTTATCATGCTTCCTTTGTTACTCCAAATAATCAAAATCAAATAGATACTTTCCCATAAACAGTACCAGTGTAAGCTGTGGCTCTTCATAGCTAGGTTTTCTTTAAGTCATAAGTAATTTTACATAGACGTATTCCAACTTAAATCTGATATAGAAAAACCCTTGTCAAATTATGAGGTGAGCAGAGAAGACCCTTTATAATCTAGTCACAGCCCATCTTTTTGTACTCATCTTTGCCAAATCACATCACACCCGGCCTGTTCGATATAATGCTGCCCCAGCACTTCCCAAACTTCTTCATGTCAAGGTATACACAGAAAATAATATTTGACGGTGGTGGTGTTACTAGTTGATGTCGAGTTGGCTTGGACTCATGGCAACCTTATGTATAACAGAGCAGAGCATTGCCCAGTCCTGTGCCATGTTTATAATCATTGGTATGTTTGAGTCCATTGTCATGGCTACTGTGTTAATCCATCTCATTGAGGGTTTTCCCTAGTTTTTGTTGGCCCTCTACTTTACTAAACATGATGTCCTTCTCTAGCAATTGTTTTTTCCTGATGACGTGTCTATATTGGACAATATTCTATTGTGATACCTAGGTTTTGTTGGCCAGTTTTCAGTAGTAGCTTGCCAGAGCTTTCTTCCTAGTCTGTCCTAGTCTGCAGGCTCCCCTGAAAACTTTCCACCATGGGTGACTATGCTGGTATTGGAAATACCAGTGTCACAGCTTCTAGCAACATAGCAACACACAAGCCACCACAGTACAACAAAATGACAGATGGGTGGTGGTATTTGAAGGTACACTGACAAAGCTGTGCCTGAAAAAAAGAAAATGAAAAAAATTATGGGGTGATATTTGTTTCAGAATGAGCCCTGGTTTTACAATGGTTAAACACTCACTGCTAATTGAGAGGTTGGTGGTTTGATCCTACCAGCTGCTCCACGGGAGAAGGGACCTGGCTCTCTGATCCTATAAAGTTTATGGCCTAGGCATCCCCCGCTCTACTCTGCCAGATAGAGTCACTGTGAATCAGAATTGACTTGAAGGCCCACAACAACAGTAACGTTTGTTATAGAGGAGCAAGGTAAACTTGGGAGAGGATTAATCAGTGCAACGAAGTTTTCTTGAGGGTGTGGGCAGGCACACAGATGGGTGTTGGAGGAATCCATGTCATTCAGTTTCTCTCACTTCCCTCTCTAGAGATAATCAAATAATTTTGCTGAGGTAAAATGGAGCTGTGTGGTTTGGAGTAAGTTGTGATGAAGGCCCCTGGCCCTCTTATCCGTATTTCTTTTCAGCTGCCACCCTGGGGCTGTCCTTCTGCTCACTGTTATAAACACAAAATAAAAATTAAAAATAGAAGAGGAAACAAAAAACAAAGTTTTGGAATTAGAATAAAAAAATTAGGAATAAGAAGAAAAAAGAATGAAATAAAAGAGGGTTAAATAAATATGACCTTGTGGCACACTTAAAAAATATACACGAGGTCATCATGAATGGAAATTGACTCAACGGCACAAGACAACACAACAATTTGGCTAGGCTTTTTTTTTTTTTTTTAATGGTGCCCAGTTGTTTGGTAAAACACTAGTCTAGTTGCTGCTACAAAGTAATTACTTTAAAGCACTTGGGCCTAAATGAAGCAGATTACCTTTGAAAATGTGGGTGGGTCTCAGCCAATCAGTTGAAAGCCTTAGGAGCAAAAGGGGAATTTCCCTTTTTTTTTTTATGTTTGCCTACAGTCTATAAATAGACATTTTATGAGAACATTTTTACTCTTCCCTCCTCTCCTCACCTCACCTAGGGATTTTGAGACTCAACCCTGCAGGAGTCTCCAGCCTGTCCCCTGACCTGTGAATTTCAGACTTGCCACCCCCCAAATAATTGCATAAGCCAACTCTTCTTTTGGAGTTGGTGCCCTGAATTTGTTATAAATTTTTGAATGAGAAACTAATCTGCACTATAAACTTTCACTTAAAACACACGCAAAATAATCACCCACTTAACCCAGTGTAAAATCCAGTGCTGTCGAGTCGATTACGACTCATAGTGACCCTATAGGACAGAGTAGAACTGCCCCACAGAGTTTCCAAGGAGCGCCTGGCGGATTTGAACTGCCGACCAGTTGGTTAGCAGCCGTAGAACATAACTACTACGCCACCAGGGTTTCTTTTCATCACCCACTTAGCAATACCAAAATCAGAAGCCTTCATCACATAGCATGAGAAAGATCAGTTAACACCTTAACAGGAATTAATTGATTTGATAGCCTTGGGTGTAAGAATGGAAGGAGGAAGGGCTATACTATTCTGGAATGAGGGGAAGGGCAGCTACAAAGAAAGGAGGAGGCAAAGAGCACTAAAAGAAAAAAAGATTGGGGAAGGGAGAGAGAAGAGGCAGCTATCAAGGAAAAAGGTCCTGTTTTAAACTGTATTGTTCTAGAGGCAGTCCCTGCATTGTGTCAGCACTCTCGGTCCTTTTCTCTTTACATCCCGGTTCCTGGTGTCCGTTCATCCAGGTTTCTTTTCCCTTCCTGCCTGCTTGCTCTGATTTTAGGCAGGTGTTTCTCATTTAATCTCATCTGCTTGATTGAACTGAGAAGCACATTTCCTCAGGAGTGTTACTGTTTGCTTTATAGGCCCATGTAATCTTTGGCTGAAAGACGGACTTTGGGAGTGGCTTCAGATCTGAGTTAGCAGGGTGTCTGAGGGCCATGATTTCGGGGGTCCTTCCAGTTTCTGTCAGACCAGTAAGTCTGGCCTTTTTTTGTGAATTTGAATTTTGTTCTACATTTTTCTCCCACTCTGTCCGGAACCCTCTATTGTGAGCCCTGTCAGAGCGGTCGTTGGTGGTAGCCAGGCACCAGCTATTTGTTCTGGGCTCGGGCTGGGGGTGTTCACATTTTACTTTTTTTTTTTTTCCAAAGTTCAGTATTTAAGACCCTAGAAAGACAGACATGATGGTAGAACTATAGGGGGCCATGTTGGTAATTTTGCATTGCGACACCTATTCCTTGGCTAAGGTTATAAGGAGAGGCCAAGAGATGGCAAGAAAAACCACTTTCCAGCCACCATTCTCCTTCTTTTTTGCAAATTATATAAGTATTACATGCCAATTTTGAAACATTTAAACAATAGCTCAGTATCATGAGTAAAAGTGGAAGTCCTGCTTTACCACTTTTTCCCCCCCATGGGTCACCCAAGAAGTAATCGCTTCAGTGGCTTAGTTGATATTTTTGCAGCTTTAACAGATTTGTTTACATACGTGATATTCATACATATATCACATGTATGTAATATATATAATGTAGTTTGTTTTTAAACATAAGTGAAATATCATATATGTTTTTGTATGTTTCACAATTACTTTTTCCTGTTAGTGTTACAGCCTGCATGTTTTTCTTCACCAGCTCATATAGAGCCATCTCATTCTTGTAAAAAGACTACCGAGTATTTCATAGTAAGAGTGTTCCATAATTTACATTTAAATTGACATTTTTTTCTGGTTTTTCAGTATGCTATATAATGCTGCAGTGAATGTCCTTGGAAAAACTTATTTGTGCCTGAGGAAGTTTTTCTGAGCAATATAGTCCTAGAATTGAAATGATCAAGTCAAAGCATATACACAATTATAGTATTTGATAAATTGTTCTTTCAAAGATTACCAGTTTATTCCCATCAACCGTGAAGAAGCAGTGAAGCAGCACTTTCATTTTTACCCATGATACTTAGCTATTGTTCAAATGTTTAAAAATTGTCATGCAGTACTTACAGAATTGACAAAAAAGAGAGACTGTGGTGGCTGGAGGCTATGACATAGCAGGTGGGAAGGTGGCTTTTCTTGCTCCAGCGTATATCTCTCGGCCCCTCCTTATAACCATATCTTTGCCAACATAGTGTTTGCAGCCTTTTTAATTTTCACTTATGTGATGGTGACAAATGGTGACTGCCCCTAATTACTAGTGACATTAATTATCTTTCTCTGTGAATTGGTTATTTATATATTTTGCTTATTTTCCTATTTGTATTTTTCATATTGACTTGTAGGATGACCTCTATTTTTGAAGGCCCAAGTAAAGATTTGGAATTCTCTCTCTAAAAGTCTGTTGATGCAGGAATTAGATGTTGAATAATATTTTTATTGTGCCAGTGGGAAAGAAGCAAAATAGCTTGAAATACGGTGTTTTAAAAGATTTTACAGATAATCTTTTTTTTGAAAGATATTTCTTAAAATGGTGATAGTGGTGGTGGTAAATTAGGGACTTTGATAAATCTCTGGTTTACGCTGTGATTTTGAGTAAACTCTTGCACATTTTCATGCTTTTCTTTGCCCACCACTAAAATAATAATTGCCATGCTTTCTTTTCTAATGCTGACAGCAGTATCCTGTGGGTTTCAGGAAGAATAAAGGTGAATCTTGAAAATACTGAGAAAACATTCCTTGCAGCATGTAGAACAGTCTTACTTTCGTATATAATATCATTTAAAATGATACAGTACTTGAACACAGTGGCTGTGTTCAAGGCACTGTCATTGGAATTATGGATACAAAGATAAGAAAATATCCCTATTGATGAGACGGTAATCTGTCAAGGGAGAAGGGCAAGCTATCAGGTACCTATAGTATATATTGTATGATATATCATATTGATTATATTATGCAAATTATAATACATGAATTATATATTGTTGTTGTTGTGTGCCATTGAGTTGATTCTGACTCATATCAACCCTATAACACAGAATAGAACTGCTCCAGGGGGCTTCCGAATTTAAAGTAAAAAAAAAAAAAAAAAAACTTTTGGTGTTTTTTTTTTATGGGAGCAGATTGCAAGGTCTTTTCTCCTGTGGAGCCACTGGTGGGTTCTAACCACTGACCTTTTTGTTAGCAACTGAGTGCTTAACCATTGTACCACCAGGGCTCCTTAAATATATAATACATTATGTAGTTTTATATTATATTAGAAATAACAGAACAAGCGGTAAATAGAGATATTCGTGAAATGCTGTGGGGACTGCTGAAAAAAGATAGCATGCAGGATAGTGACTTCTAAAGAGAGGAGACAGATTCCTTCAAGGTCAGCTCAGAAAATTAACATTGGTATATTATTGCCATCTAATCCTCAGGTTCATTTTAAGTTTAGCCAATCATGTCTCAATAATGCCCTTTATAGCAAAATGATGTGGTCCAGAATCATATGTTATATTTGGTTGTCATTTCTCTTTAGTCTCCTTCAATTTGCAACCTGACAGTTTTGAAAATTAAAAGCTAGTTATTTTGAAGAAGTTTCCTCAATTTGAATTTGTCTGATGTTTCCACATGATTAGTTAGATTCAATGTCTTAGGCTGGGTTCTCTAGAAGAGCAAAACCAATGAAGTGTATATATATGTATGTATGTATATATTTAAAGACAGAGAGAGAATTATTTCAAGGAAATGGCTCACGCATTTGTGGAGGCTGGTAAGCCAAATCCATGTGTCAAATGTCAGGCTGGAGGCTTCTCCTGACTCACATGGTTACAGGGGCTGCTGAACCCAAAATCGGCAGGTCAGATGGCACATTGCAGGCTCATGGAGCTGAGGGAGCTGACAGATCTCCAAATCTGCAGGTCACACAGCAGGCTGCTGGCTCACATCCTAAGAACTGGAGGTCAGAGGGTGATGGGTGACATGCAGGAACCAGACAGGATGGGGTTTGCCAGAACATCTTTATATATTGGATGTGGGGCACACCCCCAAGAAAATTCCCCTTTCAACTGATTGGCTGCTCACATCAGAAAACAAAGTGGAGGGTGATTACATAATATCTGCCAAACCGCTGAGAATCATGGCCTCTCCAAGTTGACACATAACCTTAACCATCGTGTTCAGGCTCTTCATCTTTGGCAGAAATATCAAGTGGTGTACAATTTCAATTTATCCTATTCCTTTGATCACTTAACAAACTACCAACATTTTTTCTTAAAGTTATTTTTTTCTCCTTTGTCATTAGTAAGTATTTTGTGGGGTTATTTTGAGGCTATCTGAGTATCTTCTTGCTCAGCAGATTTTCAGTTTATAATTTATATCAGTACGGGCTCCCTGATTCCTATTTTATTCAATGGGCTGTAATCCATTACTGTGATTTATTTTGATGCTTAAATTGTCTCAGATTTTGCCAGTGGGAGCCTCTTCAAGCTGGCTCCAATGTCTTTTGACATATCCCCATCATTTTTTGAGCCCTTCCTTACTTTTTGGAAAACAAGGCTCATCTTCACTTCCTCTGCCCTAGCCATGGCATGTACCATCTCTTCAAGGAGCTTTGGTTCCTCTTAGTAGAGAATGCTTTTAGAAGCAAAGTTCTGGGCATTACTGCTGCTAGGATCTGTGAGTGAACATATACATAGACGTACGTATGTACATTTATAAGTATATTTATTTCTATATCCATTTATATTGAAAACCATACTTCTGTTTCTTATCCGACACCACAGGGTTCTTATTTTCTTTCTATATATATCCTCCCTAAAAGTGAGAAACTTGGCTCCCACTGTTCTTGATATGCTTGTTTACTTGATGAATTCCTCTCTCCTCACATCATGTGTGGACCACCTTCCACATCAATGCCTTTCTTATCTCTGTCTGGCTCCAACACACTTCTTCGGATACCCTCCTGCGTGAAAGTCCTTCTCAGGTTTGATGCCTCCTCTTTCTTGAGTTCTGATATTTTGCCCTGGGCAACCTCCCTGTGCAGATGTTCTCACTCTGCTTAGACTCCTCATTAGGCTGGACTTGATCTTGAGCTGGACGGCTTCTTCTACTCTACTCCCTACCCCCGTTGATTTCCTCCTCCTCACATTCGGGCTGTGACACTCTATTGCTTGGCCTTTCCCCCTCAAAGTACAGCCTCTTCATCTTGCATTGGCAACTGAGTGCTGCTGTTACCACACTAGCCCCCTTGCTATACATGTGTGTGGTTTTGGGTTTTAGCCTCAAGGCGGGAGCCTTTTGAAATGTGTGAAACTAAAAATTCCTGAGTGGGAGCCTCATTTTTGTGTAGATCGAACATTATCTTAGGTGATGTCTGAATTTTCTAAACTTTTGAAAGGTTTGGAAGGGAAGAAGACAAGAAAACAACCGCTTTCTTTTTTACTCTATCATTTGTCCGTGAAGATTATATAGTAGATTCTTACATTGTTTCTCTAGTTGCTCCCCGTTAAGGAATTGGTGGTGTGCCACTTTAGCTGTGTGGCTACGCTTATGACTGCGGTTCAGTCTGGATTCTTTGTGTCTAGCGTTGCTTTGTTTCATTTCTTTCACCCTGGACTGTCCACATTTTACTTCAGGGCCCTTATTAAGTCACAGCCTTTACTTTTATACTCACTCAAACTGTGTAAAATATTGAGCCTTTATCTATTGCGCTGTCTTAAAGGCCTTGTATTAATTTAATATTTTGAAAAATGTTGATTAAAACCGTGTGACACTGCAGTTTTTGTCTTTGCAATCTGAGCCCCCTTTCTATATTCTCTTTAGTTGTGTGTTGCTACAGTGGTGGGTGTAGTGATTTTGGGTGAGGACTCCGTATCCTTTCGGTGGATAGATCACTTCCCCTTGGACTTGACTTGAAGCACACCCCCTTAGTATGTAGGGACGTGAATGGCAGGACACATCTGTTGTTGAACATGCCTAGGAGTCAATACGGTGATCTTTTCATCCTCAGTGGTGTGCTAGCTATGCATCTGTGAAACGGTAAAAATACATAGGAAATAGAAATGCTGTCTTATTTAACCATTGTATAATATGTGTCTATTTAGTTTTATATTATAGGTGTTTTCAAATTATTTTTTCCTTATTAAAAATTTTTTTTTAGCATATAGAATTGAAAAAGGAAGAAGAAGAAAGCTCATGTCTTTACAGCCCTTGGATTTTAAGTTTCTGGAGAGAAAGATGTGTAACCCTAAAGAAAAGACTTGAAAAATATAAGAGCATTTTTTACTCAGTTTCTAAACCATAGGGAAAAAGGGTTGTTGAAAAATGAAAGCATTTTCAAAATTTGCTCTAGCTGTTTTGCCCTGAAGTTTTCATATCAGTATTAATAATAAACCTTTTGTGATTGAGCTCTTTATTATTTTTTAAATGATGTTTAATTTGACTCTATAAATTATACTAAGATTTAAACAACCTAGAGATATGAAACATTGAAATAAGCATGCAACCTCTTGTAGATGGTGTCTGACAATGTTGTCTTATCCAATTTTAAACTTGTTTTGTGATCGCTGAAGAGTTGTGGTGAATAAACAGAAACATATTCAGAAAGCTGACATGTCAGCTGTACTGAATTTCAATTAGAAAGTCGTGCTCACACATTCTTCCTGCTTCAAACGACGCTGTTTTTGTAATTTTCTGTGCACATCATCTATGCTATTTGGTTTTTGGGTTACTGGGTGGTGCAGACAGTTAACACGCTTGGCTACTAACTGAAACGTTAGAAGTTGAAGTCTACCCAGGCCCCTTGGAAGAAAGCCCTGGCGATCTACTTTTAAAAACAGCCACTGAAAATCCTGTGGAGCACAGTTCTGCTGTGACACACATGGGATTTCCGTGAATCAGAATTGACTCAATGGCAACTGATTTTTTAATTAACTGTATGGCTTTCTTTGTGTTGAAGCCTGTCCTGTTTTCTTTTTCTGGTTTGTAACAAGATAATTTTGTTATAGGTAGGTTGGGTTAGTCATAGAATACTGTAATATCACATGGATAATTGTGTCATTTCTTGGAATAAAATAAGAAGTTTTATTCCTCACTTTTTACTCATTCTGGGTATATATCAATATGCATACTCATCCTCCTAATGTGAATATATGTACATTCTTCACCTGTTTGGTCACATTTGATAGTATATTGTGATTTATCCTGAGAATCTGATAGTAGGAGACCTGTCTACTGTCTAAGCACTACACAGGGTGAATCTGAACTAGGAAGATTATTTTCCCATGGGATAATGGGGAATACATAGAGCTGATAGAGGTTATGAGGGATTCATCCAATTTATTATATAAATCTAATGTTATTAAGTGGCAGCTTTCTGGCAAGTTTAGATGACTTCGTCTAATACAGACAGTTGATACTTGGCGTTTGTTGCTGTCGAGTCGGCTCTGACTCGCGGCAGCCTTGTGCATAACAGAACAAACGTTGCCTGGTCCTGTGCCATCCTCATAATCTTTGCTATGTTTGAATCCATTGTTGCAGCTAACGTGTCAGTTCATCTCATTGAGTGATTTTCATGTTTTCGCTGACCCTCTTCTTTACCAAATATCATGTCCTTTTCTAGTGATTGGTCTTTCCTGAAATCGTGTCCAAAATAAGCAAGATGAAATCCCGCCATCCTCGTTCCTAAGGAGCATTCTGGCTGTACTTCCTTCAAGATGGATTAGTACTTATTCTTTTACTGAGATAGATACCTTTGATTAGACTTAAAAATAGTCATGTCCCTCTAATTTTGAGCCAGAGTGTAGTAACTGAAACTGAGTCTGTACACATATTTAGAATGACACCAATATATTAAAAACATGATCCATTGTCATATATGTTAGC
The DNA here is from genome assembly GCF_024166365.1 of Elephas maximus indicus. Classification (NCBI taxonomy): domain Eukaryota; kingdom Metazoa; phylum Chordata; class Mammalia; order Proboscidea; family Elephantidae; genus Elephas; species Elephas maximus. The sequence goes on along the minus strand of NC_064823.1, from coordinate 24,937,506 downwards.
TAGAAAAGCAGATTTTTATTTTTGTTTTTATTTTTTGCATTCTCACCACTGAAGGAGAAGAATGTGATTTAATAAACTTTCATGATACCTTTTTTCCCTTACATGATTTCTCTTGCAGTTTGATAAATCATGGTTTCTAAATTTTAATCTTTGAACTCCTTTAGGCCTTTGAATGCTGCTCTGAAGAAACGTCAGTAATGGAACAAAGGAAGAATGAAAGTTTTGTCCCTAGTATCACTCAATTAGAAAATTTTCTTACAGAACACAATTCCAATGTTGTTTGGCTCCTCATTGGTAAGTAGAATCCATTTTCTTGTCCTTTATTGTTTTTTATGGGTGGGTTAGCAACTGCTAAGTTTTAAGCAGTGGTTAAGTGAAGCTGGGGTGCTTACTGTACTATTTAGTTGTTCATTGGAAAGAAGGTTTTAATCTGTTCTCTGTGAAGATTTGCTCTGGACATTGCTCTGGATGCTCTTTACTTTGTCCTGGGTTGTCTTGCCTGACTTGGGGGAGGCAGGAGGAGACTGAAGACCTTGCACTTAGCTTTTCTTTTCCATTTCAGGTTTGTTCTCTCCAGTCCCCCTGCAACACGTGCATAAACACCTTTTTTTGTTGTTTTATTATAAAAGTAATACATCCTCAGAATTAATATTTTTATAGTAAAAGAAAATAATCCACCCAAAATATAGCTAATTAATCTTGTAATCTCTTTACTCCTTTTTCACTTTGTAGTGGGCTCTGCTATTAATTATTTTTATATAACACTCCAGAAGTTATCTAGCCATTACAAATTATACAAAGTAGTGTATAATGAAATGGTGGGGAGAAAGAGAGGGCAAAAAGGAGGAAGGAGGGGAGGGATAGAGGGAAGATGAGCGAATGAATGAATGAGAGAGAAATACAAAAATAATACCAGGAAAGGAAGCGGTTATTATAGGCTGTCATTGCTCTCCTGGGAAACGGTATTTGATTTGAATTTTGAGATGGGATTTGGAAAGAGAGAGAGGAAAATAGGAAGGGTAAAGTGAGGACAGAGAAGAAAGGCGGGATAATATTATTTATTGAGCATCTTCTGTGTGCCAGGTACCACAGGCATTTTATATATGTTGTCTCCCTCAGAGCAACCTAAAGAACCACATGAATGTTGGGGAATTGAGACCCATGGAGATTAAATAACTAGTATGGGTTATATCTGTTCAGCATCATAGCCACACGCAAGCCTCCAGTGACAGATGAGTGGAGGTTGTGCATAGGGTACATTGGCCGGGAATTGAACCTGGGTTTCTTGCGTGAAGCGAGAATTCTACCACTGAATTACCAATGCCCAATCTCAGACAGACTAGGAAGAAAAGCCTGGAAATCTACTTCTGAAGATCAGTCAATGAAAACTTCATGGATCACAACAGTCCTGTGTGCAACTGATCATGGGGATGGTGCAGGACCAGACAGTATTTTGTTCTGTTGTATATGGAGTTGCCATGACTTGGGGGCTGTCGTGACATCAGCAAATGACAACAACATGGTTTGCACAGCTAGGCTTTCTGAGTTCATGTTCCTGCTTCTTTCATGACACCACAGGTTGTGGGCTGGAGAATAGGGACAAGTGTGAAGTGTATATAGAAGAAATTATAATGCTTCATGGTTTTTAGGTAGAATTGGGTTACCATTTCAACTTTGAGTTCTGTATTTTCTATTTGACTAAAGTAAACTACTGTAAATTATCATTATTGAAAGCCAAAAAATGTGAAATTAAATGGGAAACACTGGTATAAAAGAGCGCTTCATAAAAGCACCAATGAAGATTTCTTTTCCTTAAGAGCAGGATTCTTCCTTATTACCCATCTGTTACCACCTAGACTTTTCCTGACTTTCTGTTCCACACAATAATTCCTTTCTTAAACAACAACAGCAAAAACAGAAAAAACACTGAGTAATTGTTTATTCTGCTTTACTAGTGGCCTTTTTTTATGATATTGAAAGAGGGGTGCCTCGTTCAATGAGAAGGCCACAATTCTTAGGTAGTTTAATACTGGAAGTTTTCTTTCTTGGCAAATGCCTGTTGCCTCTTTGAAAGGTCCACAATAACCTGCTGTTGACACAGTGACTTAGAGTTAAACTTCAAACAAAATGACTTTACTCTTAAAATATAATGCCCTCTCATCAAAATAACTTTTCAAAAGATTTGTTCTAGAAATAATTTTTATGCACAAACACATGGTACTTGCTACGTTAAAGCTATTACTATTGATCTGAACTACCTTGAGAAATGTTGTATTTTATTTTGTCTCTCAGCGACTTTGTTTTTATCTTACATAATTAAAAAAAAAAAACTTACAGAACCTAATGTGATGTTGCTGCACATTACTTTGTCCTAATTAAGAAAATAATTATACATTTAGAAAGGATAAGTAAAATTTTTATGAAAACAATGTTTTCTTGTATTTTGCTTTTTGTGTACCCATGAGCTAGATTTTCTTTTGGAATATTATAAATTCTATAAACAACTGGAAACTTCTCATGAGGAAATGACCAAATTTAGAATATCATTTAAAATATCTGTATAAGGTGGCCTATGTTTAATTTAGGCCACCTTATATAGATATTTTGCTGTAATTGATAATGACCTACTTTTAAAGAATGCTACTGAATGCGTTAAAATAAATGATATTCTAAATTTGGTCATTTCCTCATGAGAAGTTTCCAGTCGTTTATAGAATTTATAATATTCCAAAAGAAAATCTAGCTCATGGGTACACAAAAAGCAAAATACAAGAAAACATTGTTTTCATAAAAATTTTACTTATCCTTTTTAAATGTAAAATTATTTTCTTAATTAGGACAAAGTAATGTGAAGCAACTTAACTTGTGTAACCTTTCAGCAACATCACATTAGGTTCTGTAAGTTTTTTTTTAATTATGTAATATAGATAAAAGTCGCTGAGAGACAAAATACAACATTTCTCAAGGTAGTTCAGATCAATAGTCATAGCTTTAACGTAGCAAGTACCATGTGTTTGTGCATAAAAATTATTTCTAGAACAAATCTTTTGAAAAGTTATTTTGATGAGAGGCCATTATATTTTAAGAGTAAAGTCATTTTGTTTGAAGTTTGACTCTAAATCACTGTGTCAACAGCAGGTTATTATGGACCTTTCAAAGAGGCAACAGGCATTTGCCAAGAAAGAAAACTTCTAGTATTAAACTACCTAAGAATTGTGGCCTTCTCATTGAACGAGGCACCCCCCTTTCGATACTATAAGGCCACTAGTAAAACAGAATACTGGGGGAGTAAAACAGAGTAAACAATTACTCAGGTGGCCTATGTTTAATTTGGAAACCCTGATGGTGTAGTGGTTAAGTGCTACAGCTGCTAACCAAGAGGTTGGCAGTTCAAATCCGCCAGGCGCTCCTTGGAAGGTCTACGGGGGCAGTTCTGCTCTGTCCTATAGGGTCGCTATGAGTCGTAATCAGCTTGACGGCAGTGGGTTTGGTTTGTTTTTTTGTATGTTTAATTTAGGAATGTCTTTTTTTTAGTTACACTAAAATTTCCATTTTTTTTTAAATTAGTTTTTCAAAGCAGAGACTGCAGTGGCTGGTATAAAAAAATGACTTTGATTTAAAAAATCATTAGTTTTCTTTCTTTTTAATGGCTGTAGGGAATGAGCTTGGGTGGTATGAGTTTTGGGGCCAATAAAGGTGAATATTTTTCAGAATATTTAGAAATATGGGCATTTTACCCTAAGAGCGTCTGTGTTCGGTAACTAAAACAGTTGAAGTGTAGAAAAGGGAACAGAAGAAAAGGAAAACAGATGTACCTGAAGCACTGCTTTAATTGATCTGACAGCTTTTCTGGCTCATGACTGAAGAGAAGAGGAAGCTGGATAAAGTAGAATCACTCTAAACATGTTAAGTTACATGAGAATAGACTTAACATGGATGTAAGCCAACATTTTTGAATGTGATAAATTCTCTTTTACTAACAAAATTTTGTTAAGATATTAAGATAATGTAAATAAAGCATGTATTGAGAATCTGTTGGGTTTTTTTTTTTTTTCCCGACAGCTACCATTTTGTCCTGTGGATGGATTATTTATCTCACCTATTATAACTCTCGGAATGTTGGTCTTATTTTAACATTGGTTCTTAACAGATTGTACAAACATGGCTATATCCATATTGGTAAGTAAAACTGAGATTTTTTCCTCCTTTAATCTTGAGATTTATATTATAAATTTTATTTTATGAACTGATCGTAGTTTTAGAAATTCACCTTTGTGTCATGCAGGTTAAACTAGTCTCACTGGGGTTTTTCTCATGTATGAGTCGAGACGAACTATCACTTGGTTATGTCCCCCATTCTTACAGTGTTTCTAAAGGAATTGTTAACTTTTTTTCTTTTTTGCTTATAAGAGATGCTCATTTAAAGAATTTGAAAATTCGGATATATATAATATATAGAAATAGAAATTTCTTAAGGTTCCATCACCAAAAAAAATTTGAATGCTTTATATAGTTTCTGCTCCTTTTTAAGTAACTCATATTTAAAAAAACTCATAATTGTGTGGTTATAATCTGGTTATACATGTATTTCAGTTTTTAGCCTGATATACTAATAATTAATTTTACTTCATGGGTATGTAGTTATTTGATTTCTGGTTACCTATGAGCTGGAAGTTTCCTGGTAGATAGGAGGGTGTCTTAGGAAGCTATGTGCTTTGGAGAGCCCTAAACCATTGGGAAAAGCAGGGAGTGGTTTCAGTGGATAGAACTATTATCACTTTCCATGTAATAGAGTACCTCTTCCAAAACCAAACCAAACCCACTGCCGTCAAGTCAATTCCAACTCATAGTGACCCTATAGGACAGAGTAGAACTGCCCCCTAGAGTTTGCAAGGAGCGCCTGGCGGATTAGAACTGCCGACTTCTTGTTTAGCAGCCATAGCACTTAACCACTATGCCACCAGGGTTTCCGAGTACCTCTTAGTGGACATAAATAAAATTTATGTCGAACATAGGCAGTCTCCTCTAATTTGAGGGTATAGCTGCTTTCTGTAGTCACCTAAATCAACAGAAGGAAATGGTAAGTTCACTGCATTGGGTTTATTTAATGGGTATGCATAATTAAGGGAATCATCCATACAAAGGAGTGACGGAAAACTAATATCCTCCTGTGGTTATCTAGCAACTCATTCCAATAGTGATGATAATTACCTCATTTGTTTTTACATTTGAAGAAAGAATGAGAGGAAATTAGTAAAGCTGTAAGGATACCAGGAAGGGAGAGGAGAGAGAACTTTTAATTATTGAATGAATTGAATAGTAAAATTCTTTTAAACTCTAAGGACTCTACTATCAAAACCTTTACATTAATTGCTATTGTTTTCTTCTACAACAGGGTCCTTTTCTTTCTCTGTTCTTTCTGGAAAAGTCATGGTTCGTGAAATCTATTACATTACTGAAGACATGTCTATTAGGTAATAAAATAAAAAAGAAGAGCCCATTTAATAAAACACAAACTAGAACTATTATAAAAATATATGTTTATGATAAACTTTATATGATTTGCTTCTTCAAACAAGACTATAAATTAAAAGTTATCTTTTTATTAAATAATATCTGGTGAATCGATGTTTTAAAGTGTTGTTATCAAAGGATTAATTTAGCTAAGGTTTAGACTAGTAGAAAGTTTATTGAATAGCAGCTTGTGAAAATGAATAATGATCTCATTAAATTCCTAGATGGAAAACCCAACCATTTAATTACCTATTTGTGTTGTAGAATTCATAGTGGTCATTTGTTATATAAAAGAAGAGTAAGAGTTGTTAATAGCTTTCATCCATTAACTCCTTATTAGAGATAATAAGAATTTATAATTGTTTAACATCTGTTAACAAGTCTTAATTTTACTCTAACAAGGAAACATGCATTTGAATATAATACGAAATGATAACTAACAACATGTTTGAAGCCTTGACACTATAAGCCTTGAACCAAAAGCCTGCTGTTTTGTTTATGATTTTCTTAAAATTTGTAACTTAGAATATGAAATTTTTGAATTAATTGAGAAGTGCTAGGGTTTGGCAACACCTATACCTAATTTAATATGTTAGGAATCAACTTCTATGCAAGTCTAAATTATTTAAAAAATAACAGTAAAAGCTAAAAATTAAGGGACTGTAGTCCATTCTTTTTAGGGCATAAAGTGCTACGTGATTTACAGAAGTGAAGGAATAACTTTACAAGTTTCCTTTTAATGTGCTAACATCCTCCTTTCAGGATTTGGCTTATCATTTACATAATTTTTATACCGCTTAAAAGTATTATTTAAAAAAGAAAAAGCTTCTCTGATAAATGTCCTGTTAAATGTAACCTGGCATTAAATTTTACCTGATTAGAGTAATCTAATTTAGAGCTATACAAATCCTCTTTTTCATTTTCAGCTTGATGATTATGAAACATTATAATTTGTATTTCTTAGTTTTTAAAAAGATGTGTGTATATTTAGTACACCAGTGTCCTATTGATTATTTTCTGCATTTCCTTATTCATTATCAATTAGTTGCCTTTTGTAATGACTAATTAAGAAATAAATTGTTAATTTAAGTTCTTTTGTAATTTACCTTGCTTAGAATTCAAGATGGATTTATCATTTTTCGATGGTGGAAAATGTATAACCCAAAGCAGAAACAACATGGTGAGTTTTTATTTTTTCATGTGTTAAAGATGTCCAGTCATATTAACAGAATTTTCAGTTGTGGATATTGAAATGTTTTGCATTTTTTATAGATGAAAATATTTTTAAAAGCTCCGAAGTTTACAAAAGCTCTGAGGTTTATCACCATTGTGCTCAAAATCCTTCAGCAGTTTTTATATTGCCTGGTTAAGTTCAGAATCTTTAGCCTGTTGCTTATTTAAGGTTTCCCTCAATGTGACCCCTGCTTACATTTTGAGCCTTAAACCAGTTGCCATCAAGTCTTTTCCAACTCATATGGAGTCCATGTGTGTCATTCTAGAATCGCATTCCATAGGATTTTCAGTGGCTGAGTTTTTAGAAGTAGAACACCAGGCCTTTGTTCCAAGGTGCCTCTGGGTGGATTAAAACTGTCAGCCTTTAAGTGAGCAACCAAGCATGTTAACCGTTTGCACCACCCAGGGACTTCGTATTTCCAGCCTTATTGCCCGTCATGTCTTTAGTCCTAACCCATACTCTGCTTAGGCTGACACCGCTAACACTCTAATGTTTCCACTAATACACCTTATACTCGTCGCTCTCTGTACCTTTATTTATACTTCTGCCTGACACTGCTACTAATTCTTATTTATCTGCTGTGATAAAGATGAACAAAAAAGAGCAAATATAGGCTGTAGGCTTTGTTCTGGATCTATTTTTCTCACCGTAGAAAGATCTGTGGACTCTGGGCTTGCCTAGAAAGCTTAGCATTTCACGACCTTTTAAGTGCTTCTGTTTTGGCCCCTAACCCTCCTAACTTTCACTAATGGCTTTAAGGGTAAATAGACCCCTCCACCTTGACTTAGCTATCAGGATCGTCTGTGTTTCTGGTACCCCAGGTTAAAATTCTGAAATGGTGGTTAGGTTCGATATAATGTTGGAACTTACCAATGAAACATTTTTTATTGTGGATTAATCTAGGAATCTTGCCATCCTTTATAACTTTGTTTTTATGGGAAAATAGATTCAAAGTTCTAAAAGCTTTTAAATGTCTCATAAATTTGAGCCAGTCTAAATTACTTTACATTTAACCATTATTTATTCTTCTTACTATCACTCCCCTGCCCTCGCATAGTTTTGCTCCTCCCTTACTCTTCCTTGAAGAGGCTGGAATGAATGAGTTAGAATTTGGCATCTGCAGAATTAACAATATCATAATGATTAGAAATTAGAATAATGGGAAGATTTCAAGTCTGGAAGAAGTTTTTTTTAACAATTGGAGTTGCTCATTTGATAAGTTTGAACAGAGGTTGAGTGACTTCATGTGACACAGTATTCTCTGGGATTTTAAAATAGGCCCTTTGCAGTCAGTCTCTTGCCTGTGAGTTTAGAATATCAGTTGTTAAAGCAGCACTTTTACTTCTTTTCTCCAATAATTGTTACAAGTATTTTCACAGGAACAATTCGTTCTTTAGATAGTCAACATGTTAGTGGATTGGGAATCTTAAGTTTTAAGTTTCCATAAAATATGAATAAAGTCAAAATTTTGACTCACTTTCCTACATTATGTTAAATTTTGTGGAGAAAATGTTGCATAGTTATTTTTTGTCTCTTTTTTTTACTGTAATCCTCATGTTGTTTTTATGTGCCATCAAGTTGGTTCTGACTCATAGTGACCCTATGTACAATACAATGAAACACTGCCCAGTACTGTACTACTGTGACAATGTCATTGAGGGTCTTCCTCTTTTTCGCTGACTCTCTTCTTTATCAAGCATGATGTCCTTCTCCAGGGACTCGTCACTCTTGATAACATGTCCAAGGTACGTGAGATGAAGTCTCGCCATCCTCACTTCTAAGGAGCGTTCTAGCTATACTTCTTCCAAGCCAGATTTGTTCGTTCTTCTGGATGTCCATGGTATATTCAGTATTCTTTGCCAACACGTAATTCAGATGCATCAGTTCTTCTGTAGACTTCCTTATTCATTGTCCAGCTTTCACCTGAATATGAGGTGATTGAAAATATCATGGCTTGGGTTAGGAGCACTTTAGTCCTCAAGGTGATATCTTTGCTTTTAAATACTTTCAAGAGGTCTTTTGCTGCAGATTTGCCTCAATGCAATAGGTCATTTGATTTCTTGACTGTTGCATCCATGGATGCTGATTGTGGATCCAAGTAAAATGACAACTTCAGTATTTTTTCTGTTTATTATGGTGTTGCTTATTGGTCTAGTTTGTTGAGGTATAATCCATACTGAAGACTGTAGTCTGATCTTTATCAGTAAGTGCCTCTTCGTTATATAAAGAGCATTCTTCTTCATATAGTCCAGCTTTTGGGATTATTTGCTCAGCATACAGATTGAAATAAGTATGCTGAGTGAAAGGATACAACCATGACACACGCCTTTCCTGATTTTAAACCATGCAGTACCCCTTCCTTGTGTTTAAACAACTGCCTCTTGGTGTATGTACAGGTTCTATACGAGCACAATTAAGTGTTCTGGAATTCTCATTCTTCACAGTGTTATCCATAATTTGTCATGATCCACACAGGTGAATCCCTTTGCATAGTCAATAAAACACAGGTAAACATCTTTCAGGCATTCTCTGCTTTCAGCCAAGATTTGTCCGACATCAGCAGTGATATCCCTTGTTCCACGTCCTCTTCTGAATCTGGCTTGAATTTCTGGCAATTCCCTGTTGATGTTACTGCGATAATAGCAAAAATTTACTTGCGTGTGGTATTAATGATATCATTTGGTAATTCCCACAGTATGTTGGATCACATTGCTTTGGAATGGGCATATATATGAATCTCTTCCAGTCAGTTGGCCAGGTAACTGTCCATGTATATAGTTGCCATTTATGTTGTTGAAAAAAGATATTTCCAGTGAATAAGTCATTGTTTTTACAAAATCTGTCATGTGATTTTTGGCATAGTTTCTATCACCAGGGCCATATTTTTCAACTACTGATCCTTCTTTGTTTCTGACTTTTGTATTTCAATCATCAGTAATTATCAATGCATCTTGATTGCATATTTGATCAATTTCAGACTGCAGAAGTTGCTGAAAATCTTCAGTTTCTTCATCTTTGGCATTAGTGGTTGGTGCATAAATTTGAATAATCCTTACGGTGGTATTTAAGTAAAGATATATGCTTAAGACTTAAGAGATGGCCTGAGCTTGTTCCTAAGGGTCAAGTCCTCTTTAGTCCCAGCTTTTGACACATTCATTTAACTTTGAACAGGCCAAGTATTTCTGCCTCTGATTTAATTTTGAAGTCTGTCTAGCTTTTCCCTTAGAAATAGATTTACTTTAGCAGTGTATTTTTTGCCACATCATGCTTCTGTTAATCTTGGAGCCTACTCACGAGATGATTTGTTCTTTTGACTTAGTAATCTTTTTTCCCATGTTTAGTTAATATCCATGTGGGAGAGCTAGGTTTTGATTCCCAGACAGTGGACCTCATGCCCAGCCACCACCTGTTGGTGGAGCCTTGTGTATTGCTATGATGCTGAACAGGTTTTAGCAGAGCTTCAGGACTAAAACAGACTAGGAAGAAAACCTGGTGATCTACTTCTGAAAATCAGTCAGTGAAAACCCTGTGGATCACAATAGTCTGATCTGCAACTGATCATGGGATGGCAGTGTTCAGTTATGCATGTGGTTGCCATGAGTTGGGGGCCAGCTCAACAGACAGCTAACAACAGCGATAACATATTATTAGCAAGATTACAGTGGTGCTGAAATTAAAATTCTCTTTGTTTATGTAGCTGGTTTATAATTTTAAAAAATATACCTTTTTATGTTTATATTAGAAATTTTATTTCAAATTATTTTCATTATTTTAGGATGTTCATGTATACGTATTTATATGTGTGGACATTTAATGAACATGACTCCATTGAGTTGAAATACAGCTACCTTATGATTAAATGTGATACTTTGGACATAGTAACATCATAGCACTTTTTTAGCTAAAAGGGAACTTTCTTAGAGATCATCTAGCCCAGTAGTTTTCAAGTGAAGCCTTAATCAGAAACACCATCAATAGAACAGATAAAGCTGTAAGGGGATGGTGGATTATGAAGTACGAGTGAAGCTCATTTGACCCAACACTCCGTACTGCTTACCCCTCTTGTTCGTGGATTTAAAGGAAGACAGTTTGGAAACAACTAATCTTCTCAAAATCTCTCATCAATTTGGAAACAACTAATATTCTCAAAATCCCCTATTTTTCAGATGAAGAAACAAATTCATGTGACTGTAACTGGTAAAGCCAGGACAAAAACCTAAGATTGCTAACTTCTAGTTCAGCACTCTGTATTGTAAGATAGCCTTGTCAGATATGACCCAAGTTAAAAAACAAGAACAAAACAAAACAAACTATTGCTATTAAGTCTAATTCTGACCCACGATTACCCTATGTGCTACAGAGTAGAACTGCTGTATAAGATTTTCTTGGCTATAATCTTTGTGGAAGCAGATTGCCAAGCCTTTCTTCTGTGGTGCCACTGGATGGGCTCGAACTGCCATCCTTTGTTTACAAGTGCAAACTATTTGTGCCATCCAGGTCTCAACTAGGACTTTGGAAATTCTTATACATAAACACTGATTATAGCTTATGGGAAGAATGGAAGCATTTGCAGTATCCAGAGGCAGTTGCAAAATTTAAAGTTAAGCCTAATGTGATTGCCTACTTTGGAATTTTCTTAGACATGAGGATTACAAACTTAAATTGCATATAGCTTTACAATTACAGGTAGCCCCTTAACGACATAGTTGAGTTACGATGAACCTCAATTACGTCCATCTTTTTTTTTTTTTTTGGTACACTTTATTGTTAGTAATACGTGCTACATTCAGTGTTTCAGCGTGTAATTTCTTGATGTCATCATATCTGTAAGCTTATCTGTAATGTTTCCAACCCCCAGAGACAAAGATCAGATTTATAATGATACTGTGGTAAAAGGCAATACTAATGAAAACTTAATTAAAAAAAAAAAAAGAGGTATTCAGCTTATGTCAGAATCGACTTATGATGGAGTTGTGGGAATAAAACCCTGTCCTAAGTCGGGGACTACCTGTATTATCTTAAATGGATTTCTCTTTACCAAAATATATGGAAGAGTTCGAGAGTTGATAGACCCCCACTTACAATGGTGTATAAAATAATAAAATTCCTAGGAATAAATTTAACCAGAGGGGTGAATGACTTATACATTGAAAACTAAAATGTTGCTGAAACAAATTAAAGAAGACCTAAATAAATGGAAAGACATACCTTGTTCGTGAATTGGAAGACTCAGTATCATTAAGATGTCGATACTACCCAAAGTGGTCCACAAAGTCAGTGCAATTCTTACCAAAATTCCAGCAGCCTTTTTTTTTTTTTTTGCGGAAATGGAAAAGCCAGTCCTCAAATACGTAAGGAATTGCAAGGGGTCCTGAATAGTCAAAATAATCTTGAAAAAGAGCATAGTAGGAAGACTCACATTTCCTGATTTTAAAACATACTATAAAATTACAGTTATGGAAACAGTGTAGTACTAGTACAAGGATAGACAAACAGACCAGCAGAATAGAATTGAGAGTTCAGAAATAAAGTCATACTTCTATGGACAATTGATTTTCACCAAGACTCCCAGTTCCACTCATTGGGGGAAAGAACAGTCTCTTCAATAAGTGGTGCTGGGACAGCTAGATCTCCACGTGCAAAAAAATGGAGTTGGACCCGTACCTCACACCATATATGAAAATCAACTAAAAATGGATCAATGACCCTAATATAAGACTTAAAACCATAAAATTTTTAGAAGAAAACAAGGGTAAAGTTTAAAGACCTGGTGTTTGACAATGGATTCTTCGATATGACACCAAAAGCATGAGCAACAAAAGAAAAGATAGATGAATTGGACTTCATCAAAATTGAAAACTTTCGTCCATCAAAGAACTTCATCTGGAAAGTGAAAAGACAACCTACAGAATGGGATAAAATTGTTGGGAACCATATATTTGATAAGTGTTTAATATCCAGAATATATAAAGAACTACAACTCAACAATAAAAAGACAACCCAATAAAAAATGGACAAAGGATTTGAGCAGACGTTTTCCAGAGAAGATATACTGGTATCCAATAAGCACATGAAATGATGCTCGACAACATTAGTCATCAGGGAAATGCAAATCAAAACCATAAAGAAACATCACTTCACATCCACTAAGATGGCTATTACCAGAAAAATGAAAAATAACAAGTGTTGGCAACAATGTGGAGAAATTGGAACCCTTATGCATTTTTGATGGTAATGTAAAATGATGCAGTTTGGCTGTTCCTCAAAATGTTAACCATAGAATTATCAGATGACACAGCAATTCTACTTAGAGGTATATGCCCAAAAGGCATCAAAGCAGAGGCTGAAATAGAGGCTGAAATAGATACATATACACCCTTGTTCGTTGCAGCATTATTCACAATAGCTAAAGGTGGAAACAACCAAAATGCCTGTCAACAAATGAGTGGATAAACAAAATGTGGTATATAAATACAATGGATTATTACTCAGTGATAATGAGAAATGAAGTTCTGATACATGCTATGACCTGGATGAACCTTGAAAACATTATGCTAAGGACAGATGTTTTGTGATCCCACTTGTGTAAAATATCTAGAATAGGCAAATACATAGAGACAAAAGTTTATTACTGGTTACCAGGGGCTATAGGGAAGGGAGACTGGAAGTTATAGCTGAAGGGGCACTGAGTTTTTGTTTGGGGTGATGAAAAACTTTTGGAAATGGTTAGCGGTGATGGTAGCATAACATGCTGAGTATAATTAAATGTCACTAAATTATACATTTAAAAATGGTTAAAATCATTAAAAAATTTTTTTTTTATTTGTTATATGTATCTTACTACAATTAAAATACAAACAGAACAACTTACCCAAGTTCTTTGTGAAACAAATAACATTGAATAAAATATTTACCTTTTATTTAACAGGTATTTTTCATTTACTTTATTAATCCTTGTGTTAAATCGAGGTAAGGGATTATGAAACAAGAAGGAGGAAATGGGTGCTACCCAAGCCTATTTTGCGTAGTAGATGCATATAAATAACCATAAATAAAGGAGAGAGAGAGAGCATATGGTGTGGGTTGAGGAAAAATACTGAGAACTGTCTTCAAAATTGCTAACTTTGGTGCGGATGACTTGGTGTGATCCCAGCATGCTCATATTTTGATGATTAGAGTTCTGCCCGTCTGTCAGGAGGCAGAATGGTAGATGGAGGGCTGTTGTAAAAGTGCCATGTCTTGATCTGCATGCTTGGTGATGATGGTTAGTAGGTGTATATCTGGCATAGGTGGAGTGGACAGAGAGTAGCTCAGATGGAATAACTGGTTTGACCAATGGCACTCAAGTTGGAAAACATGGGTGTATTTAGGACTTAGCAAATAATTAAGTTTGGTTGTAAATATAATGTTAAGGTGTAATAGGGGGTGTTTTGGAGGCTGTATTATACAGGATCTCGACTCTCTGAAGCCAGAATCATTAAAGGTTTTTGGGCAGGGGAGTAACATAAACTTAGCTCATTTCAAAGGACATAGCAAAATGGAATCACTACCTTATATTCATGTACTCCAAGTTAATATAAATAGCTCACGTTGGTCCTCCTGTGAGTGGGTCTCCCCGTCATTTCTTTTCAGTGTCTTGAATTCATTTTGTCACTCTTTTAGTATTAGCATATTTCTATGTGTTTCTGCTCCCTCTCTGTAATTGTCCATAATATAAAACAAATATCATAATTTTTGGATATTTTGTGTTCTTCTTAAAAACATTTAAATTAAATTGTTTTATCTTAGCTGTCCTTTTATTTTGTGTGTACCATTGGTTTTCACTAGAAAAGAAGACTCCTCATCTGCATGTTACAGAGATGTTAGAAGAAATTGATGGGGTTAATAGTTACCACTTTTCCAATTACTAATTATTTGCTCATAGTTTTACCTGCATTGTAACATATAAATCTCTGTAGTGCTCAAGAGGCCCCCAGTTTTGGAGAATGGCCAGAGAAGTTGCTTTTAAAGGCAATACTGTGTTAAAGAGGACACCTTTAACAACACGTCCACAGTCGTACCCTCCAAAGATGAAGACACAGTTCCAAGTAGCAGTGCAGGAGTAAGCAGCTCAGTTAGTCTACGTACATTAGTAATCTAAGCGTGATTCACAGACAGAACTTAGAATGTAGAACATAGAGGAGTCAGAGCTGTAAGCTCAATTTTTAGACAGTTTTGTCGTTAGTTGCTGTGGAGTTGGCCACTGACTCATGGCAACCTAGTGTACAACAGAATGAAATGCTGCCTGGTCATATATTGGATGATATTCTGTTGTGATCCATAGGGTTTTCAAAGACGAACTTTTAGAAGTAGATTATCAGGACTTTCTAGTCTGCCTTAGTCTGGAAGTTCCACTGAAACCTGTCCACCTGGGTGATCCTGCTGGTATTTGAAAAATTTATGGCATAGCTTCTAGCTCGTAACAACATGCGAGCCACTATAGTTTGACATACAGACGGGCAGTGGTTTTAGACAGTAGACTTCTAAATTATACACACTAGTAAGACATTCTTTCTTGTTGATGAAGAGCAGATCCATGTTCTTTGACAGCTAAGCAAGGCAGAAAGTAGAGGTGGTTGACATTTCTTGTTGGAAAATTTAGAAGCGTAACTAGGGCATGTACCTAAATACATAGATGGCCCTCTAGCCCTCCAAGAAGCTGGACTCAGCGTTCCTCTGTGGGTAGAACCAAAGTTTTCATTAGAAACTTTTAGAATTGCTCTATTAGAGAAAAAGAGGGATATTCCGGAGCCCAAATTCTATGCCATAGAGCTTGGCTGGGAGGAGATTTAGATTTTTCAGTTGTTCGGTGTTTAGTGTAACCCTATAAAAAGTAAGAATACCTCATTTGTTTACCATAGAATTTTGCTGTAAAATTATTCCCTAGGTTGTGAAATCAGTGATCTGCTATAGACGGTTCTTGGCTAAAGGCCAGTCAGTTGAGAACATCTGTCAAAAATCTTTATTTTGTTTTTAAGATAGTTGATTTTAAGATATTCTTTTAGAAAATAGAGGACCAGTTGCTTCTTAATACGTGATGACATATTCAGATCTGAATAAGTAGGCATGCATCTTCTTATCTAGAAGAAATTTTTACATTTTTAAAGAAGTGGAAGGATGATAATAAACATGTCCCTTTCTGTTATTTTGTCCCTTGGAAGTTTTAGCCTAATTTATTCTAGTGCTTTTTAAATTCGTAGCAACTAAATCTTATTTATTTGTTAAATTGGTACCCTGAGCAGTTTTTAAAAGATCAGTGGACTATTTTTGGCTTTGTATGAAGTATCGATTCTAAGTATTACAAGGCCTCTGCAGCCTTTCTGCACTTTACCTTTTTTTTTTTTTTTGGCTACAAATAGCATGTGGCCCAATTACATAAGTGCCTTTTTCCTAATTTCCCTTTGGAAAACAAGGCTTCTCAATTAGCTCTTTGCTCAGGAGGCCTGAGCTGCTCTACAACATTCATTTACTACCCGTCCCCCTCAATAAATTAACTGCTTGTTAAGTCAAGAGTTTTTATGTCTTTAGCTTATGTCCCTTGGGTATTTTATTAACAGAATTTTTGGGGGAGCCCATTTATGTGAACACTACCAGGTTAGATGATTTGGAGATTTACGGAGTCTGGGAGAAAAAAAGATTTCTGCCTTCAAGTGTAGAGCAGTCTTAATGTAGAGATAAGATATAAAAGACCAGTTGACTGTATTTTTCTTAAATTATATATAAAGTTTTCACTTTGACTTCCAGCACCATCAGAATGAATGAAACCATAAAAACTCCTTACTAAATTCCCTGGAGAAGTAAATGTCAGTGTTAACGGTATTTAACGATTTCAAATACAGGCAGTCTGCGAGTTACAAACGAGATCTGTTCCTAATCTGCCGTTAAGTCAAATTTATAAGTCGGTGACAGGTGCATGTGGTTCTTCTTAACCTTACGCTGGTGCAAGAAAAGGCTGGAAGCTTCTGCGGGGATTTAAAAGATGCATGTGCAGCAAGTGAACGTGGTTGTGATGAAGAATTTGTTGTGAGTAGGGGTTGGTTCCCTCCTTCAAAAGTGAGGGCAAATTTACATAACATTAAAGGGCAAGTGCAAGTTGTTCCTAAGTTAAATGTTCTTAACCTGGGTACTGCCTGTGTTGCATTTAAGCTTTGAATAGTAATCATTTTGTTTTAATAAAATACAAGGAAGTAACTAGAATCTTTTGATAAATTTGTTTTCAGGAATTGTAATATTAATTTTTGCTTTGAAACAGTCATTACATCCATTAATATAACTGATAGACAGTTTTCTTTTATGGGGAAGAACCAATATTTCAGGGAACAATCATTGCATTCATTAATATAATTGATAGACAATTTTGTTTTATGGTGAAGAACCACCAGTATTTCAGACACCAGAGTTCCAGTGTACTTCTTGCTAGTTTTATAAACTTGGGCTCCATCTGCTAGGATTGTTGTGAGAATTAAATAAGATGATGTGAGTAGAGTACCTCAAACAGTACCTGGAACATAGAAAGTGTTCAGTAGAGGAGAGCTACTTTTATTATTATTAGTATTGTATTGCATTATGAAATAAGTGAATTCAGTGTAAATTGAAGTGAATGTGTAATTTATATGACTGGTAAGAATTTGTCCTGCAAGGAGAAGGGAATTAGTATTTATTGCATGCAACAATCCTGTAAGGTAGGTAGGGATATTCCCATTTTATAGAAGAGGAAAATGAGGCTTAGAGTGGTTAAGGTACTTACTGTAGGTTACAACATTACTAACTGATGTTACAGGGATCCAATCCCGTATCCTTTCTACTGTTTATTTACCTCTTTTCTCTAGCTTCTGGAGAATCCAGTGTAGGATTCCCAACTTTTTTTTTTTCTTTAAAGAAGCTTTGTTGGGTTGGAAAGGTGGGGTGTCTGTATGTGGAAGTGTCTGCCTTAGGGAAAGGTGCTTATACAGACAGGGGTGTTTGTCTGTCTGTATGAGGATATGTCCCCATCCATCTGGGAGGGTGCCCCTATCTCTGTGTGGGGTTCTTTGGCATGTGTGCTCTATGTATGTAATTATCCACGTGAGGGTGATACAGTGAGCGTGCTCATATTCGTATGCAGATACCTGCGTGTGTGGTGCTGTGAGAGTATGTGCATGTGTGTGCTTGTCTTTGTGAATGGCTCTGTGTTTGTGTATATGAGTGTACCCCTGTGTGCACGGCCCTGTGTGTGTGTGCACACCCCTCCACATTGCCTGTCTCTACGTGTGTGCCCATCTCTGCATGTGTACTTTTCCCAATGCCTCTGTCTCTTTGGTTGTGATGTTAGGCATGAACCTTTCTCTGTGCATCTATGTGTGCTGGGGAGGCTAGGAAGAGGGCTTAAAGACCCTGGGTAGAAGCCCTGAAGGAAATACAGGCCATGTAAACCTAGAGATCACCCAGGACCTGATTTACTATTTAATCATAGAGCTCCCTGACTTGAATATTATTATTATTATTTTAATTTTATTGTGTTTTTGGTGAAAGTTTACAGGACATATTAGTTTCTCATTCAAAAATTTATGCACAAATTGTTTCGTGACATTGTTTGCAATCCCTGCAATATGTCAGCACCCTCCCCATTTCCCTTTCCACCCTGGGTCCTCCATGTCTATTCATCTGGTTTTCCTGCCCTTCCTGCCTTCTTGTCTTCGCTTTTGGGCCGGTGTTGCCCATTTGGTCTCATATGCTTGATTGAACTAAGAAGCACATTCCTCACGTGTGTTATTATTTGTTTTATAGGCCTGTCAAATCTTTGGCTGAAAGGTGGGATTTGGGAGTGGCTTCAGTTCTGAGTTAGCAGGGTGTCCGGGGACCATAATCTCAGGGGTTCCTCCAGTCTCTGTCAGACCAGTAAGTCTGGTCTTTCTTTATGAATCTGAATTTTGTTCTACATTTTTCTCCTGCTCTGTCTGGAACTGCCTGTTGTGATCCCTGTCAGAGCAATTGGTGGTGGTACTGGGCACCATCCAGTTCTGGGCTCAGGCCGGTGGAAGCGGTGGTTCAAGTGGTCCATTATTCCTTTGGACTAATATTTTTCTTGTGTCTTTATTTATTTTCGAAATATCAGTTACAATGTGTTTTTTGTTTATTTAGACAAAATTTGTATTTATGTGAAGTGTTTGACATTCCATGTGTCTTTTTGCTAATAACATGAGAAAACATTATTAATTTTGGTGTGATTTGGTACCTTACTAAAGAGTATATATGTCATATTTAAATCACAGCTTAAGCTACTGAACTGGAAGTTAATAAAGTCTCTCCACCTATTGTTTAAAATTAAACTATCTAACTGATCATATGTGATTTTAATTTGTTTTGACTGGATAGAGATAAAAATGGATGGAGGTTAAAAGATGTATCAGAAAATGGTATGATTCAGATAATATGGTACCTTTCTTCAGACCCTTTGGTTGACATGTGATGTGTATTATTTTGCTCTATTTGGTAGCAGTTGTACTGTTTTAGATTTTTTTTTTTTGGAAGAAAGAAACATCCCATTCATCACCTTATGTGTGGATTCATTAATTACTATTACTACTTATACTTAATATAATTATGTCTTTTATTTGATAAGACTATTATTTGTAGTCTACAGTTTATAAACCTTTGTTTTAGTATTGTGTAGTTTTTAAAAGCAAATTTTATGTGTTTATGAAAAATCCTGGTTTCTGTGATGCAGAAGCTCAATAATGTGATGTTTAAATGCATAATACTTTGAGCATTTTACTGTGTGTTTTAATATAAATTCACAGCTTTAGGGTAAAATTTTACTTTTATTCTGTAAATGGCATTTTACTCTTCTTACCATCTTTAAATTTGTTACACAACCAGAATATAGGAATTCAGGTTGTTTTTAGAATGGTAAATTAAAATACCACAGTAACATCAACTTTTTAATTTCTTTTGTCAGTATTTTATATTTGTTTTAATATGCTTCTGTATATCATGGAGCCATGGTGGTGCAGTGGTTTAGAGCTTGGCTGCTAACCAAAAGGTCAGTAGTTCAAATCCACCAGCCACTCCTTGGAAACCCTGTGGGTCAGTTCTACTCTGTCGTGTAGGGTTGCTATGAATTGGAATCAACTTGACAGCAATGGGTTTTTCTTTATATTATAAAATTCTGTTTTAAAATAAACAAATCTGAATTACTTCAGCTGTGGGTATTAACACTGTGAAAAAAAAAATTGACTAAAAGCCTTTTTTTTTTTTTGTAATTGATGTCTATAGATCCAAAGGCAGAAACCAGATTATACATAACAGTCAATGACTTTGAATTTCATGTCTACAATCGTTCTGATCTTTATGGACGCCTTCAAGAATTGTTTGGTTTAGAACCAACAATAATTCCACCCAAGAAAGAAGATGATAAAAGTGGAAGAACAAGAGCCCAGTCCAAAATTGAAAGGTTTGGTGTTAACACTTTTTTATATTTAAACATTTGTCCTATCAGAATATTACTGACTCTTTTCACCTAAACATATAATAAATTTTTTTCATAGGTTAACTAAAACTTTTAGTTAAATAAATAAATATGTAATTCTTTTAAAAACTCAAATAGCACACTATTATATAATGTAAAGTTATATTCTGTTCTACTCACCAGTCCTACTTGACTCCTCACTGATAACTATTGCTATTAATTTTTTTTTTTTTTAATTTTGGATGCATACATATATACACACACATAGATGAATAAAGAACCTATGCAAATACATGATTTTGTTTTATGTGTTTTTAAAAATCGTATATAGGTTCCTGCAGTGTGTATAGTTCTGTAATTTACTTTTTATGCAGAAATATGTCTTTAAGATCTTTGTGTATTTGCATAAGTAGCTCTACCTCATTAAAAAAAAATTATTCTGTAGTAGAGACCTGCCAACTTTGATCCATGGGTCAAATCCAGCCCACTTACCTATTTTGTGAAGTTTTATTGGAACATAGCCACACCCATGTGTTTACATATTGGCTGTGGCTGCTTTTGTGGCGCAGTGACAGAGTTGGTCCATAAAGCCTAAAATATTGAATATCTAAACCTTTACAGCTTTCTGACCCCTGGTATATAATAAATGAGAGAACTGAAGATAATTGTTAATTGAGATATAGTGCTAGTGTTCAGCACGTGACCCCAGGGAGGTAAGAATAGTATGGACAAGGATGATACTGGTAGAAATGGAGAGGAAGTGAGAAGTATAAGAGATACTATGAAGGGAGATGAGCTTAGTGATAGATTATCTTGTAGTGGTGGAGGTAGAGGGAGGAAGAATAAACAAAAAAATAACAGTAAGCTTGGAGTCTTTGTAATAGAAAAAAAAATACATAAAACAAAACTCGTGGGAATGTCAGAGAAAGTCTGTAGGGCCAACTCTTTTGAAGATAAAGATAAGGAGTTGAGTTTTTGAGTTTGGAGTGAATTCGGAATGAACGAAATATACCTAAGTGAAGGTATTCTACTGTCAGGTAAAGATGTGAAGCTATCAGGAGAAGAGTGGTCAGAATTTTAGATGTAGACCTGTTTATCTTGTTTGTATCTTCGTAAAGTTATAATACTGGACGCACACATTTTACTCTTAGAACTTAATATTGTGGCATAGAATTTTGACATGTTTTGTAGTGTTAATAACCACATTCTTAGTAATTGGATAACATCAAATGATTTTACTGAAGTTTAACCATTCTAACCTTGATGACTATATTTTACTCTTAGAAATGATGCTTATGGCATAGATATTGTTGACAGGGCAAGAGGCAGAGAAGGGCAGATAAAAAGGTAAAAGAATGACTATCACAAAAACCAAGAAAGAAGTTTTAAGAAGAAAGTAGTGGTAAAAGCATGTTGTCTGTTAGTATTAGAGAAAAATCAGCCTGAGAGAAGGCAATTAGGTTGTGCTACTAGGAGATCGTTGATGAGTACTTTTATAGAGTGATAGGGAGAGAACGTGACTAAAATGACTTGTGAATAAATCACCGCTGAGGAAGTGATGGTCACTAGTTTAGGTTTCCTTTCTCATCTGCCCAACCCCCACTCCCATGATTAACGGAAAGATGAAGAAATTGAGATGATTGCTCCAGGGTTAATAATTAAGGGAGCTGTTTTTACTCGTGTATGTGTTTGTTAATCTGAGGGGTAGATCCGAGCATGTGGATGGATGGAAGAAGGCTGGGAGACATGGGAAGCAATCAAAAGTTGATGAGGCTGTTCTTGAACTACCAAAGAAAGGTTAAATAACATTGAGAACAGGTATAATGGCCTGCCCATGCGCGCGCACACACACGTGCATATGTATATATATTTGTAAAAATGTAAATGAGACATTGTTGGCTAATTCAGCATTTTCACATGTGCAATTCAATGAGGCCAACTTTCCAGTTATATCAACCACGTGCAACCATCACCAATACCGCTGCCGAATTTTTCAACGCTGTTGTTACTGTTAGGTCCCATCAAGTTGATTCCGATTCATAGCGACCCCATAGAACAGAGAAGTACTACTCACAGGGTTTTCTAGGCCGTAATCTTTATAGGAGCAGATCACCAGGCCTTTCTCACATGGACCCAGTGGTTGGCTTTAAACCCACAGCCTTTCAATTAGCAGGCAAGCACTTAACTGTTAATGCCACCAGAGCACCTTTCATCACTGTAAACACGTTTTAATGAAAATCTTAGGAAATTATTAAACCTTATAGAAATTGTTGTTGTTAGGTGCCGTCAAGTCAGTTCCAACTCGTAGCGACCCCAGGTACAACCAAATGAAATACTGCCCTGTCCTGTACCATCTACACAGTCGTTGCTATGCTTGAGCCCATTGTTGCAGCCATTGTGTCAGTCCATCTCGTTAAGGATCTTCCTCTTTTTCTCTGACCTTCTACTTTACCAAGCATGATGTCCTTCTCAGGGACTGATACCTCCTGATAACATGTCCAAAGTACATGAGACGAAGTCTTGCCATCCTCTCTTCTAAGGAGCATTCTGGCTGCACTTCCTCCAAGACAGATTTGTTCCTTGTTTTGGCAGTCCATGGTATACTCAATATTCTTCACCAACACCATAATTCAAAGGCATCAGTTCTTCTTCGGTCTTTCTTGTTCATTGTCCAGCTTTCATGTGCATATGAGTCAATCAAAAATTCATGGCTTGGGACACAGGTGCACCTTAGCACTCAAAGTGACATTTTTGTTTTTTAACAATTTAAAGAGGTCTTTTGCAGGAGATTTTGCCCAATGCAATATGTTGTTTGACTTCCTGACTGCTGCTTCTGTGGGTGTCAATTGTGGACCCAGGTAAAATGAAATCCTTGACAACTTCAGTCTTTTCTGCGTTTTATCATGATGTTGCTTATTGGTCCAGTTGTGAGAATTTTTGTTTTCTTTGTGTTGAGGTATAATCTATACTGAAGACTGTAGTCTTTGATCTTCATCAGTAAGTGCTTCAAGTCTTCTTCGCTTTCAGCAAGCTGCATTGTGCCATCTGCATATCACAGGTTGTTAATGAGTCTTCCTTCAATCCTGATACAGCGTTCTTTCGCATATAGTCCAGCTTCTCGGATTATTTGCCCAGCATACAGATTGAATGAATGTGGTGAAAGGATACAACCCTGATGCTGCACAGCTTTTCTGATTTTAAACTGCACAGTACCCCCTCGTTCTGTTCGAATGACTGCCTCTTGTTCTATGTACAGGTTCCTCATGAGCACAATTAAGTGTTCTGGTATTCCCATTCTTCACAATAATTTGTTAGGATCCACACAGCTGAATGCCTTTGCATAGTCAGTAAAACACAGGTAAACATCTTTCTGATATTCTCTGCTTTTAGCCAAGATCCATCTGCTATCAGTAATGATATCCTTCATTCCGTTTTCTCTTCTGAATCTGGCTTGAATTTCTGGAATTTTTCTGTTGATGTACTGCTGCAAACTTTTTTGAATTATTTTCAGCAAAATTTTACTTGAGTGTGATATTAATGATATTGTTTGATAATCTTCAGGGTCATTTCTATTACCAAGGCCATATTTTCCAACTACCGATCCTTCTTTGTTTCCAAATTTCACATTCTAATCACCAGTAATTATCAATACATAGTGATTGCATGTTTGATCAATTTCATACTACAGAAGTTGGTAAAATTCTTCAATTTGCTCATCTTCGGCATTAGTGGTTGGTGCGTAAATATGAATTACAGTCATATTAACTGGTCTTCCTTGCTGGTGTATGGATATTACTCTTTCACTGACAGAGTTGTACTTCAAGATAGATCTTGAAATGTTCTTTTTGACAATGAATGTGATGCCCTTCCTTCTCATTTTGTCATTCCCTGCATAGTAGACCATATGATTGTCTGATTCAGAATGGTCAATAGCAGTCCATTTCAGCTCACTAATTTCTAGGATATTGATCTTCAAGCATTTGATTTTTGACAACTTCCTATTTTCCTAGATTCATGTTTTGTAACTTCCAGGTTCCAGTTACTAATGGATGTTCAGAGCTGTTTCTTCTCTTTTTGAGTTGTGCAACATCAGCAAATGAAGGTCCCGAAAGCTGTACTCCATCTTTGACATTAGGGATGTTTCTCCTTTGAGGAGGCACCTCTTAGCCAATCATATTTTGAGTGCCGTCCAACCTGAGGGCCTTATTTGTCCACACTATATCAGACAACATTTGTTGTTCTTCATAAGGTTTTCACTGTTCAGTTGTTTCAGAAGTAGATCCTCTAGCCCTTCTTTCCAGCCTGTCTTAGTCTGGAAGCTGTGCTGAAACCTGTCCACCATGGGTAACCTTCCTGGCATTTGAAATACCAGTGCCATATCTTCCAGCGTCACAGCAACATGCAAACCACCACAGTATGACAAACTGACAGACAAGTGTTGGATGTAGAATTTAGATACTATTAAATGGGATGATTCATTATATGCTTAGTTTGGAAAAATGAAATTTTCTGTAACAATTTTTGGATATAATAAAGGGAAAATATAAATAATAGAAGAGTATATAGTTAAAAAACAAGAAGAGATGGTTAAAACTAAAATAGGAGCCCCGGTGGCGCAGTGGTTAAGTTCTCTGCTGGTAATTGCAACGTCAGCAGTTTGAATTCACCATCCACTTTGTGGGAGAAAGATGTGACAATCTTTTAATTTTAAAAATATATAGTTTACAAAGAACCTTTTGAATATAGTTTAGAATTTAGACATAGGGTTTATGACTAACATTATGTTGCCTATGCAATTTAAAATGTCTTTTTTTATATGCTTCAACCATTTATGTCAACCAGTACTCCTCCCTTAAAAAAAAAAAAAAAAAAACTCAAACAAAATAGTTACTTTTTTAGTAGGTAATAAGGATATTCAGTTCTTCAGTAAATACTTAATAGACACTTCCTATGTGCTGGGCACTGTGCTACAGCACTGGGGAAACTAGGTGTCTTAGTCATCGTGCTGCTATAACAGAAATACCACAAGTGGACTGCATTAACAAAGAGAAATTTATTCTCTCACAGTCTAGTAGACTGCAAGTCCAAATTCAGGGTGTCAGCAACAGGGAAAGCCTTTCTGTGTTGGCTGTGGAGGAAGGTCTGTGTCATCAATCTTCCCCTGGTTGAGGAGCTTCTCAGGAGCACAGACCCCAGGTCCAAAGAACGCACTCTGCTCCTGGTGCTGTTTTCTTGTTGGTATGAGGTCCCCAACTCTCTGGTTGCTTTCCTTTCCTTTTATCTCTTGTAAGATAAAAGGTGATGCAGGCAACACCTTTACATTGGATCATAGTATAGGTGTTACAATCCCACCCTATTCCTCTTTAACGTAAAATTACTATCACAAAATGGAGAACAATCACACAATACTGGGAATCATGGCCCAGGCAAATTGATACACACATTTTTGGGGGGGATATAATTCAATCCATGACACTGGGAATATGGCAACTGCTCGGTCCTGAGGCAATTTTTAGCCTTATAGGGGAGTTAGATCAGCAAATAGGTAATTACAGTCCAAAAAATGTTACAGTAGGGCAGAATAGAATTCCATGAGCACATGTAGAAGGATCTGGGAGGGTTGGGGCCTGAAGGATGAGTGAGTTAAACAGGCAAAGAAGCACATGAAAAAACATCACAGGCAATAGGGAAACTGAAAAATAGTATATTATGGCTGGAGTGAGTTATTTGAGGTGGGGATTAATTAGACTAAAGAGGTAACCAGGGGCCAGGTGTTAGGATTTGGCTTTTACACAGGGGCTATAATGTGATTGGAGGAGGATAAGACTGGAGGCAGGAGACAAGTTAGAAGGCTCTTAAAACAATTCAGACAAGAGGTGATCATCCACTGGGTTGATACTAGTGGGGAAGGAGAGAAGTGGATGGGTTCCAGATATACTAAGGAGATTGAATCTACAAGATTTATTGAGTGCTTAGATGTGGAGTGAGCAAGGAGGATGAGTCAAGAGTGAAACAGAATTTCAAATTTGAGCAGTGGTCATACTGAATCAGAGAACCTTGGAGAAAAGAGGCTAGGAGGAGGTGCTGCAGTCACATTTGAACTTAGCTTTAGGTGCTGAGGGACACCTTAGTGGAGATAGCCTCAGAAGAGTGATTTGGCGGTCATCTGGTTATTGAAAAGATGTGCTTGAGTTTTCTTCTAAAGCGTTTAGTGAATTCATTTTCTGAAGTTTGGGTACATTGTATATGGCTGACTGCCTTTTTCTTACTCTTAACCTATCTTATTTCCGTTTTATTGAGGGGCATTTATTTTGGCACAAGGTGGTGGGGGGAGGAAAGGAAAAGGAGCAGCTGGGTTGTTTTCAGAAGTGCTTAAACAGTGGAAAACATCAAAGTGTCTTGTAGTATAGATCATGTATTGTTTTGGTAATAATTTTGGCTTTCTTATAAAATGCTATGTGATAATATAATGGCCAGATGGTAGATGTAATGGGAGCAAATACATACTTTATCATTTTGTTATTATGGCTCATTAGTCTAAAAACTTAGTTTTGTTATTAGAGCTTGTCATTCTAAAAATTGATACAATATAGGGCAGTCCCATAGACATTTTAGGTATATCAACATTTCCATAGATGATCGTTGTTTCATTTGCTGGAACAGTTGTCAGATGTGTTTGGAAAGGTATAGTTGATGTTAGGAAGGTATCTTGCAAGAAGTCAACTGTATCCTCAGGTGTTGTTTAAATTTTTCTTGTTTATGTTAATTTTTCCCTCTCAGAGTTAAAGTAAAATCAGAATCTCAAGACCCCACATCTTCATGGAGATCACTTATTCCAGTCATAAAGGTCAATGTGAGCACAGTAAGTAAATTCTGCCACAATTAATGTTTAGTGGATTAATAACATAGAATTTTTATTTGAGGGATTTATTTTTACAAATGTAATTTTCACCTAGGAAAAGAAAGTAATTTTATGGAGTTATTTTGGTTCCTATTTTCCATAATGTGCAAAAGCATTATTTTAACACCAATATAGCTTTTTAACATAGATTTATTAGACCTTAAAGGCTATTTATTCACAAGTGTTTAAATTTTTTAAGCACTGGTCTAAATTGACCAGTAAAATAATTTAAATAGCATATAGTGCTAAAGTGGACTCATGTAGTTGATACTTGAAAATATTTGTTCTTAAGTCAGCTAAGGAGAAGAAACATGGCCAGAGTAGCATGATATAATATTTCTTTTATCTATTCTTTAGGGGCGTTTGGCCTTTGGAAATCATTACCAACCTCAAACTCTATGCATCAACTTTGATGATGCATTCTTAACTTATACTACGAAACCACCTTCAAGTCATCTTGACCAGTTTATGCATATTGTAAAAGGAAAACTTGAAAATGTTCGAGTCATGCTTGTTCCTAGTCCAAGATATGTTGGTCTTCAAAATGATGAGTAAGAAAGCCTTATAAAAAAATAACATAACTTTTTTATATCTAATATAGTTACCAACTAGAACCTTTAGCATCCTGTTCATTTCTTTGGTACAAATTGTGCAATAATTAGGTTTTCTGTCTATAAAAGCAATTAATTATGTAGACCAACTTTATAGGATAAATGGATATGTTATCAATTAATAACATTTCATTTTAAATATTTTCCTGTATTATTCTCACTATAATTTTAGTAACCTTTTCTCTTCCTACTCAGTGTGTTTGGGAAACTTATTTTGGATAATTAAGTCCTGATGTTTGTGTGTTAGAAAATACAATACACATTAAACCAAACCAAACCAAACCAAACCAAACCCATTGCCATCGAGTTGATGCTAACTCATAGTGACCCTATAGGACAGAGTAGAACTGCCCCATAGAGTTTCCAAGGAGTGCCTAATACACATTACAGGTGGTTTTTTGTTTCCAGAAGGTATGAGTAATTAGTAAATTTAAGAAATTCATTTTAGTGGAATTCCATTTTGAGTTAGTGAAAAATTCAAAATTGAATTAAAATTACTTTTGGAAATTACTCATGTTAGGATGGTACAGTTTTGAGATCCAGTTGGCATTTCTTTAAGTTCCAAAATGTTAGTTTCTGCCCTAGCTTTCCAGATTTTCTTCACTGAAGTAGCTGCTTGCATGTATGAATGATGCACACTAGACACACACTCAGTGTGGTGGGATACTTAGACACTAGCGAACTGGGACCCTGAGGAAACAGCATATAATATAACTCCCGTCTGACCCCAGGCCACATGTTCACAGGTGAAATGATGGGTTCTCAAATATTGACATTATTCTCATCTCTTTCCTTTTTTGTGAAAGAGACTGTATGGTTGGATTTGTGTAATTTAAGTACTTACCTGGTGAGTGTCCATTATAATGTTTTAGCTTTTATCTTTGCATATAGGCAATGTAAAGTCTTACGAGGTTCTAAGAAGAATGACTATTCCTTTTTAGTCCGCACTCTTGCTGGCCTGGTATTAGATTCTGCAGAGATTGGCTGGACGATGGAGAGGAGGATTTTTTTCCACTTGAGTACCATGGTGGCTGTGATCCTCACTTTCCAGGATCACGGACATTGCTAAGCATCTTCTGGGCTGTGGGTTGTACGCACAATTCTACATTTGTGGGTAAAAGTTATTATACTAAACATATCTGGATTAAAAATAAATTACTAGAACAAGATTAAAAACTGTTCTGCTTTTAATAATTTGTGTCAAAGGCTAGAGAATTTTATTTTGTGCTCTTCAGAATAAGTGTGGAGAGTAACTCTTATGAAATTAAGCATAACCTTGTGATTTAAAACAGATTTAGAAGAAGACTGCTGAATTCATATATGCTTTTTTTTATTATTATTATTTAACCATTATATATAATGGAGCCCTGGTGGCATAGTGATTAAGAGATTGGCTGATCTCCAAAAGGTCAGTAGTTTGAATCCACCAGCTACTCCTTAGAATCCACACGGGGCAGTTCTGCTCTGTCCTGTAGGGTCACTATAAGTTGGAATTGACTCAACAGCAGTGGGTTTGGGTTTTTTTTTGGTTTATTATATATAATTATCTAATTATTGAGAATTAAGTTTATTTTGATATGGAATAGGATATTGTAGTGGATGACAAAAACAATTTGCTAAATCAAAGCAGATAAAGATGAATGGTTTTGTGAAGTTAATTGATGGTATAGAAACATTGATTCCAGAGTTTAAGTTCAAATGTTTTCCTTTAAATTTATTTCAAGTTGGTCAACTAAATATTCTGGAAGCAGGGCATTATGAAGTTGTTAAAGATTAAAATGGCTTAACATTTTTTCTTACTTAATGTTTCTGAATTATTATACTTTATTTTACCGGCAGACAAAATACTTTTTAGTTAGAGGTTTTTTAGTCCAATTTTAATTTTATTGTTGCAATGAAGACTATGATTATTGTGTTCCAATATCACTATCCTTCTATTGTACTTACTTAAACTTTGTTTTAAATTGATTTCTCTCATTCAAAATAAAATGAAAAATTAAAAACAAAACAAAACTTTTTTTTTCTTTTTTGCCCTCAAACTAAGAAAAAAATTTCAGTGCCATTTTATTTATATCCAATAAATTACAATTATATAACAGTTGATGTGAAAGATGTTGTCTTTCAAGTTGCTGCTGTTGATATGCGTTTTAGTATTTTTCATTTTTATTTTGCTCTATTACTATCATTAACTAGGATGATGAACATTTTTATATTCTAGAGATGTATTTAGTTTGCCTTTTTCTCCTTCTTTTTATAGGCCACCAAGGTTAATGGGAGAAGGTTTTGTGGTGATGCAGTCAAATGATGTTGACATCTACTACTACATGGATGAGCCAGGTATTACTGTGTTTTGAAGGATATTTCATAGCTACAATTCTGATTTGGCTTTGAAATGTTGATGTCTAATAATAAATATACTTACCTAAGATATAAATAAGCATCAATAAATGGTAAATAAGAGTGCTTGCCTAAAAAATTTCTGTTGTTTCTCAAAAGTTGAACATAACTTTTAGTATTTCTAGACTTAAATAGAACAATATAGTAATCTTTCATTCGAATTCCATTTTCACAGAAATACCTCAAAAATTGAGAATGCCAATGACCATGAGTGAAAACCCTTAGAAACCAAAAAACTAAACCCAGTGCCGTCAAGTCGATTCCGACTCCTAGTGACCCTACAGGACAGAGTAGAACTGCCCCATAGAGTTTCTGAGGAGCGCCTGGCGGATTTGAACTGCTGACGCTTTGGTTAGCAGCCGTAGCACTTAACCACTACGCCACCAGGGTTTCCAGAAAACCCTTAGAGAATGTGATTATAGTTAAGGTAGCTCATTTTAGCCTAGGAAAAAACAAAACACAGTATGTTAGATTTGAGGCTTAAAATTCAAAGAGTGAAATTCAGCTAGTTACAGTGCTTCACAGGTAGCTTCAATATTATTAAAGTATCTAAGCACTGGATTATTAGTCCACTTTTTCTACTTCTGATCTTTTTATTCCATGCCCAGAAAAAAAAAAAAAAAACACAAAACTTGAATTTATATCCTTATATGTTAATTCGCTGAGTCGGAACCGACTCGATGGCACTGGGTATGGGTATGTTAATTATAATGCAGCAGCTATGTGGGTTATACATTTTTTAAGCTATCCAAAGCAGTTCTCAAACTGTGGTGTATGAATTCCTAGGGGTTGCTGTGACCTCTCAGGCGGTTTGTGAGGTCAAAACTATTTTCATAATAAAACTGGGATGTTATTTGCCTTTTTCATCATGTTGACATTTGCACTGATGTTGTAAAAACAATGGTAGATAGAACTGCTTGTGCTTCGGCACAAATCAAGACAGTGGTTCCAGACTATGCTAGCAGTTATTGTATTTTTCACAGCTGCGTACTCACAGCATAACAAAAAAAGTCAGTTTTACTTAACAATATCCTTGATTAAGCAGTAAAAATTATTAATTTTATCAGATCTTGACACCTGAGTAAAATCATATTGATATTTGGTGTAACAAAATGGGAAGTACATGTAAAGGACTTATGCTGCATACCAAAACATGCTGTTGTCCTGAGGAAAAGCGGTTGTGTGATTGAGAGGCAAGCTGAAGTATTTGCTTTATTCGTATTAACACCATTTTTGCTTAAAAGAGCAGCTAACAGAGAAATGATGGTTTTGAGCTTTCAGATGAAAATTACAATTTTGGAAAACCTGTATCTGCCCCTGTGAGCTTAACAGCTTCTTGATAATTTACACTTTTCTGTTGAGATCATTGGTGATATTAACAAATGTGATTTTTAAAAATATTTTACAGTTAAATTTGTCAAGATTTGAAAAAATCTGGGTAACTCTGAACCAGTATTTTCCAAATGAGCAGTACATGATGTTATAAAACCATACTTGGATAAAAATATATTCAAAGTGAAAGAGTGACCAATAGATTCAAATGTAACAGAGTGTGGAAAGTTCAGTCATAATGGTTTCAAGATTCACATTACTACTAACCTTTAAGGAAATACCACTTGTTGAATTTTGACGTAGTATCAAAGAACATTCCGAATTATCTGAAAAGGCTGTTAAAATTAAACCCATAAACCAAACCTGTTGCTGTCAAGTCTATTCTGACTTATAGTGACCCTCTAGGACAGAATAGAACTTTACAGAAGCAGACTGCCACATCTTTCTCCCTTGGAGTGGCTGGTGGGTTCAAACTGCTGCCCTTTCAGTTAGCAGTTGAGCGCTTTAACCACCATGCCTAGTTTGTATGAGACCAGATTTTTTCCAAACACTTCAACAGATTGAATACAGAAGCAGGTGTGAGAATCTACCCATTTTCTATTAAGCTAGACGTTAAAGGGATTTGCCAAAATGTAAAACAATGTCAAACTTTTTGCTAAGTATTTTTATTTTGTTTTAGGAAATACGGTTATTTTTTGTTAGAAGTTTGCTATGTCAACATGTAATGGGCTTATTATTGTTATTTTAAAAAACAATTAGTATGTATTTTTTTTAAATTCCTGAATTTTGGTTTTGAATACAGAAAAAAATTTTGATAGATGTAATCCACATAAACAAAAACTTTTCGGAATCCCTAATAACATTTATGTGTGTAAAGAATTCTTGATACCAAAAAGTTTGAGAACTATTGATCTAAGAAAACTTTTTAATGATTGTTTTAAGTAATTGTCTTTATGTGTGTATTCTGCAATTATAGGACTTGTTCCAGAAGAAACAGAAGAAAATATAGAAGGAGAAATGAGCAGTGAGGATTGCAAATTACAAGACTTGCCTCCATGTTGGGGACTTGATATTGTTTGTGGTAAAGGAACAGATTTCAACTATGGACCATGGGCTGACAGGCAGAGGTACTTAAGTAAATTATATTTTTAATAGGTCTTTCAAATGTATTGAGATAATATTTTTATTGAACTCTAGTTTGTTTTTATAAACTATTTTATTATGGCATTGTAAGATTACTACTAAACATTTTGATCCAAACAATAACTTGCTTGTAGAGGTATTATAACTGAATGTGGGTTCTTATCCTATTAGCTGATCAAAAGTAGACGGAGGTCACACCACCAGCTGCAAGGGAAACAAAGTGAAAATTTGTTGTTTGCACAAACAAAGAGCAACGTGGGCCTAGGAGCCAAAAGACCACGTGCTCTGTGCCCCAGGGGAGCTTGGAGTTTTATATCCTCTGGTCCCCAAGGCGGGGGGGGTCTGGCACCCCAAATCCGACACCCGGTTCCCTCCCATGTCCATATTTGGAGGTCCAGGTGCTGAGTCATTTAGCAAAGGAAGGGACCCTTTGCTTTTCAAATGGGCTTAGATACAGCTGTGTGCTGGAGAACATCTTCCTCTCTGGTGAAGTGCAGGTCTGGGATCAAGTTTGGGACCAAGGCTCTTCAGATCCTGCAGGTGCGCCAAGATCTCAGTTTGTGCATGTGCGGGATTTTGGCTCCAAATTCAAACCACGGTTAGGCCCCGCAGTGTGGTTAGGCCAAACCGCAGTTAGAAGCTGCGGCTTGGTGGGCTGCGGTGTGTGTGGGGTGGGGGGAGGTGGGGAAGGACTGCAGCGAAGTGGGGGAAGCCATGGCGGCGGCTTTAATATTGGGAGAAGTAATTTTGCAAACTCACTGAAATGATGGCAAATGAGCAGCTTATTTTTTTTATTTCTTTGTTTTGTATTTAATCCACAATGTTTATGTATTGACTCCTAGACTATGCTAGTCGGAGCCCTGGTGGTGTAGTTGTTAAGAGCTCAGCTGCTGACCAAAAGGTCAGCAGTTTGAATCCACCAGTCACTCCTTGGAAACCCTCTGGGGCAGTTCTACTCTGTCCCTATAGGATCACTATGAGCCAGAATCGGTTTAATGGCAGTGGGTTTGTTTTTTGTTTTTTTGGTATATGCCAGGGATTGTTGGAGGAATGAGAATTCAGAGATAAAAGACATACAGTTTAGCTCTAAAACTAAAACCCACTCCCTTCGAATTGATTCTGAGTCATAGTGGCTCTGGAGGACACAGTAGACTGCCCCATAGGGTTTCCAAGGCTGTAATCTTTACAGAAGCAGACTGCCCCATCTTTCTCCCACAGAGTGGCTAGTGGATTCAAACTGCAGACTTTTCGGTTCATAGCCCGAGTGCAAGCAAAAGAGTTTTGCTATAATAGAGGTAAAGAGTCTTTATGTCTATAAAGAACTTAGACACTGACTCTTGATGTACTGATTTTTCTTATACTTCACAGTTTTAAAAAATGTAACCTGACATTAGAAGAATTATAATCTTTATCAAGTACTGTATTCTATTAATCCTAGTATCTCAAGTGTATAGAAATACTTGGCATATTAAATAGCTGTACGGTAAATGAATAACTAAGCTTGTTATTTCAGTAACTCTTGCAATACACTAATAACATACTTAACTAGGTTTTAGGTTAGGTTATTAATCTTGAAAGTAAACAAAGATTAAATTTTCAGGTTGCAAGCAAATACTTTTCATGGTACTGGATTTTCATTTTCCTTCTACAGTAACATTTTTCCACAGTAAACCATGCTTTATTTACTATGTGGCAGTTGAAAATGAAGACTTTTTATATTTCATTAACTAACGAAACGAAATCTATTTCAACTCTATTCCAAAATGTCAAGAAAATCTCTCTTTTTTTGTGATGGTTATATTTGAGAGGAAAAAATTTAAATAATGCTTTAATACAGACACATGAAGTATTTTTACATTTCTAGCACTTGAGAAAAGTGTGATTCTTAAACTAAATTTAATTTTATTATGTTTCAAAAAGTATTATGGTATATTTACATGAAAACCCAAATTAAAATTTTTATATAGTCATATTCAATTTGGGCATGGTCTTTGTATTATGTAGAGAAATGACACTTAACATGAAAGAGAAATTTGCCTTACCAGCCTTGCTTTACCGTCGCCGGGAGGGAGCAGCAATATATCTCTTAACCTGGACTTAACAAAACCATCCCGGTTTATTAAAATAAAATAAATTTATTTTCACATGTATTTAGTTTACTAATGTAATATTTGCCTTCTCACTTAGATGTACAAATGACAAATGGTGCATTTCCTCCATGTAGCCATTTCCTTTTCCCCTTCCCCATAGTGAATTTCTTCACAAATACGAACCATAGTCAGAAATGAATGTAAGTCAAGTCAGTTTTCTAAGCCTCCCTCTATTAAAGGAAGAAATATTGTTGTTTTGCTGTTGGATCGTTCGCTATCAGCATTGTTAATTGGTCTCTGATGTGACATGACAGACCTTTTAGCTTATTGATTTTGATGTCAGTTCTTTCACTTTTACATGATTTTGTGAATCCTTAATATATTATTCAGTATTTTTCTTCATGGTATTTTTCTTTTTAAGAATTTTCATGGTAGTTTTGAAATGCAGACTGTATTAGAATTGAACTTAATCCTTAAATGATAAAGCAGACAGTCCTGAAGTTGTCTGGTGTTTTATTGCTTTCACTTACGTGCTTTTGTTTATATTTTCATGTTTGATCCTCAAAACCTAGTGAGATACACAGTATGGCTGTAGTTATTTCCTATATCTGTGAGAAAGTGGAGGTACAGAGAGTTTCTGCGATTTGGACCAGGTAGTGACGAAGCTACAGCATTTAGAGCTGAGATCCTAACCAGCCCCTCAAGTCCACTGCTCCTTCCATTATATCCTGCTATCCACCTTATAGTTCATGATCATCTAACAGTCACACTGGAGCCTTTGTCCTTAATATTCTTAATTTTTAGGTTTTTGGGTCTTAGCCAAAACATTTGCAGGACTTTATTTTCCTTTCATACATTTTAATTTAATGATGACAAGTTAGAGTGTTTGCTGGCTTAGTGCAAATTTTGCTCTCTTTATCTGATGTTTTCTAGTCTTATATGTTCCACACAGCATTTCCTGTCACTGATTATTTTTTTCTCAGTCCTTGGTTTTTAAAAGCCACAAACTGGCACCTTCTCTGAGTGCATGAATAGCAACGAACTTATGTTGGCTCACATAAATGACTCTGAATTGAGCATTTCTTGAATTCTTTGATCTTTGTCAAATGAGAGAAGAGGCAAATACATTAGAACCTTAGCCTGAAAACACTTATTTACTCTTCAGAAATCTTTTGCTCCTTAGCCTCTTACTGATACAATATTTATTTAAAATAAAATTATTATTTAATTAGTAGAAAAAACAGGCACTTTTTCCGTGTCTCACTCATTGCCAAGTCTTCTCCATTGTGCTGTCATTTAATCCTCAGAGCCACCCTATGAAACAGGCTATGCTATTCCTGTTTTACAGATGAGGAAACAGGTCACGTTTTCTCAGAAAGATTAACTTGTCCAGGGTAGAATGATGTTTCTAATTAAACCGTCCTCCTTCACTTGTTGCTTTAACACTTGGACAATTGACAGACTTGTATATTTCTCACAGTACACTTCAATAGTGCAAATTTAGTCCTACCTGTGTGTCATTTAATGATAGTGTAACTTTTAAGTGCTCAAAGCACATGCATCTCCGAAGTATAAAACATTGGAGAAAACAATCTTTTATTCAACCAAAAGGATAGAGATTATAGTAGGTGTTATTGCTTTTAAATTTTTTTGTGTTTCTTGCCTAATTGTCAGATGAGATAACTATGATAATATAGAAAAAGAATACTGATTTTGGGCACTTATCAGAGGTACTTTTGTTTGAATAACGTGTCATTATTCCTTCTGCTTCCTTACATAGAGATTGTTTGTGGAAGTTTTTCTTTCCACCTGATTATCAAGTTCTGAAAGTTTCTGAAACTGCACAGCCTGGGAGACCAAGACAGATCCTTGCTTTTGAACTACGGATGAATATTATTGCAGATGCTACAATTGACTTACTGTTTACTAAAAATAGGGTAATTATTGAAATAATATAGTAGAAAATACTATATTAAATAAAATACTATATTAAAATGTGAACATTATTTTCCAGGGTGTTTTTTCATGACTAGTGTATACTTAGCTTCATTTCTGTGAGTGCTTTTCAGCTCCCAAAATAATTGTATGTATGTTATTTTCATCAAATGCCATATAATGGGAAGAAATTAGTAATAATAGTCCTTTATGCTATATTCTGGTTCATTTTCTCCTTTATACCTGGCCAAATTGTTTTAATTTTTGGTATAAATTTGAACTTTTGTTCTTAGGTGCTTTTAATACGTAGTTGATATCATT
Source organism: Elephas maximus indicus (assembly GCF_024166365.1). Classification (NCBI taxonomy): domain Eukaryota; kingdom Metazoa; phylum Chordata; class Mammalia; order Proboscidea; family Elephantidae; genus Elephas; species Elephas maximus. The sequence goes on along the minus strand of NC_064823.1, from coordinate 24,900,542 downwards.
GATATTTTTATTTTCTATGTGATAATAACTGAAAAGTAAACATGACAGCACTATAATCATAATGAATGTTTTATATGAATTAACTTTTTGTTTTGGTAGGAAACAAATGCTATACATGTAAATGTAGGAGCTGGCTCATATTTAGAAATTAATATTCCAATGACAGTTGAGAAAAATGGTAAGCCACAATTATTTTTGTTTTAAGTGATTGGTAGAAAAATAGTTAATGTATTAATAATAATACAGTTTATTAATCTGTGTGGACTAACATTAAGGGGGCTTTTTTCAATTTTTTATTATATTTTGATGTGCCTTTAGTTACTAAAAATAAACATAACATAACTAAAATATTTGAACACCTAGAGACAAGCAGTATTTCTAATCAAGCTAGGTCTTATAATTCAGTGCTTTCATTATACTCTATACATTGCTTTTGTAGGACTGAGCATAATTTGCTTAATGAATGTTTTTCTTGTTAGGCTGTTGCCCCATGAGAGCAGGTGCTGTGTCTTTCTTTTTCACTGATATATCCCCTGGCACATGTACATGGGCAGTAATTGACTACATGACTAATAGGCCTTGTTTTGGATTATACCGTTAATAGATTTTTGTCAGGGAGTAAGTTGGGTGCTTTGAACAGCATAACTTTAAGAAAGTAGAATATTTCACATTTCAAATATTAAATAATGCCGATAGATATTGCTGTTAGGTGCCGTCGTGTCGGTTCCAACTCACAGCAACCCTGTGCGCAGCAGAACGATACACTGCCTGTTCCTGCGCCATCCTCACAATTGTTTTCCTTAAGCCCATTGGTGAAGCCACTATGTCAGTCCATCTCGTTCAGGTTCTTCCTCTTTTTCGCTGACGCTCTGCTTTACCAAGCATGATGTCCTTCCAGAGACAGATCCCTCCTGACAACATGTCCAAATTATGTGAGACACAGCCTTGCCATCCTTGCTTCCAAGGAGCATTCTGGTTGTACTTATTCCAAGACAGAGTCGTTCATTCTTTTGGCAGTCCATGGTATATTCAATATTCTTCTTCGTCAGCATCACAATTTAAAGACATCAATTCTTCTTTGATCTTTCTTATTCATTGTCCGGCTTTCACATGCATATGAGGTGATTGAAAACACCATGGCTTGGGTCAGGGGCACCTAAAGTCCTCAGGGTGACATCTTTGATTTTTAAGACTTTAAAGAGATCTCTTGCAGCCGATTTGCCCAATGCAGTGCATCTTTTGGTTTCTTGACTGCTGCTTCCAGGGGTGTTGATTGTTGATCCAAATAAAATGAAATCCTTGACAACCTCAATCTTCTCTGTTTATCATGATGTTGCTCATTGGTCCAGTTATGAGGATTTTTGTTTTCTTTATGTCGTAGTGTAATCCATACTGAAGACTGTGGTATTTGATCTTCATTAGTGAGTGCTTCAAGTCCTCTTCACTTTCAGCAAGCAAGGTTGTGTCATCTATATAACGCAGGTTGTTAATGATTCTTACTCCAATCCTGATGCCCCATTTTTCTTCATATAGTCTAGCTTCTCCGATTATTTCCTCAACATACAGATTGAATTTAAACCATGTTATGTTTGAATGACTGCCTCTTCATCCATGTACAGATTCCTCATGAGCACAGTTAAATGTTCCAGAATTCCCATTCTCCACAGTGTTACCCATAATTTGTTTTGATCCACACAGTCAAATGCCTTAGCATAGTCAGCAAAACACAGGTAAAGATCTTTCTGGTATTCTCTGCTTTCAGCCAGGATCCATCTGACATCAGCAATGATATCCTTGGTTCCACGTCGTCTTTTAAATTCGGCTTGAATTTCTGGCAGTTCCCTGTCGATATACTGCTGCAGCTGCTTTTGACTGATGTTCAGCAAAAGTTTGCACGTGATATTAATCATATTGTTTGATAATATCCACATTTGATTGGATCACTTTTCTGGGAACAGGCATAAATATGAATCTCTTCAGGTCGGTGGGCCAGGTAGCTGTCTTCTAAATTTCTCGGCATAGACAAGTGAGCACTTCCAGCGCTGCATTGATTTGTTGAAGCATCTCAACTGGTATTCTGTCAATTCTTGGAGCCTTGTTTTTTTGCCAATGCCTTCAGTGCAGGTTGAACTTCTTCCTTAAGTACCATTGGTTCCTGATCATATGTTACCTCCTGAAATGATTGAATGTCGACCAATTCTTTTTGGTATAGTGACTCTGTGTATTTCTTCCATTTTCTTTTGATGCTTCCTGCATCATTTAATATTTTTGTAGCATCCTTCAGTATTGCAACTCGAGGCTTCAATTTTTTCTTCAGTTCTTTCAGCTTGAGAAATGCTGAGTGTGTCCTTCCCTTTTGGTTTTCTATCTCCAGGTCTCTGTACATGTCATCATAATACTTTGGTTTGTCTTCTCGAGCCACCCTCTGAAATCTTCTGTTCAGCTCTTTTACTTCATCATTTTTTCCTTTTGCTTTAGCTGGCATGTTTCATGGTCTCTTCAGGCATCCATTTAGATCTTTTGTTTCTTTCCTGTCTTTTTAATGATCTCTTTCTTTCTTCATGTATGATGTCCTTGATGTCATTCCACAACTCATCTGGTCTTAGGTCATTAGCGTTCAACATGTCAAATCTGTTCTTGAGATGGTCTCTAAATTCGGTTGGTATAATTTTTTTTATATACTCCAGGTCAAACTTTAGCTTTTGTGGACTTGTTCTAATTTTGTTCAGTTAACTTGAACTTGCATATGAGTAATTGATGGTCTAATCTGCAGTCAGCCCCTGGCCGCCTTCTGACTGATGATGTTGAGCTTTTCCATCATCTCTTTTCATGGATGTAGTTGATTTGATTCCTGTGTATTCTATCTGGTGAGATCCATGTGTATAGTTGCCATTTATGTTGGTGAAAAAATGTATTTGCAATGAAGTTGTTGGTCTTGCAAAATTCAGTCATGCAATCTCCAACATTGTTTCTATCACCAAAGCGATATTTTCCAACTACTGCTTCTTCTACTTTGTTTCCAACTTTCTCATTCCAATTAGCAGTTATTATCAATGCCTCTTGATTGCACGTCTGATCAATTTCGGACTCCAGGAGATGGTAAAAATCTTCAATTTCTTCATCTTTGGCCTTAGTGGTTGGTGCGTAAATTTGAATAATAGCCATAGTAACTGGTCTTCCTTGTAGGTTTATGTATATTATCCTATCACTGACAGTGTTGTACTTCAGGATAGATCTTGAAATGTTTTTTTTGAGGATGAGTACAATGCCATTCCTCTTCAAGCTGTCATTACCAGCATAGTAGACTATATGATTGTCCAATTCAAAATGGCCAGTACCAGTCTATTTCAGCTCATTAATGCCTTTTTTTTTAATGCCTAGGATATTGATCTTTATGTGTTCCATTTCATTTTTGATGATTCGCAGTTTTCCTTGATTCATACTTTGTACATTCCAGGTTCTATTTATTGATGTTTGCAGCTGTTTCTTCATGTTTTGAGTCATGCCACATCAGCAGGTGAAGGTCCTGGAGGCTTGACTCCATCCACATCATTAAGGTCCACTCTACTTTGAAGTGGCAGCTCTTCACCACTTGTCTTTTGAGTGCCTTCCAACCTGAGGGGCTCACCTTCCAGTTCTATATCAGACAGTGTTCTGCTGCTATTCATAAGGTTTTCACTGGCTAATTCTTTTCAGAAGTAGACCCCTGGATCCTTCTTCCTAGTGTGCCTTAGTCTGGAAGCTCAGCTGAAACCTGTCTGCCGTGGGTGACCTGATGGTATTTGAATACCAGTGGCATAGCTTCCAGCATCATAGCAACACACAAGCCCCCACAGTATGACAAACTGACAGACTGATAGCTATAGTTGTGTTTAAATTGTGGTAATCTAAATTGTCAATGATTTAATTTTACATGGATCCACAATCAACACCCATGGAAGCAGTAGTCAAGAAATCAAATGATGCATTAAAACCAACCAAACCAAACCCTGTGCCGTTGAGTCGATTCTGACTCATAGCGCCCCTATAGGACAGAGTAGAACTGCTCCATAGAGTTTCCAAGGAGCGCCAGGCAGATTCGAACTGCCGACCTTTTGGTTAGCAGCCGTAGCACTTAACTACTATGCCTCTGCTGCAAAAGACCTCTTTAAAGTGTAAAAAAGCAAAGATGTCACTTTAAGGACTATGGTATGCCTCACTCAAGCCATGGTGTTTTCAGACTCCTCGTATTCACATGAAAGCTGGACTATGAATAAAGAAAACCAAAGAAGAATTGATGCTTTTGAATTATGGTATTGATGAAAAATATTGAATATATCAGGAGAATGAACAAACCTGTTTTGGAAGAAGTACAGCCAGAATGCTCCTTAGAAGCAAGGATGGCAAGACTTTGTCTCACATACTTTGGATACGTTATCGGGGGAACCAGTCCCTAGAGAAGGATATCATGCTTGGTAAAGCAGAGAGTCAATGAAAAAGAGGAAGACCCTCAATGAGATGGAGTGGCACAGTGGTTGCAACAGTGGACTCAAGCATGGGCACAATTGTGAGGATGACGCAGGACCGGGCAGTGTTTCGTTCTGTTGTATATAGGGTTGCTGTGAGTTGAAACAACTATCTTAAGTTCATTATGCATTTGAAATTTGAGCACTGATACCAGTTAATCAATAACACAATTAATTCTTTCTGTTAAATTTATCAAATTTTTATATAGCCATTTTCATTTTGCTTTCTACTCTCATCTCTTATTACATGTTTGAGAGAAGTTAAGGTGAAAGTCTGCTTTTCTTACTTTCTTGAGAGGAAAGGAGATGGCAACTCATTGCTGATTGGCAATGATACTATTGCTAAGTGTGTTTAGATTTTATATAATTGTTAGTTATCTTTCCTTGGTGTTGTCACTTCTTTTGGTTCTACTTAGAAAAAGAAAGCAGGCATAGGAGTTGACTAGGCTTAGTAGCTGCATAGATGATCGAGTGAAAATATGACTGAGAATAACAGAGTACATCTTTTCCCTTAACTTTGAGGCTGTTTTAGTGAAGAACTGAAGCTCATTTTAGCTAGTTTTAAAAGAAAAATATTAATAAGTCTTGAAGGAGATGCTTGAGAATTTCTGGGACTGGTTGATTAAGAGTAGACTGTAGGAAAGAAGCATTCTTTAGAACAGTTTTAGTTATGGGTGTATCATGGGAGAAACAAACAGTCCTGGTTGCATAAAATTGAGAGTAATTCACTTAATGAAACCCTTTCATTTTTTTTTAACCTAGTGATACACGTAAGAAATCATATTTATGTGGTACTCTGGGGTAAAGAGGTCACCTGAGGGCTAAGGGGATCATTAACTCAAGCAAAGATCGGTTACAAATTTGTGACAAGTACCACAGGAGGCTTGTGGAATTAAGGGTTTAAGGAGCACCCAGTCACATTTTGTAAGGGTTAGGTAGTTTTTAAGATGACTGTTTGAAAAGCCAAAGGGAAAAATGGACTTAGTCTTTTTCTAGAGATCTAGGTGTTCATAAGACAATGCTCAGAATAGGATGCACATTGAACTAACAGCATAATAATGATCTCTGATTAGTGATCATAATAGGGCACCCCATCAGGAAAGGAAATGTGATGCTCTCAGTTTTCTGCTTTTGCTCAGATTAGGACTGTGTTGTTTAGAAAACTGCTATTGCGTAAGGAGTAGTTGGAAATGATGAAAATGTGTGCCTTATAGTGAGTGGAAGAAGAGAAAATATGAGAGCTGTCTTAAATAGTTGAAAAGTGTCATTTAGAGAATGTAGTTCTGCATTGGAAAGCAAAATCAGGACAGATGGATAGACAATATGGGGCTATGGAACAGCAAGCTTCCTGCCACTGGGTGTATTTAGCTAGTGACTGATCACCATTTTTCAGGAATTCTTTCTTTGGGTGGGGGTAGGAGCTGGTTTAATTTCAAAGATTTTTAATTGTATACTTGTTTTTAGGTTCTGAATTTTTGTATTTTCTTTTATTAGGTTACACCCCTGCAATTAAAGGACAACTCTTACATGTTGATGCCACTACCAGCATGCAATACCGGACGCTTTTAGAAGCAGAAATGTTAGCAGTAAGTCTAGAGTATATTGATGATATGCATTCATGCATGAAATACAGATTTGTTTCTAACTTTTTAATATAAAATTTAAATGAGGAGAGTCCTTCAGTGATTCATCTTCTTATTCAAGGATGACAATGTGCTCTTGGTCCTATCTTGAGAAGAGGTATGGATTCCCAGTGCTATGGACTTCCTTTGGCATTTCTCTGTTGCTCTTCTAGTAAGGGGAGGGGACAAATATGAAAAGTTGTTAGAATATTCCTTTTAAACTTTATTATATGGATGGACTAAATCCCTCCTAAGTTTTAAATAAGGTAATTTTTTACCATATGTTTTCTTGCCCTATTTGATTCCTTTCTCAAGGCTTAAATAATGTAATTCATTGTGCTTTTAACTTGATGAATAACATAAAAGGAAAAAAAAAAATATTATCAATACCCTGGATTACTCCATAGTAGAAAAAGAAACAATGTGGAAATGCCTGTGATTAAAATTGAAGATTGGAGACTCATTAATCAGGCAGATTATTATTATTTTTTTTATCAGAGGCAACAACAATAATAACAAAAGCCACCATGCAGAATGATGGTTATTCAGAGAGGATACTTTTGTATAAGATGGTACCATAAAATGGTCTCAGCATCACGTGCCCTATATATATATATATATATATATATATATATATATATATATATATATATATATATATGTTCTTATTAGGTGTCATTGAGTCAGTTCCAACTCAGCGACCCCATGTGCAACAGAACAAAACACTGCCCAGTCCTGCACTATCCTCAGAATCATTGTTATGCTTAAGCCCATTGTTGCAGCCACTATGTCAATCTGTCTCGTCGAGGGTCTTCCTCTTTTTCACTATGAAAATTTCACACTTCCAAGAATATATTTATTAAACTGGAGTATTCAGCATTTTAATGAATTCCTGAGCTGTTGCTGATAGTTGTTGGCAGTTCCTGGGGAGGAAGCTTTTGCTTTGCAGAAATGCCAACCTTTGGCAGGTGGAATATGCCACAAAGCACCATGTCAGATCTTTGACTGTTGTTCTGTCAGTGGGAACCCCAGGAGGCACTGGTGGCCAAAATTCTGTGGGACAATGTGCATTTGACTCCATCCTACCTCATCCTGAGCCTCTCACTTAATAGATGAGGCTTAAGGAAGAATTGGGGATGTTGGCTATTACTCCATTAAATTAACTGGAGTGAATTTGCAAAACTGTAGCCTGATTAATGTAATTAGTGTCACTAAATTGTACACTTGAAAAATTTTGAATTGCGATATATATATTTTTACGCAACGATAAAAAAAAAAAAGGCCTGTAGCCTGATTTCTTGTTTTTAAAGTTTTTTTGACCACATTGTGACTTAGTATTTCAGGGAGCTAGATGTGACCACAAATACTGACCTTTAGCCACAGCAGGATTAAAAAACTGAAAGGGACATTCTGTTCAGCTCTGTAGGAAAATAAGTTTTAATTAGTCACCAGTGTGTGTGATTTAATTTCTAAGGCTGTTCTTACACTATGACATTTTAAACTCTAATGTTTTTATTTAACATTTGGTTTGTAGTTCCACATCATTGCCAGTTACCCCCGAGTATGGAACATGCCACAGACATGGCAGTGTGAACTAGAGGTCTATAAAGCCACCTACCACTTCATCTTTGCACAGAAGAACTTCTTTACAGGTAGTTTACTAATAAATGTAAATATAATGGAAATTGATCACAGTAAACTTGTTTGCATTCAGTAAGTTTTCCTTTTAAATTTAACATAGGAATATGATGACACTATTTATACTTTCTTACTTTTACGCTTCATTTTGGAACAAGAATATCAAAGGGAAATTTAAAATATGGGCATTTTGTGTTCTGTTCTAATCCAGACAAGGAAAATATGATCTAAAATTGAGCTTAGAAGTAAATGAGATAACTCAGGCTGGTGCTTTGTATCAGCCTAATGGGAGAAAGATGGAAAGGTAAACCAGTTTCTTTACTGGTTCCAGAAGTAGCATCAATATATCTTCATTATTTTGTTTAATTTTGTAATCCCGAAACAGTATATTCTAATAGCCAAATATTTTTGTATTTGGAATCCCTGCTTACTAGTTCCTGTTAGCATGGATAATTGTCTCGGTGCTCTCACTAGTTCAAAAAAATCTTTATTTTTATTGTGCTTTAAGTGAAGGTTTACAAATCAAATCAGTCTCTCATACAAAAATTTATATACACCTTGCTATATACTCCTAATTGCTCTCCCCCGATGAGACAGCACACTCCTTGCCTCCACGCACTCTTTTCGTGTTCATTCTGCCTGCTTCTGACCCCCTCTGCCCTCTCATCTTCCCTCCAGACAGGAGATGCCAACATAGTTTCACGTATCTACTTGATCCAAGAAGCTCATTTTTCACCGGTATCTTTTGTCTACCCTGTAGTCTAGCCCAATTCCTGTCTGAAGAGTTAGCTTTAGGAATGGTTCCTGTCTTGGGCTAACAGAAGGTCTGGGGACCATGACCGCCAGGGTCCTTCTGGTCTCAGTCAGACCATTAAGTCTGCTCTCTTTACGAGAATTTGGGGTCTGCATCCCACTGCTCTCCTGCTCCCTCAGGAGTTCTCTGTTGTGTTCCCTGTCAGGGCAGTCATCAGTTGCAGCCGGGCACCATCTAGTTCTTCTGGTCTCAGGCTGATGTAGTCTCTGGTTTATGTGACCCATTCAGTCTCTTGGGCTTATAATTACCTTGTGTCTTTGGTGTTCTTCATTCTCCTTTGCTCCATTTGGGTTGAGACCAATTGATGCTGCTTGATAGCACTTAAGACCCCAGAAGCCACTCTCCAAAGTGGGATGCAGAATGTTTTCTTAATAGATTTTTTATGCCAATTGACTTAGATGTCCCCTGAAACTATGGTTCCCAAACCCCTGCCCCTGCTACGCTGGCCTTCGGAGCGTTTGGTTTATTCAGGAAACTTCTTTGCTTCTGGTCTAGTCCAGCTGTGCTGACTTCTCCTGCATTGTGTGTTGTCTTTCCCTTCCCCTAAAATAGTTCTTATCTACTATCTAATTAGTGAATACTCCTCTCCCTCCCTTCGCCCTCTCGTAACCATCAAAGAATATTTTCTTCTCTGTTTAAACTATTTCTTGAGTTGTTATAATAGTGGTCTGATAAAATATTTGTCCTTTTGCAACTGACTAATTTCATTCAGCATAATGCCTTCTAGATTCCTCCATGTTACGAAACGTTTCACAGATCAATCACTGTTCTTTATCGGTGCATAGTATTCCATTGTGTGAGTATACCATAATTTATTTATCCATTCATCCGTTGGTGGGCACATCGGTTGCTTCCATCTTTTTGCTATTGTAAACAGTGCTGCAGTGAATAAGGGTGTATATGTATTTCTCTGTGTAAAGGCTCTTATTTCTCTAGGGTATATTCCAATGAGTGGGATCGCTGAATCGTATGGTAGTTCTATTTCTAGCTTTTTAAGGAAGCGCCAAGTTGATATCCAACGTGGTTGTACCATTTTACATTCCCACCAGCAGTGTATAAGTGTTCCAGTCTCTCTACCACCTCTCTAACTTTTATTATTTTGTGTGTTTTGGATTAATGCCAGCCTTGTTGGAGTAAGATGGAATCTCTTTGTAGTTTCGATTTGCATTTCTCTAATGGCTAATGATTGTGAGCATTTCCATGTCGTGTATCTGTTAGCTACCTGAATGTCTTCTTTAGTGAAGTGCCTGTCATATCTTTTGCCCATTTTTAAATTGGTTTGTTTGTCTTTTTGTAGTTGAGTTTTTGCAGTATCATGTAGATTTTAGAGATCAGGCGCTGATCGGAAATGTCATAGCTAAAAACTTCTTCCCAGTCTGCAGGTAATCTTTTTACTCTTTTGATGAAGTCTTTGGATGAGCATAGGTGTTTGATTTTTGGGAGCTCCCAGTTATCTTGTTTCTCTTCTGCATTGTTGGTAATGTTTTGTATACTGTTTATGCCATGTATTAGGGCTCCTAACACTGTCCCTATTTTTTCTTCCATGATCTTTATCGTTTTAGATTTTATATTTAGGTGTTTGATCCATTTTGAGTTTGTTTTTGTGTATGGTGTAAGGTATGGGTCTTGTTTCATTTTTTTGCAAATGGATATCTAGTTATACCAGCACAGTTTGTTAAAAAGACTGTCTTTTCCCCATTTAACTGCTTTGGGGCCTTTGTCAAATATCAGCTGCTCATATGTGGATGGATTTATGTCTGGATTCTCAATTCTGTTCCATTGGTCTGTGTATCTGTTGTACCAATACCAGGCTATTTTGACTACTGTGGTGATATAATAGGTTCTAAAATCAGGTAGGGTGATGCCTCCCACTTTGTTCTTTTTCAGTAATGCTTTACTTATCCGGGGTCTCTTTTCCCTTCCATATGAAGTTGGTGATTTGTTTCTCCATCTTATTAAAAAGTGTCACTGGAATTTAGATCAGAATTGCATTGTATCTATAGATGGCTTTTGGTAGAATAGACATTTTTACAATGTTAAGTCTTCCTATCCACGAGCAAGGTTGCTTTTCAACTTATTCAGGTCTCTTTTGGTTTCTTGCAGAAGTGTATTTAGTTTTCTTTGTATAAGTCTTTTACATCTCTGGTAAGATTTATTCCTAAGTATTTTATCTTTTTGGGGGCTACTGTAAATGGCATTGATTTGGTGATTTCCTCTTCGATGATGCTCTTTTTGTTGGTGTAGAGGAATCCAACTGATTTTCGTATGTTTATCTTTTATGCTGATACCCTGCTGAACTATTAGCTTCAGTAGTTTTTTTTTTAAATTCTTTAGGGCTTTCTCTGTATAAGATTATGTCATCAGCAAATAGAGATACTTTTACTTCTTCCTTGCCAATCTGGATGCCCTGTATTTCTTTGTCTAGCCTAATTGCTCTGGTTAGAAGCTCCACTACAATGTTGAATAAGAGTGGTGATAAAGGGCATCTTTGTCTGGTTCCAGATCTCAAGGGGAATGCTTTCAGACTCTCTCCGTTTAGGATGATATTGGCTGTTGGCTTTGTATAAATGCCCTTTATTATGTTGAAAAATTTTCCTTCTATTCCTATTTTGCTGTTTTTATCATGAATGGGTGTTGAACTTTTTGAAATGCCTTTTCTGCATTGATTGATAAAATCATGTGGTTCTTGTCTTTTGTTTTATTTATACGATAAAAAAAAAAGATTATATTAATTGTTTTTCTAATGTTGAACCATCCCTGCATACCTGGTATGAATCCCACTTGGTCATGGTGAATTATTTTTTTGATATGTTATTGAATTCTATTAGCTAGAATTTTGTTGTGGGTTTTTGCATCTACGTTCATGAGGGATATAGGTCTGTAATTTTCTTTTTTTGTAGTGTCTATATCTGGTTTGGGTATTAAGGATATGCTGGCTTCATAGAATGAGTTTGGGAGTATTCTGTCCTTTTCTATGCTCTGAAATACCTTTAGTAGTAGTGGTGTTAACTCTTCCCTGAAAGTTTGGTAGAACTCAGGAGTGAAACCCTCTGGGCCAGGGCTTTTTTTTGTTGGGAGGTTTTTGATTACCTTTTCAGTCTCTTCTTTTGTTATGGGTCTTTTTAGTTGTTCTACCTCTGTTTGTGTTAGTTTAGGTAGGTAGTGTGTTTCTAGGAATTCATCCATCTCTTCTAGGTTTTCAAATTTGTTGGAGTATAATTTTTCATAGTAATCTGATATGATTCTTTTAATTTCAGTTGGGTGTGTTGTAATATTGCATTTCTTATTTGGTTTATTTGCTTCATGTCCTGTTTGTGTTTTGTCAGTTTGGCCAGTGGTTTACCAATTTTGTTAATTTTTTTTGAAGAATCAGCTTTCAGTCTTGTTAATTCTTAAAATTGTTTTTCTGTTTTCTATTTCGTTTTATTCTGCTCTAATTTTTATTATTTGCTTTCTTCTGCTGCCTGAGGGTTTCTTTTGTTGCTCTCTTTCTGTTTGTCCAAGTATCTTGCAGGCTTTTCATTGGGTGCGTAAACATTTACTATGGTTGTATCCTCGTGGTATTTTGTCCCTTTAATCATTATGTACTGTCCTTCCATATCCTTTGTGGTAGATTTAACTTTAAAGTCTATTTTGTCAGAAATTAATTTTGCCACACCTGCTCTTTTTTGATTGTTGTTTGCTTGATGTATTTTTTTCCATCCTTTGAGTTTTAGTTTGTTTGTGTCTCTAACGTGTGTCTCTTGTAGGCAGGATATAGATGGATCGTGTTTTTTTCTAATGCATTCTGCCACTCTGTGTCTCTTTATCGATGCATTTAGTCCATTTACATTCAGGGTAATTATGAATAGGTATGAATTTAGTGCCATCATTTTGATGTCTTTTTTTGTGTGTTGTACACAGTTTCTTTTTCCCACTGAATTTTTTGTGCTAAGTAGTTTATATATTTTCTTTTCCTCTTATTCGTTGTTGTTGATTTTGTTTCTGCTGAGTCTCTATTCTTTTCTTGTAGTTTATTTTGATTTGTAGGATAGTTTGTCTGCTTTGTGGTTACCTTAATATTTACCCCTATTTTCCTAAATTTAAACCTAACTTTTATTTCTTTATATCACCTTGTCTTCCTCTGCATATGAAAGATCTATGATTACTTTTCTTAGTCCCTCTTTATTGTTCTCTTGTTTTACATAATAATATCGCTGTTACCTTGTTTTGGGCTTTTTTTTTTTTTTATAATCTTGCTTTGTGTTTTTGGATTTCCCTGTCTGGGTTGACTTCTGGTTGCTCTGCCCATTGTTCTAGTCTTGGGTTGATACCTGATATTATTGATTTTCTAACCAAAGAACTCCCTTTAGTATTTCTTGTAGTTTTGGTTTGGTTTTTAGAAATTCCCTAACGTTCTGTTTATCTGGAAATGTCCTAATTTCACCTTCTTATTTGAGAGACAGCTTTGCTGGCTATATGATTCTTGGCTGGCAGCTTTTTATGTTCAGTACTTTGTATGCATCATCCCATTGCCTTCTTGCCTGCATGGTTTCTGCCGAGTAGTCCAAGTTTATTATTGACTCTCTTTTGTAAGTGACTCTTCATTTATCCCTGGCTGCTCTTAAAATTCTCTCTTTATCTTTGGTTTTGGTGAGTTTGATTATATGTCTTGGTGACTGTCTTTTAAAACCTACCTTATGTGGAGTTCAGTGAGCATCTCGGATAAATATCTTCTCATCTCTCCCGATATCAGGGAAGTTTTCTGCCAAGAAATCTTCAACAATTCTCTCCTTATTTTCTGTTATCCCTTCCTGTTGTGGTAGTCCTATCACTCGTAGGTTATTTCTCTTGTTAGAGTCCCACATGATTCTTAAGTTTTCTTCATTTTTTTAAATTCTTTTATCTGATTTTTGTTCAAATATATTGATGCCAAGTGCTTTATCTTCAAGTTCACTAATTCTGCCTTCTACATGCTCAATTCTGCTCCTCTGAGTTTCTATTGAGTTATCTAATGCTGTAATTTTATTTTTAATCTTCTGAATTTCTGATTGCTGCCTGTCAGTGGATTTTTCCAGCTTATTAAATTTTTCGTTATGTTCCTGAATAACCTTTTTAATTTCTTCAACTGCTTTATCTGTGTGTTCCTTGGCTTGTTCCCTTCCTGATATCTTGAAGGGTTCTGTATATTAATCTTCCGTGTTCTGCTTCCAGTAATTCCAGGAAGGCACTTTCATCTAGAAGATCCCTTGATTCTTTGTTTGAGAGCTTGTTGAAGTGATCATGGTCTGTTTCTGTATGTGACTTGATACTGAGTGTTGTCTCCAGGCCATATATAAGTGATTGTATTAGTTTATTGCTGACTGTATCTTAGCTTCTTTATTTGTTTTAATATGCCCAAATGGGTAGTGAGGTAGATTGATTATTTTCACCTTTGAAACTTTGATGTCCTATCACCAGATGGCTAGAGCCGTTATCAGGTATATCGGTCTAGGAGTCCATTCACTTTTCTTGTGTGGATTCACCTCAAGTGTCTAGGGAGCTGCTTACCAAGTGTGTGGTATAGGCTTTGTCCTACAGTCTTAGAGGGGCAGGGATGTTTGGTGTAGGTATCAGTATCTGGTTGTAGCAGGGAGTCACTCTCTGAATAAGGCAGGGGGCTGAGAATTTTCCTCCAAGTGTCTCTGGGGAAAGCGTGCCCCTCTTTCCTAGAGTGCACAGGTAGGTGGATTCTGCAGACGGACCATGGGCACCCATCGTTTTTGGTTGTAGGGACTGGGAGGTACCCGTTTTCCTTGGACCTGTGTTGTGGGTAGCTGGGTGACCAGAGTGGAGCCACTGGTCCTTAGGCCCCTGATGTGGGTAGGTGAGGACCGTGTTTAATAGACAAAGTGGTGTTAAACATCAAACACCCACCTCTCCACCGCACAGCTGAAACAGCTGTAGTCTACCAACGAGGGTCTGTTCTCCTGAAATAGACCCACACAGGTCCACGCAGGGGGAAAGGTATGCAAAGTCCACGGACGGTTTATACCTGGGCAGGAGCCACTTCTGTCCTGAGCTCCCCAGGTTGGTGGAGCTAACAAATTATCTTTTCCCCCAGTTGTAAATTTATTCCTTCTCCAAGGCTGTTAGGATGGCTCTAGGTGCTCAACAGGGTCTATCTCAGGCCCTGGATATTCAAAAGCCACTGAAGCTGGCTTGGGAGTGGGGGGCCGCGTGGTAAAATATATGCAAGTTCTTAGCTTTTGCCTAGAGTGCCATTATTCTCTGGTTCCGGAAGTGTGAGTAGGACGTGGGGCTGGCTGCTTCTCCCTGAGGAAGCTGCGGCCGAACCCTAGTACCAGCACCTGCAGCCTCTCCCAGGAAAGGTGCTTGCGGGCTCCTGGCGATTTAGGTCTGGTAACTCTTCTCAGCTTCTGAACCGTGTCTTCCTCCCCCTGCTACTCAGTTTGTTTCCTAACTTTGCCTTTGATGTTCAGGGTTCCTAGCTTGTCATAAATATACTTGTTTCACTTGTTTTTTCAGGTCTTTGTTGTAAAGAGTGCTCGCTGGAAGCGTCTGTCTGTTCCCCTCTCTTGGTCCTGTCTCCAAAATCTTTATTTCTTGAAGATACTATGGTAGCTACGCATATTTCATGAGTATAGAGACGTGTAGTCTTGGTTTGCAAATAACACAAATATTGTTACTACATAAAAATACGTATCCTTGTTGAGGCTTCATCTAAAAAGTTTAGCCAAATTGAGTTGTTCTAATTTGCTAGTCAGTGGTACCTCAGAGCAACCTAATCTTTGAGTGCTTTATCCGTTCATCTATCTGTCCACTTCATCCATCCACCCATCCACCCATCCACCCATCCATCCATCCACCCACCCACCCACCCACACACCCACACACCCACCCATGCATCCAATAATTATTTGCTAAGTATTTAGTCTGTACTAAGCACTATTAGATATTTGTAGTGTATAGTGGTAAAATACATGTATATAAGGTATACACAGTTCTGTCTTCATGTTACTTACTAAGTGGTATGACGTTGGCCAAGTTATGTCTCTGTTTAGGCTTCAGCTTCCTTTTCTGTGAAATAGGAATAATAATTTCTATCCTAATGTTTCTATTGGTAGAGTTACAGCTTTTTATAAAGTCACTGTTGCAATATGTTCAATCCTAAGTCTTTTATATTTGTTTTCTGGTTTGGCTGGGAAACTTACCTGGGGGACCAGATAGAGCTTCTGTGTTCTTGGAGTTGTTATGTAATTCTTCCCCAAGGCTTGAGTCAGGGTCCTAGTGGTAGAAATTTTGAGAGTCCCTGGCAAGTTTAACTTTTGTTAATGAAGCTGAATATTAAATAACCAGTTCCCAGTTTGAATTAACTGTCAAATTTATGAAAAAAATAATAGCTAAAACTTAGTGTTTATTAGGTGGCTGGCACTGTTCTGAGCAATTTGCACATATAAAATCATTGAATCCTTGTAATAAGTCTCTGAGATCAGTATCATTATTATCCTTATTTTACAGATGAAGGTGAGTTGCAGAGAAGTCAAGCAATTTGTTCAGGGTCACATGACTAGTAAATTGGCCAAGCTGGGATTTAAACCCAAGTAGTCTGGCTTTTTAGTCTGGCTCAAGAATCTGTTATATAGCCTTCCTGACTATAACCCTATGAATCAGAATCGACTCGACGACAGTGGGTTTTGTACTGTATCCCTAGATTTTTTAATTCTTAACTTTGCTAACCTTTAAAATAGATTGCTGTCTTCAAGTATTTAATTTTTTAACATTATTTTTCCTTCAGACACTTTGCATTCTCAGACTTTGGCAATACTAAGAATAACTGGAATAAGACTATAAATTCTTCATGATTTTTAAATTTCTGTTTTGTGGTAACATTTTCATTTAGACTGAATATTGCATTATTTACTTTTTAACAGCCAAGCACACATTCTTTAAATTGTAATTGTATTTCCCGTAAATTATTTTCTTTCTCTAACTATATGTCTTTCTGATTATGCCTATTGAAATTAACTTTTTTGATCATTGATTTTCTAAAATTTAGTAAGATTAATGTAAAAAATACAGAAAGATACAGAAATAAATGTAACCATCACCTAAGTTTTCATTTGATCATACTGGTTCTGTTTTTTAAAGACATACAGCATAAGAATAACTATAGTCCCTTTTAACATATTTATCCTTTAAAAATATGACTATTAGAAAATAATACTAGTTTAGCCTTTTGAGTGAACACATATAGTGTTTGAATAACTTTTCTCCCAGTTTTATATTTTTCTGTAATATATGAAATTGTCTGTTTGGTGTAAGAGAATGCCTAATATTTCTCAACAGGTATTCTTACCCCAATTATTAGTGAAATGAAATTGTTCTTCAGAGATTTCGGTGTAGTGTAAATATTTCTCAACAGGTATTCTTACCCCAATTATTAGTGAAATGAAATTGTTCTTCAGAGATTTCGGTGTAGTGTAAAGATAGGTTTATAATAAATATAATATAGAGCCCCTGAAATGTGTAAAACAAAGGCAGAAGCCCGAAGTCTCTTCTGGAAATAATAAAGTTGATTTAGATTTACTCTGATAAGGAGGAGAAGAAGACAATTTAACAGTATTGCAAAGGTCCAGTAGCAGCTGATTGACATTTTATAGAGTTTTTTCATACTAACATTTAGATTACCATCTTAATAGCTGTTTACTTTGTTGACTAAATGAGTAAGATAGTCATCAAGAAAGTGCTTCCTCTTTCTATTCATATTATTTGATAGATAAGACCACCTGATAATGAAAGTGGTTTTTGTTTTAAAGAGAAATATGTAATAGAGATGGTTGCTGAGGTTCCTAATATTTTGTCACCATAATTTTTAATATTCATCAGTAAAGATAATTTAGAATCTGGCAGAAAAACTATATTACAGAATAATGACATATTGAAATTTCAAATAAATTATTGAAGAAAAAACTAATAAGATTTTTTAAAATTGCCAGATAACTTAATAAATTACATTGGTTTTTTGAGATAAGTAGTAGATTGAGTTTGTGCTCATTTTCTAGCAGTGAAATATCTCAATTTTTTCAATAATAGAAATGTAAAGTAGGTAAATGCAACCAATTTAAATTGAAAGCCTCTTATATTAATAATAATTCCAAACAGACATTGAGCCTGATCTCTGCCCCCAGAGTTTATGGACATATCTTAATTGTATTCTTTATCAGCCTTAAGTATATGAGACTAGAAATACACAATTGAAACAGGGTGGTGCACTAGAAAGACACAAATGAAATAAAAAAAACAGTATAAGTGAGTGCAGATATGAATTGTGAAGCTACCAAGTACATGTGAGTGAGAATTGAATACAGAAGAAATCACTTAGGTTGTAAGGATAATCAAAGAAAGTAAGGAAAGGCATTAAGGTCTGAAATGGTCTTTGATAATTAATGAAGTAATATTAACTAAGATTTTCATAGTACTTTGCCATTTTACAAAGCATATTCTCTTATACTGCCTTCACAGTGACTCTGAAAAGGGATGGATAGGCATTGTTAATATCCATCCCTGAGCTAAAAATGAGAAAATTGAGGCACAAAAACCTTCATTGAGTTGGCCAGACTCATGAAGCTAATAAGTGGAAGAGACATTTGAGAATAATTTTTTGATTGCCGAAACCTACATAGCTAGTTAGATGATGGAACTAGAATTTAAACCCAGGACTGTTTGGCATCAAAGTCTATGATGTAATACTGCTGCCAGTTGTTACACATACACACGCTCTGAATTTTGTCTGCATAGTGCTGTGTTATGTATGTGAGAATACAAAGATGAGTTTGACACCTCTACGAAGAGACCTTTTATTGAAAGGTTTATTATGGGGAGTATGCATACAAGGCCCATGAACAAAGTAAAGGCCAGAAGAAAAAGTCAAGGAAACCATTGTGATAAGCTCGTTGCTGTCGAGTTGATTCTTATAGTGACCCTATATGACAGTAGAACTATACCATACGGTTTCTACGGAGCAGCTGGTGGATTTGAACTGCCGATTTGGTTAGCAGCTGAGCTCTTAAGCAGTAAACTAATTTATGTAAAGAAATTTTACCCACTGAAATAAAAAAAAATAATATACCAACGTACAAGCAGGCCAAATACGTGAACATGATTTTAAAAAGCAACAACTAAAATATTCAATACATCAACAATCAGTAAAGATGATTGACTATAAAAGATGGCCCAGTCTATGTTTCATTAACCATTGTATTTCCAAAGTCTAGAGCAGAGTAGGAACTCATATATTTGTTTAATGGATAAGGAAATATGAAAAAATACTCAACCATACTTGTAATTAAGAAATGCAGTTAAATTAAGGTACCATTTTTCAGTTAACAATTATCAAATCAAAAACAGAGAGAAAGATATGATGGAGGAGAGGGTACAATGAAATACATAGGCATATACTTCTGATGGAAGTATAAATCAATTCACTTTTCTTGGAAAGCAATTTTATAATATATAATAGCCTTAAAAAAATTCTAAATTTTGACCCAGAATTTCTATTCTGGAATCTATGCTGACACAGTAATCCTAAATATGTAAAATATCTTGCACAAAATGTATATGATAGCTTTATATATAACACAGAAATTTGGAAAGAGTATAAATATCCATCTGTAGGAAAGGTTAAGTAAACTTTGGCAAGTCTCTTTAATGAATTGTTATGCATAAGTTATATAAATGTGTGAAATAACATGGAAAAGTACTTGAGTTCAATAAAAAGTAACATATAAAACACGTGCATAAAGGATAGCGTAAAAATCTACATGAAAAAAGCTAGAAAGAAATGTGTCTACAATGTTAGATATTTGGATAATGGAATATCAGGTGATTTTTTTTTCCTTTTTTTTTATTTTCTTAAAAATTTTGTTAAAAAATAAGTTTATGAAACGTATATTAGTTTTCTTTAGAAATGTGATTAGTAAGTAAACATCTGTTTATTGCCAAATCACTTAGCTATATCTTAATCGCCTTTCAAATATTTTAGTATGAAGGTTCTTTTTTTTTTAGAAAAGAAAAATTCATTTTAAACTAGTGTTAGAATCTTTGTTTTGTCTGTGAATTTCTATTAATTTTACTTTCTCTTCCATATCCCAATAATTTTAGATTTAATTCAAGACTGGTCCAGTGATAGTGCTCCAGACATTTTTTCATTTGTTCCATATACATGGAATTTTAAAATCATGTTTCATCAGTTTGAAATGATTTGGGCTGCTAATCAACACAATTGGATTGACTGTTCCACCAAACAGCAGGAAAATGGTAAGAAATTGTTGAAAATTAGGTTAAGTGTTCTGCTCATTAAGAAAAATACCAGCAAAGAAAATCAGTATTGATTTTATGGTTTTTAGATAGTAGAATTAATTTTTTCCCATTATCTTGTAGACTCTCAGAAGACCATTTCAGTGTTTGTTTTAGACTAAGTATATTGTCTTATTTAAGTTTGCATTTAAGGCAATTTTTAATTAAAATTTTTTGAGGTTAAAAGTAAATTTACTTTTCCTTTTCTTTTTTTGTAGTTTATCTGGCAGCCTGTGGAGAAACACTGAATATTGATTTTTCTTTGCCTTTTACGGACTTTGTGCCAGCTACATGTAATACCAGGTTCTCTTTAAAAGTATGTATAATTATATGCGTTGTTTATTTCACGAGGTTTATTAGTAAGTTTTATTTCTCAAAGCTTTTCTTTTACTATTCCCTGGAAATCTGAGGTATTTTAGTTTTCCTCCATTCATTCAGCCTCATAGAGTTGCTGCTGTTTCCTTTTTGTAGTTAACTGTGCCTAAGAAGTTGGACCCTCTCACCAGCACCACCCCCCCCAAAAATTCCTAAATTGGTTATTTTATTAGAGCTTATTTCTAACCTCTGTGGCTAATCTATACCTTCTCCTAATAATTGTTTCTAGCTCTAATATTCACTAGATTTATGAAGTAGATTTTACACTTCTCTATATTTGATTCCTAATGACAACCAGAAATTCAAGGAATAACCACAGGGACCTTTCTTTCCTTTATCAGAAAGCAGGCTTTTATGTACTTTTAAAGTCGGAATTTTGTGGAGCATCTCATCTTAAGGCATGGACAAGTAGTAGTTGTACTAATTGTGGTACGGTTGTAACAATAATAATGTGAGCAGCTAACCACCTATTAAACATTTTTCATGTGTCCAATAACCTTTCAAGGGCTTTACATGTAGTAACTCATTTAATTCTAAGAACAACATTCCTGAGGTGGTGGTTATTACTATCATATGCATCTACCAATTAGGAAACTGAGTTTATGTAACTTGTCATGCAGCTAGTGAGTGGCCAAACTGGAATTTGAACGACAGCTTTGAACAGGTTCAGAATGTTTCAGTAATTGCCAGTGTAAATGAGGGCAGCAAATGTGTTGCATAACAACCAGATCTGTCTCCAGTGGGATTTTGACCTGAGTAGGAAACAAACAGCAGCGCCCACTCAGAGATGGCAGCCAGCCCTGCTGCTTTGAATGTGTGTCACTCTCCACAGTCCTACCAAAGTCCAGTCTCCTGCGTGGATCCTAAAAGTTTCAGGAGCCTGAGCAGGAGATTGGATTATCAGCAGGACTGTGGAGAGCCACACGTGTTCAGGGCAGCACAGTCGGCCACCATTTCTGAGTTGGTCACTGCTGTTCATTTCCTACTCAGATCAAAATTCCATGGGCAACAGATTCGGCTGCTGTGCAATACTTACGCTGCCCTCAGTTATGTTGGCAATTACCAAACAGTTTCAAACCGATTCAAAGCCCTGATTTGAACCTAGGCAATATAGCTTAGGGGTCCATTCTTTTAACCACTGTACTATACTACCTAATGAGAAACCAGGCATCAATATGAAAAAAGATTAGACAACCTATAAGGACAAAAATGAAACCTAATGAAGATCTGTAGATGTACCAATTCAGCATTATTAAAAGTTGAGGAACCAAGTCTTACGAGAATCAAGAGAGACAATATTTTTAAAATAACAATAATAATAATTTAAAAAAAAAAGAACACAGTTTCACTTGGACTTATATTGGTGAAGCTATTTTTTTATTTTTTACTGAGTCACTTGTGAAGTATGTCTTTTTCTTTTTCACTGTTATGTGAATATTGTGCTGTTTCTTTCCCTAGTTTCTTTTCCTTTGTTTTTCAATCAGAATTTAGTTTTTGTCAATGTAAATTTTTTTTCCAGTTATTACTGAACCATTCAATGTAAAATCTTCCACTTGAAAATTATGTTTATTTTCTCTCAATTTTATTTTCAAGATTGTTGTAGATATATTCGACTGTAAATAGTATCCTAACATTAACGTACCAATTTTATTACTTTTGGTTATTATAAATTATTTTTTAGGGTGAAGATGTTGATCTTCATTTGTTTCTACCAGATTGCCACCCTAGTAAATATTCATTATTTATACTGGTAAAGAATTGCCATCCAAATAAAATGACTCATGATACTGGTATTCCTGCTGAGTGTCAAAGTGGCCAGAAAACAGTTAAACCAAAATGGCGGAATATTACTCAAGAAAAGTAAGTCACAAAAACCAGTGACCTAAGCACTAAGCATTTTGTGTTTATGTGTGGAGAAATGATTATTGATTTAAAGAATAATAAAATTCACTTGCCTGTAACTGATGTCTTTACAGTTAGAGGAACAAGTACTAGAAACTTTGTTTTTTACTCTTCAAAGGGCTGGTTGGGTTGAATGCTGGACTGTCCCAAGTGTGATGTTGACAATTGATTATACATGGCATCCAATTTATCCACAAAAAGCAGATGAACAGCTAAAACAATCATGTAAGTGTTTTTATATAATATGTACCTTGAAACATCTGGCATTATGATTGGATAATCATCTGGCATCATTGTGTATATCTATAATCTTTTATAAATTCTGTTATAATTATAGCTAACATTTTTCAGGCATTTACCATGTATCAAACACTGGGCCAAGCAGTTTCCCAGCTTTCATTATTTCATTTAATCTTTACAATAACTGTATGAGATAGATATTATTATTGTTCTCATTTTAGAGTTGACAGAATGTGCTCAGAGAAGGTAAGTAATGTTCCTAAGGTCTGCCAAGCTAGAAGCAGCAGAGCTGGAATATGAAACAGGGTGTGGATGAATCTATCTATAGTCATGTGCCGCATAATGTTCGTTTGGGCAATGTCTGACTGCATGTATGTCCATGGGCCCGTAAAGTTATAATAGACTTCAGAAATCCTGATCGGAGAACAGGACATAAGTGGACGTAACCAGACAGAGCAGACATAGCAGACGCAAAGCTTCCTGCATGCATCTCATGTATCTCATGTTTCTTATATATAAAGTGATTGTGCTGCCGGGTGTATAAATGGTATGGTACATATATAACATCATGATAAATGCCTGTGTTACTGGTTTATGTGTGTACTGTACTATACTTTCTAGCATTATTTTTATGTGCACTTTCCCTACTTACAGATAAAAAGTTTACTGTATAACACTGTATGCTTCGACTTGTAGGTAGCAGCATCCTATCTTGTGTTTGCATAATGTCCAAATCACATAATGTCCTATTTCACAGACTGTATCATGGATATTAAGTGAAACGTGACTCTGTTTAAAGTGCTTGATTTTGTGGAATATTAGTTTCTTTGATGCATTTTAACAATTACATAATTTAGAACTCCTTGAAGGTAATTTGCTTTATTACCCAGGTAATAAAGGGAACGAGTCAGGAGAGGTTTTCTTTGTATTTATTCAGTGAGTTAAGTTTCAAATAATAGTTTTCATTGTTGTTTATATACATGGTAGCTTGATAATATGTTGTATTTGAACAGCTGTTTATATAAAAACAACTCTGTAGTTTAATGCCCAAGTATAGTTAACGCCTAATTGTGACTCAGATTTATACTGCAGGGACTCAATGGAAGTGTTTGTTCTTATGTTAGTGGGAACTTTTTGTTGATTCTGTACCATCTGATTTATGTATTTCTCTCCATATTTCATGAAGTCTGTTCTTATTTGCTTTCTTCATTATTGGTATTTCAGTCTGTTTTCATTACATGCTGTACCTGTAGCATCAAGATTATTTGCTTTCATATTTGCAAAGTGAAATTTCTTAGTAACTATTTCCTTGAAGGACTTCAAAGAATTACTTTTCCCCTTTGCTCAAACACCATTAATCTTTTTTTCCCCTCAAATTCTTGCAGTGTCAGAAATGGAAGAAACAATGCTGTCTGTACTAAGACCATCCCAAAAAGCGACAGACAGAGCTGTTTCTTCTCCCTCTGCATCTTCACGTCCACCTGTTGATCCCTCAGAACTTCCACCTGATAAACTTCATGTAGAACTGGAACTTTCCCCAGATTCCCAGATAACTCTCTATGGACCTCTGTTAAATGCCTTTCTGTGTATAAAGGTATAATTTAAAAAATTGCATGTTTTTAAACATAGGCAGAGCATTCAGAATCTAATTAACAATTGAGACTATTTGAAATAACAAGTTGGAGGATTTAAGTATTGAGTATACATTATACTGGACTTGTGATGATAGACTCAGTTACAAAATTATTTATTACAAATAGTGCACTCTTCAATTCAGTTCAGTTTTATTGAGGATTTAATGTGTTCCAGAAAGCTACTTGTTACAGAGATGAAATAACATCTATTCTCAAGGACTATGTAGGCCAGAGGGAGAGACAGATATATGACAAATTTTAGTGTATGCTAATTAACGTAGCAATAGAAGTGTAAGAGAATCTTGTTATCTGAGGATAATTCATTCCAGGAAGATCTACTTCAAGTGAATCCAACAACGTTTAATGGTAAATAGTGAGCAAAAGATTTGTTTGGATCTTTGTCTATTAAAAATTTAAAGCAAATATGTGAAAAATAAACTTATCTCAGAGTAAACCAAATTCAGATTCTGAGTAAATATGCACTGATACGTAGAACAAAGACCAAATGTAGTGTTGATTCATTTTGATATAATTTTTCCACTGAAATTGTCTGATCATACAGTATAACACTTTAAGTTTGATTTCTGTAGTATGATTATGAAGAGAGGCTAGTTTTGGAAAAATATTTGAGGACTTCATCACTTTTCTAGAGACCGCTGTAGTTCTTTTGATATTCAAATCGTATTTTTAAAAGGTCCCCAGCAGGTCACCCTTTTTGTCAGTTTACTCTCCTTGGTTGGTAATTGCTCTGATCCTCCCAGACTCCCACAACTGATAGCTTTGCCTGTGATTGGAGCAGTTCTCCAACATCACTTTCACTAACTTCATGAAATGTTGCGTTTTCCAGGACTTTACAAATTCACTTTGCTTTTGATTTTCATCGTACGTTGTTTGTTTACTACATCTAATAATTAAAGAGAGACTAATTATCAAAACATTAACATCATTAGTAGTAGAGTTACTTGTGGTGGGATGTTTGCATGGGTGTAATTTTATAAAAAATAGATCTAGACCCATTGCTGTCAAGTCAATTCTGGCTTGTGGTGACCTCACACGCTTACTTATTTGCTTTCTTTTGCAATTTTGCATCTATAAACCCATTGCCGTCAAGTTGATTCTGACTCATAGTGACCCTATAGGACAGAGTAGAACTGCCCTACAGGGTTTCCAAGGAGCACCTGGTGGATTCCAACTGCCAACCTTTTTGGTTAGCAGTCATAGCTTTTAACCACTATGCCACCAGGGTTTCCTATAATGGTTTGAATGTTGAATAGTTAGCTAGCAAGAAATCCTATATAAGGAGTAATCAATTCTGGAAAGAGACAAAGATAATCAGTGTTGGTCGGAGAAGGACAAATAAGATTTGTTAGGGCCATGTTAGCTGAATGAGGTTTTAAAATCTCAGTATTTGAGTCCCTGGGTGCGGTGCAAAAGGTCAGTGTGCTTTGCTACTAGCTGAAAGGTTGGAGATTTGAGTCCACCCAGAGACACCTTGGAAGAAAGGCCTGGTGATCAATTTCTGAAAAATCAGCCATTGAAAACTCTATGGAGCACGGTTCTGCTCTGACACACGTGGCAACCGCCATGAGTGGGAATCGACTTGATGGCAACTGGGAAAAAATATTTACTAAAAGCCATCATAAAGCATCTGTAAGATAAAAGATGTGAGGAAAAATATATTTAATATTTGTGGAAACCTAAAGTTTCTATTCTGATTTTCTCCCCCCCCCCCCCCCCCCCCCCCAGTAACCTAGGGTAGCTTGCTAAAGGAGTAAATCTTCAGATCAAGGTTTTTATTCTTAAAATCGAGCATGCCAGAAACTTGACAAAAGAGCACATTTTTCTAGTTCTTTAAACTAATTTTTGTGGGCTCGTTTGGAATTGATTTTAAAGATAGGGTAAGTTTTCATGCTATCAACTCTTAAATGCAACTGGAAGTTTTATTTGTTTATAAATACCCCTATGTATTCATTAATCTGAAAAATACGTAGAAATTTGCCACAGTATTTTACTACGTGCCTTTTATTTGGCCAGTCTTTTTTTGATTTTTTTTCTTACTGGATTCTTCAGTAATGAACCCCTTTAGATGAAATTCACATATTTAAAAAAAAAAAAAGGAAATCAGGAACTCAGGATCAAACATTTAACATTAGGCTAGTAGCATTTAACAGACATAATTAACCATTGTTGACAGGAATATTTTAAAAACTTTTGATTACTACTGACAAGTCAAATAGGCAAAATTTAATTTTAGAATCAATGGGAAGAAAAAGTTTCAACTAAAACTCAATTTAAATTTACTTTTAAAACATCCAAAAGAAGTTAGAATATTAATGGTTGAAACACTCCAGCATAAAAAACTAAGATGAATATGTGAAAGGAAGTTTTGATAACTGTTGATAACATATACTTTTGTCTCATCAGTAACCAGAATTGGACATTCATTTTAAAATTGTTAAAACATTCTTGATAAATAATTGCAACTAGAATGTGTGATTTAGAGTATTTAGCCAGATTCATTTTCCATGAATTGATCTGCCTCCCCTAAAGGATGTCCTTGGGTACTCTCTCAGAACTCTGAGAAGCAGGTGGAAAACCAGTGACCATACCAGTCTTCAAAGGTCTCTCCTAGGACCTAAAGTACAAGTGTTTGGTATAATTGGGTAGTGTTGTCATGAAGTTTTACTGTAAACTTCTGTTACTTTTTGTGGGGTTTTTTTTTTTAAACGGTATATTTATTTGCTAAGAAGCTAAGTGTAGGTCTTAAAAATATTTATATATATTTTTCATTTTAAGGAAATAGACCTGATTTTTTTATTACAGTAGACTAAGGGGATACTTAGTTTATAAATTTAGGGTTCTTAGGTGAAATTTTATCTCTTTTGATAGCAGTTTGTTTTTTCTTAATATTTATAGGAAAATTACTTTGGGGAGGATGACATGTATATGGATTTCGAAGAGGTTATTTCTAGTCCTGTTCTGTCACTGTCAACATCGTCCAGCTCTGGATGGACTGCTGTTGGAATGGAAAATGACAAAAAGGAAAATGAAAGTTCAGCCAAGTCAGTTCATCCACTTTCTTTGCGTCCTTGGGATATAACTGTACTTATTAATTTGTACAAAGTTCATGGGCGTCTTCCTGTGGTAAGTTTCTACATATCAACATAGTCTGGAATAGATTATGAAACCCACATAGTACGGGAAACTATATATGTATGTATGCACACACACTTATAAAAAATTAGACTCAAAAACTTCTAAATTTATTGTTTTACTTTCATAAAGCTAACATATTCTTCAAAATATGGTTACTTGATAATAATTTTACTTTTCTGTTTTTATTCTTTCACTTTAATTTTTTACTGTTCTGTGTAACTTTAGAATATTTCGTCTTGGCATTGAATTTCTGGGTTTACGGTTAACTGGATAGATACTCAAGAACTTATATTTTCTTAGCCTTTGTCTCGAGACCCTAGACCAGTTCCGGATCTTAGGGTGCACGTATTATAAAATCTAGTTCCAGGAGGTTGCCCTGGAGGCTGAATTGTGTCAGGCTTGTAGACTGAGCACAGAATCCTTGTTCACTCTAAGGATGCACCTTGGACCTCTTGGTGCTGGCTTGGAATGAGATTATATTTCCCTAAAGGCTCAGGGACTTTGGAGCCAGGCCAGATAGGCAGGGGGTGGTGACCTTAGAGCATTGTGGTGCGTACTGGTTACGTCATGAACCCAGGTTTTCACACCAGAGAAGTCACCTTTGGTGTTCTTATTGGGGGTACAGAATAGTTATTTTTGTTGGTAAACACTGTTTATTCTCTTTTAAAAATCAAAGTCTCTTAATCATGGTAAATGTAATGTTATTTTCCTGTACTTCCTTGGTCTTTGCCTTTTCTGTATCTTGATTATGGTATTTTGTTTAACTTTTAGCATGGGACTGCTGATGGCCCTGAGTGCCCTACAGCTTTCTTGGAGAGACTATGTTTTGAGATGAAAAAAGGATTTAAGGAGACCATGCTACAACTTGTCCTGTCACCCCTGAATGTGTTTGTCAGTGATAACTATCAGGTGATATAAAAATGAGTTAATATAAAGACTTAGGAGTTTATTATTGATATTTATGGGGTTAAAACAATGTACTAGCTTCTGTGTATGGAATATATAGCTCTTTAAATTAGAGACTTTTAATTTAACTGTATTAAGTTTTGTGAATAATATACGAGAGAGACAGACACACAGACGATATGGAGTTGGTAATGAACTGTTTCAGAATGTTTTTTTCTTGCTGCTCCCTATTGATACGATTCCCAAACAATTTTATTTTTTGTTTTTTCAAGTGAAAAAAAAATTATAATTTTTTCATATATTTATGGAAGGGAAAAGCTAATTAGATAAAATATTGATAGTTTTTGTTAGAAATCACAACCTGTAAAAAACCCATTGCCGTTGAGTTAATTCCAACCCATAGCGACTCTAAGTATTAATATTACGAACACCATATTGGAAAAATTTGGAAATGGATAAACATAACTAATACCACTGAATTGTACCCATGAAGAATGTTGACATGGTAAACAATTTGTTACATAGATACTTACCACAATAAAAAAAATTTTTTTTTAAATGTTAGCCAGCACCATAAATCTTCAAAACGTGAATACACATGGTCAATACCTAGTCAGTAACTTATTCATCTAGCATACTTTCAAGATACCTTGTTAATACCTTCAAGATCACCTCTGGGGTTCTTTTGAAAGAGAACCAAAGATACTCACCGAATGGAAATATTTTATATTTCTGGATAGATTATCACTTTATTATTATTTTTTTAATGCCCAAATGGCTTCTCTTGACATCTACCACTACTTTAGGACCTCTTCCCTACTTTTAGTCAGGTTGTGTGGTTTAAAATTATTAAACTGATTTTAATACAAGGCTAAATAAAATTATGAATGGGAAGATGAATCTGACACCCAAAGATCATCAGTGGATTATCACTTATTATGAATTATATCTGCACCTGACCATCTTGTTTAAAATAGCATACACGGTTTTTACTCTTTTGCCATAGCTGACTAGATTTTTCTTTATAGAATTTTATTTTATTTATGTATATATATATCTATGTATTTATCTGTCTATATATGTATTTCTGGAGGCCAGAAATCCCAATAACAGTATTGGCAGTATTGATTCCTTCTGAGGGTTCTGAGAGAGCCATGCCTCTCTTCTGACTTCGAGTGACTGCTGGCAGTCCTTGGCGTTCATTTGCTGCTTGTAGATGTATCTTCACATGGTGTCTTCCTCCTGAGTGTGACTTTTTCCATGTGTTTTCTGCTTATCTGTAGGACAACATTCAGAAAGGATTAGGAGTAGGACTCATTCTATTCTAGTATGGCTTAACTGATAGTATCTTAAAGAAAGACACTGTTTACCTCAGCACGGTCACATTGACAGGTACAGGGTTCAGCATATCTTTTTGGAGGACACAGTTCAGTCCATAACAATTGGGGGAATTAATAAAGGTAAAAGGAAAAATCTCTTCCTATGGGTGAGTTTTAAGACTCTAAGATGAATATCTCTGGTTTCTTATGAGTACCTGGTAGCCCTTCAAATTTTATTTTTTCCTTTTTAAAAACTTTTTATTTTAAGGTAATTGTAGATTATCATTCCATGGTGATAAATAATACGGAGAGATCTGTACACCCTTCATCTAGTTTCACCCAATTGTAACGTCTTATAGTACAATATCACAACCAGGAAATTGACATTGGCTCAATCTACAGACATTACTCAGATTTCACATGTACTAATTTATTGTGTGTATGTTTGTGTGTGTACTGTGTATTTAATTTTGTACAATTTTATGTGTAGATTTATGTGAACACCATGAGAATCAATATATAGAATAGTTCCATTACACAAATCCCTCATACTGTCCTTTTATAGACATTACCACCTCCCTCCCATCCTCGTGCCTAACTGCTGGTAACAGCTAATTTGTTCTCCAGCTCTAATTTTGTCATTGCAAAGTGGAATCATATAGTATGTAACTTTTATTATTAATATTATTTATTTATTGTGATAAATATATAGGTAACAAAACAATTTGCCCTTTCAACGGTCTTCACATGCACAGTTCAGTGACATTAAATATGTTCATCATGTTGATCAACCAGATTGTTCCATCCTGCTTACCAGAAACTCAGTGTCCCCCTCTGTCAACTTTTATTTTAACCCCTGCATTTCCAAAGGCTTTACAGATATAAAAAACATTTTATTGAGCTTCCTATGAGGGTTCACATTAGCTCTTGTTCCAGAGATATGGCAAGCTTACAGAGAGACTGAAATATAAAGTATGATTTATTTGGATATTAGAGAAGGGGTTCATGGAATGGAGATATCAGGTGGTAGTAGAAGTACCAATGCTGTTTTGTTTCCTAGATTGTTAGCACTTTGTAATTCACCCCCAAAACAATGGTACTGTATATCCTCTTGGAATTTCCTTGTCTACTTAACTTGCTTACATTTTATAGTGCTGGCATGACTATTCCTAAGAAATCTTTTCTTCTTTTGTCTTTATACTATCTAATGGTCTTTCATGGTGGGAGGCTTTGCACTTACTATGGCTACCCCTAATGCTGAATCCTGGGTCACCCCTCTATAACTGCTTATCCTTGCTGGCATTAGTCTCAACTCCAGGCTTCAAAGTAAAGGAACTAAGGTAATGATATGGATTATTATGTCCAGCTTGTGAAATCACACACTTAGTATTTTTAAGGTCATCTTATGATGTAAGCCATATTAAAATGTAGAATATAATCCTTATTGTTATACCAAGTAGGCTATATCTTTAGGAAAGATCAAGATCCCAAATGCACTTTTGAACCCAAAATATGTATATTGAAACTTTTTATTATTTATACATAGAATTATTGAATGTCAGTGCCAGAAGAGATCTTTGTTGACCATCTTCTCCAGTTCTCTCAGATAAAACGTAAGGGAATTGTTGGAGAACTTGGATGATTTTATATAACATCGCATAGCTTGGATGAAAATAAAAATTGTATCAGTGGTGTTCCTAGAGTTACTATTATAGTTAAAATTTGAAATTTCTTTTAAAAAAACACCTTATGAATTAGATTTAGTCCTTACTTAAAACAAAATTTAATAATGCATTTCCAAAATGTGTTGAAAGCAAGGAACACTTACCTGTTAGATGATCTGTGCTTACACACACATGCATGCAAAGACTACTATAGTAAAATTTGCTTGGAAACTAACTGTGAACTGTCACTATGTTTATTAGTGTATCGAAGGCTCTGAGAAGACTTGCTTGAAGAAGTCAGTAAGTCAGCAGCATCTACTGTATGGGGTACCTCTGTTAGGTGTAGTGGGATACATGGTGAACAGGATAGGATGATCCTTGCCTTAATGAACCTGGTGGAGAAGATAAATATTGAGGACATTAAAGTTATGGTAAATAATTTCAAATGTGCAAAGTGCTATAAGGAGAGTGCAAGACACTTGCAGGTTGTCCCCAGTTTCTAAATAGCTGGACAGCCATTAGAAAAAGGGATCCGATTCCTGATAATGATCACTCCATGTATATTACATCCTTCCAGTCAGAGTCTCAGCACCTCATACACTCCCAGAGTGTTAGCAAGTGGAAAGTAGCTTTTGTCACAACAAGAAGCAGACAACATGCCAGAACAAATATGGATCAATTTTTGGATGTCCTCCCAACTCAACAAGGCTATCTAGACGTATATGATGACTCTTCCATGTGCACCCCACTTTGTGTTGTGGGTGAAAGACTTAAAAAAAGGGGGACCTATCTTCTGCCAGTCCCATCTGAGTAGGTAGGCCTAGTTGGGTGGTCCGAACACTTACACTACATGTACTTCCACCTAGCACCATTGCTGAGGGACCATGAGGTCCCTTGCCCAGCCATGTTTATACCCCAAAGCTTAGGTGACCTGCTTCATAGACAAACATCAGGCCTCAAAATGTGGGGGGTGGTGGAGGCCTCATCATGCACCCTCCCTTCCTGAGGTTTATTGCCAAGGTGATGAGTTGGACTCTCCCAAGTAATTTATGTGTTTAAGTGTTGCCTGGCTGTTTTAGAAAACAAAAGGGCCTTAATTGCTCCTGTTATTTTCAGAAACCAAAGACATAAGGCCAAATCAAGTTCTTTGCCCCACAGAAAGGTACGCAGCACTTTGGTAGCTTGTAGTGGTCTGGAGGCAGAGAAGACTTTTCTAACATAATGATGCATAAGCTGAGACCTGAGGGGTGTGGTGAAGTTAGCTAGCGCAACAGAAGGAAGTACATTTTAGGCAAGCACAACTTGAAGGAATCAGAGATCAAGGCCATGAGGAAGCTGGATATGTTTGAAGGACCAAGGAAAGAATTGTGGCTGAAACTGAGTGAAAAGGGGTGTGGCAAGAGATGAAGCTGGAGAGATTAACGGGAGCCGAAGAATACAAGGATTTTGGATGTATGTGTATTCTAAGGGGATTCGATTTTAAATAGCGAAATGATGTCAGATTTCCATTTTTAAAAGATCTCTGTGGTTGTTTGTACACTACAGAGCAGAGAGCTGTAAAAGTGAACACTGGGAGGCCAATGAGGAGTATAGTGCAAATTGCAGGTCCTGAGAAGAAGTAATGTTTGAATCAAGGTGACAGTAGTGGAGATGGAAGGAATTCAGTGCAACTGAGAGAGGTTGGAAGATAGATTCAACAGAACATGGCGCCTAATGAGCAGAACATTTCCAAACTTATCTGATTTTATATTTCTAATAATGTTCTGTGGAACTAGTATTCCATGGTGCAACCTCTTTTAGGACATATCTTTTATTTCTTTGAGTAGTCTTAGTAGTTTCCTCTTTGAAATGTATACTGTTTTTTAATAGCGAGTATATAATTTTTCTCTAAGATAAAACTATCCCTCAACGTGTATTAAAAAAAAAAAGCCATTGGTGTCAAGTCGGTTCTAACTCATAATGACCCTGTAGGACAGAGTAGAACTGTCCCATAAAGTTTCCAAGGAGCAGCTGGCGGATTCAAACTGCCGACCTTTTGGCTAGCAGCCAATCTCTTAGGCACTGTGCCTCCAGGGCTCCCGTATAGGTACAGTCCTCAGAGTCTGTATGGAAGTTGGCTTTTTCTCCTCTGCTCTTCATTTTATGGTCTTAATGGTGTTTGTTCTTCTCTGTCATTTTCTTCTTTTTAATCTCATGATTCTTAGCTTTCCCACAAACAGGTTGGTCTCTTAACATTCCCTGTCAGTCAGTGTACTAATTTCTTT
The DNA here is from genome assembly GCF_024166365.1 of Elephas maximus indicus. Classification (NCBI taxonomy): domain Eukaryota; kingdom Metazoa; phylum Chordata; class Mammalia; order Proboscidea; family Elephantidae; genus Elephas; species Elephas maximus. Next base: position 24,867,166 of record NC_064823.1, on the reverse strand, counting down.
TTATTCTCTCTCTTTTTTTTAATCGTGCTTTAAATGAAAGTTTACAATTCAAGTCAGTTTCTCATACAAAAACTGATACACACATTGTTATGTAACCATAGTTGCTCTCCCTATAATGTGACAGCACACTTCTCCTTTCCACCCTGTACTTCCCATGTGTGTTCAACCAGCTCCTGTCCCCTCTGCCTTCTCATCTCCCCTCCGGACAGGAGCTGCCTACATAGTTTGGTGTGTCTATTGGAGCTGAGAAGCACCGTCCTCACCAGTATCATCTTATGTCTTAAAGTCCAGTCTGACATTTGTCTGAAGAGTCGGCTTTGAGAATGGTTTTAGTGGCTAGCAGAGAGCCCAGGGGCCATGTCCTCTGGGATCCCTCCAGTCTCAGACCATTAAGTCTGGCCTTTTTACTAGAATTTGAGTTTTGCATCCCACTTTTCTGCTCCTTCAGGGATTCTCTGTTGTGTTCCCTGTCAGGGCAGTCATTGGTGGTAGCCGGGCGCCATGTAGTTCTTCTAGTCTCAGGCTGATGGAGTCTCTGGTTTCTGTGGCCCTTTCTGTCTCTTGGGCTCTTATTTTCCACGTGTCTTTTGTATTCTTCATTCTTCTTTGTTCCAGTTGGGTTGAAACCGATTGATGCATCTTAGATGGCCGCTTGCTAGCTTTTAAGACCCCAGACGCCACTCACCAAAGTGGGATGCAGAACGTTTTCTTAGTACACTTTGTTATGCCAGCTGACCTGGATAGTCCCTGAGACCATGGTCCCAAGACCACTGCCCCTGCTATTCTGTCCCTTGAAGTGTTTGGTTGTATTCGGGAAACTTCTTAGCTTTTGGTTTAGTCCAGTTGTGCTGACTTCCCCTGTATTGTGTTTGACCTTCCCTTCACCTAAAATAATTCCTGTCTACTATCTAATTAGTGAATACCTCTCTCTCTCCCTCCCTCCCCACCCTCGTAACCATCAAAGAATGTTTTCTTCTGTGTTTAAACCTCTTGAGTTCTTATAATAGTGGTCTCATACAATATTTGTTCTTTTGCAACTGACTAATTTCACTCAGCATATGACTTCCAGATTCCTCCATGTTTCACGGATTTTTAGGATTAGCTATCTTGCTTTGTAGTTGGGCTCTCATAGATGTCACTAAAGAAGCTTACTTTAACTCAGACTGCTTTTATGGGTCCAAGGTTGTGTTAGGAGCTTGTGGATTCTGAAGTCTTATTTTCCAGATAGCAGTTTTACCGTTCATATCTGGAGGGGCAAAGCAATTAGAAACTCTAATGTGATTCTCTTGTACTTCTTACAGTCTCAATATTATTGTTTTCAGCAGCGACCTTCTGTGGATGAAGTACTCAGGGAAGGTCACATCAGCTTGTCAGGTCTGCAGCTGAGAGCACATGCTATGTTCTCAGCAGAGGGTCTTCCTTTGGGAAGTGATTCCTTAGAATATGCATGGCTAATCGATGTGCAGGCTGGAAGCCTTACAGCTAAGGTCACAGCACCACAGGTATGGATTCTCAGAGTATTGTCTCCTGACTTATTTTCTTTTTCATTTCCTTACCCACCTCCCTGAGAGTAACTTGTGTGTCCATTATGAATGTATGTTTCATTTTCATTAATGACTTTCTGATTGCGACACAACGTTTTGGTTTTTTGGACAGAAGCCACTCTTGTCATTCAGAATTTTGTTAGCCAGAGGAAAGCCAGAGGCAAGTTTCACTTTTCTGAACCACATGTGATTAATGGATATAGTCGTACAGTGAGTCCCCAGGTTACAAATGTCCCACTTAGGAACAACTCATAGTTGCCCTCTGTTATGTAAATTTGTCCTCACATCGAAAGGATTGAACCACCCCCTCCCTACTCTCAATACATTCTTCTTCACAGTCACCTTCACCTGCTGCACATGCAGCCTTTAAATCATTGAAAAGGCTTCGAGCCCTTTCTTGCACTAAAGCAAGGCTACGGTAGAACTGGATGCACCTGTCCCGACCTACCTACAAATTTGCCTCAAAGACACACTTAGGCATGGATCCGATTGGTAACACGGGGCTGCCTGTGTGACCCTGCCACCAGCAGTTGCTGTCACGTTGATTCCAATTCATGGTGACCTCAAGTGTGTCAGAGTAGAACTATGCTCCATAGAGCTTTCAATGTCTGTTTTTTTAATTTTGTTGGAAGCTCACTGCCAGGTGTTTCTTCGAGATAACCTCTGGGTAGACTTGAACCTATAACATTTTGTTTAGCAGCTGAGTGCAAGAACCATTTGTACTGCCCAGGAACTCCATAATGATATACAGGTCTATATAAAACTTCTGAGAATGCAAGACTTTCTGTGTAAAAAAAAAAAACAGGATGAGAATTCTTCCAAAAACCAAGTTAATGTAGTATTTAAATTATATTAATTGGCACTCCACTGTTGGAGCAATCATCTTTTTCTAGTGTATGGAATAATTTCTAAGAACTTTGCTTTCTTATTTATTTCTTAAGTATGATTTTAAAGTATCCCTTATGTTGCTAAAGGAGCCTTGGTGGCACAATGGTTAAGCTCTTGGCTGCCAACCGAAAGATCTCTCTGCTTCAAACCCACCAGCCCCTGTGCAGGAGAAAACCTCACGATCTGTTCCCATGAAGATTACAGTCTAGGAAACCCTATGAAGCAGTTCTGCTCTGTCCTGTAGGGTCGCTATGAGTTGGAATTGACTCAACAGCATACAACAACTTATGATGCTAAGGTGAAATGTATGTCATTCCCCAAAGCAAGATAACATCTTTTATACCTGCTGTCAGTGATGTGATGCTGGTTTAAAAAAAGAAAAAATGAATTTACTGGTAAGTAAATCCAGTCCAGAGACTCTAGGTGTGATCCTCTTGGATCACTATCCCCCCAACTTTATCAGAAGCCTTAAGAGTTATTTAGTTCTAGAAATGGACTGTTCAAATTTAGTTGAATGGCCATATTATTATTACATTTCACCTGTTGATTCATATATTTATCATCATATGAATGCTTATCTTGGCATTGCAAAAAACTGGAACATGGTAGAAATGTACATACTCAATTTTGATAAAAAGCTACAGAGTGAATATCAAACACACAACTTAGTGGTAGGTAGTAGCAACAAGAAGGTAAATAAAGAACTCTAGGGACCCTGTATCCCTGAAAGAAATTCTCAGAGGGCAGCAAAAATTAAAATTCTAGAAATAGTAGGAAAATGAATGGGATTCCAAGAAGATATTTGTGACTTGAATGATGTTTCAGTATAACATTGGGGTGTATAATGGAGTGTAAAAATAGATGGAACCAAATATTCATGGAAACTATTCTCTCCTTGCTATCCCCCTTCCCTTGTCCCTAAATACACAAGTAAAAACTGAAACATACAGCAAAGCAGCTTGCGCCATAACAAGTAATTAAGGCATGCTGATCATGTAAAACTACTACAATTCCTTTGCTCTAAGGCATGCTAGAATCTTGTATGTTTATAAATTGCTCTATTAGAAGATGAAACATTTCTATTTCTTCATTAGAATTTTGGCATCATTGTTTCCGTAAGTGCTGTTAATGTTTGTTTCATTCTTTGTGTGTTTTAAAAGTGAAATTCATGTTTTCCACAACTTTAAATTATGTACTTTTTGGAGGGATAACTATGTATAATCATCCCTCAGTGTTTTGATTGTTCACAGGTCTAATCAATTACAAATTAAGGTTTTTTTTTCCCCTCAAGATTTGATTATTTAGGAATTGATATACGGTTAAGTAAGCTTCTATTTATTTACAAATTTACATTTTTAAACAAATGTCCTTTAACTGTCACAATACCTAGTTTTACAAAAATGTAGCTGAATATGATAATTAGATACTAAAAAAATTCACAGCAAAACTTTATTACCAGGTAGAGAATTTTAGAGGCTTTTCTGTTCAGTAGATTCTAATTAGTCTTAAAAAAGGAAAGACATAACCTTGAAGAAAAGTACTTTGCTTTAGAAGCTGCTAAAGTGGAATATTTCAGTTGAAGTGAGTTTTTATTTTGTTAGTATGTTTTGTCATTCGCAAGTGAAAAGTAATAGACGCTTATAAATGATGTCAAGGTGGAAAAATCAGGATATTGGCTAATGACAAGTAGATAAGTAGCAGCAGGTATAAGAGCTTTTGGGTTCTTTCAAGCTGTGTTAATATTCTTGATAAGTTTTGGACCCTGAACACTTGTTTAAAATGCTAAGTGTTGTTACCCTGTCACTACTTATTTGTAGCTGGCATGTCTCTTGGAGTGGGGACAGACCTTTGTTTTCCATGTGGTATGTAGAGAATATGAACTGGAAAGACCAAAATCATTAGTGATATGTCAGCATGGAATTGATCGTCGGTTCTGTGAATCCAAGGTACATCAACAAATATGTTAGCTGTATTACAAACATTTGTGAGTTTTTAAAAATGAAACATTATTTGAGATCTCAGCTTTAAATCAAATGTACATAGCCAGGAACTAAACACTACAGTTCCATTTTTTTTTTTTCTTTAATAAAATTATTTTGCATATTCTTAGCCAGTTATTGCAAATGTTTAAAATATGAGGTAATTATTAAAACATATATACATTCATAGATAAATGGAGATATTATAAAAAGTTGTATCTTACCCTTACATGTATACTGTTAACACTCATGTCTTACTGCAGTCCTAACTTCTTAGGATATGGCTTTATATTTACATAGAAGATTTGAAAATTGAAGTGAGGGCTAAGTTAAATTCCTTACATGACATGGCTTGCAGACCACTGGCACATGCCTGTTCTCCTATGTTGTGACGTTGCTTACTTATCAAAATCACAACCTTTACTATTCATTTTGTATTTCAGTAACAAGTTATATATGTATTTTGTCAATTATATTAACCCTTTTGAATGAAAATGATTATGTGGGTACTTATGATTGTTAATTAAATTGTTAGCACTTTAATTGCTAATGATTTCATTTGCTATTATAAAAAAATAAAATTTAACCTATTGATTTTTAAAAATAATATATACATGTAACCAGAATTTTGTTTGTTTATTGAAATAAATAAGTAGGCATACATAATTATCAAAATAATAATTTGGTGATGATCAATTCCTTTTCATTTTAGTTGAGTTGTATTCCTGGGCCTTGTCCAACTTCAGATGACTTGAAATACACTATGACTCGTTTAGCAGTAGATGGAGCTGATATTTATATTGTGGAGCATGGCTGTGCTACAAATATAAAGGTAAAGGTAGTTCTTCCTTTATATTAAACTAAACATCTGTTTCTCAAAATATAACAGACATTTATATTAGTTTGCCTTCGCATGGAATATTACAGAATTTTAGGAGATGGCTTTCTGTTTTTTATTTACCTATGTTCTCTTCTAGTTTCTTTTTTTTAAAGCATACTTTTACTTTTTTCCTCTAACTGAATTATTATAACATTGCTTTATGACAGAATTATAAACTAGTAAGATGTATGGCAAGGATGTAAACTGGTAGTGTTTTTAAACAATTTGATTTTGAATGCCTTCAGATATTACACATTTATATTTCCTGCCTAGCTTCTGAAAACATTGTCACCTCTGCTTTATGGGTTGTTGTTTAAATCTTGTTATGTTTCTGTGATCTTACTACTACCCACCTTTCCTTCTTCTCTGTTGGACTTTTCCTTTTATTTCTTATTAAATGTTTAATTTTTTGTTTTCTGTTGTTGCCTTTATCTTTTCAGTTTTCCTCCTTGCTTTTCTCTTAGTTTTTCCCTTTTTTCTTCTGCCCTTCTTCTGCCTACCTTTACCTTTTTATGAAATGAACCACCTGTTCTGTAGTTTATTCTAAGCTGCTTAAAGATACAGAAATTACGTTTTGTTTAATTTTCTTCATTCAACTTTAGATGGGTGCAATTCGGGTTGCAAACTGTAATCTCCACAATCAGTCGGTTGGGGAAGGAATCAGTGCTGCAATTCAGGATTTTCAAGTGAGACAATACATCGAGCAATTAAACAACTGCAGAGTTGGACTGCAGCCTGCTGTGCTACGGAGGGCCTTTTGGCTTGAAGCTGGGTCAGCCAGTTTAGGACTTATTACTGTTGATATTGCATTAGCTGCTGATCATCATTCTAAACATGAGGCACAAAGACATTTCTTAGAAATTCATGATGCCAGAACTAAGAGGTAAGTGAAAATTTTAAGAATGGCAACAGTCACGGGTTAAGACAGTAAATCTAGATAATTATAGAAGAAATTCTGCTGTTAGGAATGGAATAAGAACATTTCAAATAAAGGCTTAATATGATTGTGCTGCTGCGTTTCAGTGGGATATGTGAAGACCTGATATTTAAATAAACACATCACGTATCTCTCCTCTGGTGATGGTGTGGTTACTGGAAGGAACGTTAATTTCTGAAGTGTTTCTAAGCCTACACTATGTATATGTCCACAATGAAACAAGTTTAAAGTACTAGCTCCCAGATAGCACTGTAAAGCACTATCCTTTCTCACTCACCCTAGCCGTCCATTGCCAATTCATTTTTCCTAGAACCCATATTACTACCAGCATGTACTCTACAAAATTCCTTTTCTGGGCCTTCAGAATTGCAGGGAAGAATAAGGGTACATAGACCTATTTCCATTGGTCCTTAAGAAATGATTATACCTGCCTTTTAAAATATATGCTTATTCTAAAAATATAGGAAACTATCAAGAAACAAAGGTAAATAATTATTTTAATCCAGTCATACAGTTTCATATTTATTTCCATTATTTTTAATATATTTTTCTTATGTTTGAGATCATCCAGTTACATTTTTTTAGTTCTATGCGTTCTCATTAAATTCATATCCTAAGCGTCTACCCACATGATTGACTATTTTATAGATTCTTTTAAACAAATGATAATACTCCACTGAAAAGATAAAACCATGCTTTGCTTAATCATTAACCTTATGTTAATTTTTTAGATTATTTCTGAATTTGCTGTTATGAATAATAGTAATGAGGATCTTTGCACATAAAATCTTTTCCCGTACTTTACGATTATTTCCTTTAAATAGTTTCCTAAAAGGGGGTTTTACTGGGTTAAAAATTGAGAATTTTGATAATGCATTTCCAAATTACTTCCCAGAAAGATGATTTCAGTTTATATATCCTGTGGCTTTTTAAGAGAGTCCTCGTCTCACTGGACCGTTGCTACCTTTTGAGTGTTTTATAATAACTTAAAGGTTGTATCTCTTTGTTTTGTTTTTCATTTCTTTAATTCTGAGATGAATACTTTTTTCATATATTTATGCTTTGATTTCCTCATTTGTGAATTGCCTGTTTATGTTCTCTATACATTTAGCTATTGAGCTTTGTTGTTTTTCTCACCAATTTTTAAGAGCTCTGTATAGATTATTATCCTTTTTGCGATCCCTATTGGAAATATTTTCAAGTTTTTTTGTCTTTTAATTTTTATTATGTACACATTTTAATTCTTATGTATTCAAATATGTTAGTCTTTCCCTTTGGGATTTTTTTTCTTACTACTTTTAGAAAATGCTTCTCTTGAGAAAAATCAGGTGACGTCTTTTGGATTTCTGATGTGTTTTATTTATTTTTTCCGTAACATAAAACTCTAATCCATTTGGATCGTGCATGTGTGTATGAATCTAGGTAAAGCTGTAAATAGATGTTTTTTTTTGCAACTATCTATCCAAATACAGAGAAAAATAAATTATACTTAGTACATCTTCAGTTTCACGTTTCACAAAATGTATAGGTATTTTCATCTATTTATCTTCTTAAAGGAAATTTGGTATTATTTTTACAGGTTAGAAAAAACCCTGTTGAGATTTTGATTGAGATCGTATTAATCTTCTAAGTTAATTTAAGACTTGATGTTTTGTAAAGCTGACTTTGAAAGCTCATGTGTAGAGGATATTGTTTTAAAGAAAAACTTGGATTTTTTTGTTAATTATTGTTCAGGTAGCCAGTTAATGTAAACAAAATGCCTGCGTCTAATTAGGTCAGGTAGTAGAGCAAGGTGCTAAGGAAGTGGCCCAGGTTGCTCACTTAAGTTGTTTTCAATGCTCTGGTTTGTCAAGAATTGTGAAGAGTATGGGATTTTGTCCCACTTGTAAGCTAACAAGTCAGCCTGCGGCAGTTTTCATAGATGTTTGTTGGGAGAAGATACAAAACTCCTGGGTAGAAAGGACTACTCAAAACAAAAGCAATAGCCAGAACTTCATATATATTTGCACAGGTTTTCCGTGCCTCTCAAGTAGGTTTGGATAAAATACAGGTTTTCTAGTTAAATTTGAATTTCAGATAAGCAAAAATAATGTTCGAGTATAAGTATGTGCCAAAATCCAAACCCACTGCCTTCTAGTCAATTCTGACTAAATATTGCATAGGACATACTTATTTTTATTTGCCAAATCTGGCAACACTATCCCTAAACCTTGTGGAAGTGACACAAAGGGATGGATGCCTGTGCACACAGTGACTTGTGTTATAGGAGAGAAACACAGAGCTAAGGGAACCTACTGCTTTTCTAGTAAGTGGAAGCAAGCTAGTTCTTTCTAGGCTGAGATGTTTCCTCACACTCAAGGTTGCCTGCCGCAAACATGCTCTGCGAAATGGCCTAGGTAAAGAGTGGTCTGAGCCTTGCGTTCTGGGCATACCTATCAAGAACATGCCAGGATGTTTAGGGTCCTTGTGGATTGCATCTCCCTACATGATCTTCGAAAGCCTGGTGGTGTAATGATTAAGAGCTACGCCTGCTAACCAAGAGGTCAGCAGTTCGAATCCACCAGGTGTTCCTTGGAAAATCTATGGGGTTGCTATGAGTCGGAATCACTTTTGTGCATATTTGATTCCTAGGGGTTTTTCAGAAAAGATATATTCATTCCTGATGCTACTGGAAGAGCTACCTGACTCATAAATCATTAGTTTCATTAAATTAGAGTGTTTCTTAAAAGTGTAGTCTCAGAACTTCCAGCATCAACATCTCCTGGGAGATTGTTAGAAATTTACTTAATCAGAGCCTTCCCAGACCTAGTTAATCAGAAACCCTGTGGGTGGAGCAAAGCAATCTGTAGTTTAACAAGCTCTCTAGGTGATTCTGATGCAAGCTAAAGTTTGAGACCAACTGCATTGGATTACAGGGAGTCCCTGGGTTAGGGACATCTGATTTCTGGACAAACTCTTACTTGCCCTTTACTGTTACGTAAATTTGCTCTCACGTTGAAATGATTGAACCAGCCACTACTGGAAACAAATTCTTCCTCACAGTCACCTTCACTGCATGTGCCACACACACAGGCACGCACGCACGCACGTGCACACACACAAAACAAACCAAACCTGTTGCCCTCGAGTCGATTCTGACTCATAGTGACCCTGTAGGACACAGTAGAACTGCTCCATAGAGTTTCCAAGGAGCACCTGGCGGGTTTGAACTGCGGACCTTTAGGGTTAGCAGCAGTAGCTCTTAACCACTACACCACCAGGGTTTCCAAAAGTAAGGCTAAGTAAGAACCACATGCACCTGCTCCAACTCACCTACAAATTTGACTTGAAGACTTAAAGATGCAGTTAGGAACAGATCTTGTAACCCAGGGGCTACCTGTATGTCAAGTCAGGGAAGGGGAGCTAACATTTGTCGTGTAATTTTGTATCTAGATTTTGTATCGTTCACTTTACATATGTTATATCACTTAATCCTCACAGCAGTCTTTTTTTTTTTCCTTCTATGTTCAATATTCTGTGCCTAACCAGAAGTCCACAATTTAATCTAAATTGTTAATATGACTGTTTATATATTAACTAATATGGAAGGAATGTGTTTGCATTCAGTAACATTTTTTTCTCTCAAGCCCCAGACTACTTTTTCACAGCATTTTATACTTTTTCCACTATCATTTTATAAATGAGGAAACTGAGGCTCAGAGATGTTAACTAATTGGTCCAAAGTTCTAGCTAGTTGAGTGGCACAGCTGGAATTTGAACCTAGGTCTTGCTGACTGTAGAGCCATGCTTTCTACTGAACTTTTTGCTGCACAAAGTGTTCTATGGAGTACATAGGGCCTTTTATTTTGGTAGTGCTTAAAAATATTGGTGCTGAATGGCTAAATCTTGATTCTTTAAAATGGAGAAGTGATTTGAAATTAATAATTATCTAATTGAAATAATACCTCAGAGTCTCCCTCAGCTTAAGGCCTTTTCACATATTTTTGCTGTCTTCTTTAAACTGATGTTCTACCTCTAACTTGATATACTTGTTCCATCTTATCTTTCACTTAAATATTACCCCCTTAACGATTTCCCATTTTCTTTTTCACAACTTCCTGTTCTTTACCTTATAGTACTTAACATAGGTCATAATTAGGTATTTTCTTGGCTAAGACCTGTCTTTGCCTCTCTATTGCTAACTTCATAGGGATAAAGACCATATCAGTTTTACCTAGCATGATACTAGGCACATAATGGATATGTTCAGTAAATTTTTGTTAAATGGATAAATATAAAATGAAGATTATAATATCTATTCTGTCTCCCTCTAAGCGAGATAATGCACATGAAAATGCTGGAAAAAAATGGACTGTTAATATGGGGTGACTTTATTATTTAAGACAAAAAAAGGACTAAAGATATATCTTCCAGATTTAACAGTGATTTTTTGTGTCTAATTTTTTTTTTTAAGAAAGAAGAGAGGTTACTAAAGACAAAAATTTGTATGTGAATCAATTTTACAGAGCCTGAAGAATTTTACATACATTCTTTACCATTGTCTTTATTGCTTATATCTCGTTTGTAGTCCTTGTAAGGAAGTGGAACTAGATAACTCTTTTCTCTAGAATATAGGATAGTATATTATTTTGGTTTCATTGATAGACAATTTCTTAGTTGCCCCATATTTATAATATTTTTGGTGCATTAAATTTGTCAGTGAAGTATTCTCTGAAATGCTGAAAGTGATGTTATCTATTAAATTTAATAAATACATACTAATAGTTTAGTCTACTTGTAGATTAATGTCTTAAAATTTTAGTATTTTTGAGAATATTAACTGCTGTTTTTAAACTGGGTTTACCTGTCTGATTTTCATGTTTACATCTTCTAACTTTTTGTTTTTATGTCTGCGTATACTATGTCTTTATTATTATTGTTGTTCCTACGTATTTCCGTCTCACTTTGGTAAGACTTTTTTTTTTTAAGAAAGATAAAATGATTAAAAAGAAATATCACAGTAGAAATAAACCTTTGTGTGTTTACCTTGTCTTTAAAAAATATTAACAGTTAACATACATTTAGTTAATTATCTGCCAAAAGATTGTTTTATTTCTTAATGAGTTTTTTGTTGTTGTCTCTTGTTTTGGGTTCTTTTAGGTTGTGGTTTTTGTGGCCAGATGACGCTCTGAAGAATAAGAGGTGCAGGAACAAGTGCGGTTGTCTTGGTGGCTGCAGGTTCTTTGGTGGCACAGTAACTGGCCTAGATTTCTTCAAGCTTGAAGAGTTGACACCTTCCAGTAGCTCTGCATTTTCAAGTACAAGTGCAGAGTCTGATATGTATTATGGACAGTCTCTGCTTCAGCCCGGAGAATGGATTATTACTAAAGAAATTCCTAAAATTATAGATGGTAAAAAAATGTGTAATTTTGTCACTTGTGCTGACCTTTCATTATCTTCATCCCTACACCATCCTGAAAGAAGTTCAGTATTACTTTGTTCAACCCCATTAATTTTTTGAACAGTCTTGTGGGTAGGATTCAGTTTAATTCACTTTTGTTTTGCAGGTGACTTAACTAAAGCCAGGTAGGATCAGTGAGTTTTTCAGAATTACACAGGCAAAAGTAGGTCTGCTCTTTGGGTCTCCTATTGTTGACATGGTTGACTTTCTTAGCCAAGCTTATTCTAAATATTTCCTTATATATCATTATTTTCCTGTAACCCATCTTCAAGCATATACTTAGTAATAGCTGTGCTTCAAGGTAAAGTTGCTTTACCAGCTTACTTTTGTAAATAAACTTATCACTAGTGATACTTATAATGCCAGCCCCCATGCGACCAAATGTTTTTGCAAAATATTTTATAATGATCACTGGCACTGAAATTGAGCTTGTCAACGAGAAAAATCTGGCCCTTCCTTAGTCTATCTGGGATAACTTTGCAAATAAATACACTAGCTTGGTATGAGCAGTGAATGATGGCTTTAAATAGATTTAGATTTATGTAGCGTCATTTCTCTAAAGACTTCAGAAATTGATTATCCTTTGGGTTTCTTAGTTGTGTGTTCTTGAATAATTATATGCAATATTCACTGCGTATGTTTGAAAACATTAACTTAGCTCTGCCTTTTGTTGGTAGACAAAAAAAATAGCTAAGAAATAGTTTTAGCTTTAAGAGTTTATTATTTTGATTTCTCACGTATGGGAGCTGTTGGAGAAAAGAGTGGGACTACATATGCCAAATTCCTGTTTAAATGATTTTTCAATGAATATTATTACATAAGCATGTACTAATTATAAAGACTTTGTTTGATTTTCCAGTCTGCATATCAAAAATTTAAGTATCACAAACTCTAAGGAAGGAAATCTACAGGGGATTTATACATGGTGTGAAAAAGGGGGGAACAACATTAAACTCCCTCTCTAACACTGAGCAAAGCAAAGCACATTATCATTCTTATACTGTAAAATAGATAGTATCTCTACCTCCTGGTGATTCCCTCAGGAATGAGTTGTCATTGCCATCAATTTTTGTCAGGAAAGATTGGAATTATCCCTGTTTTCTAAGTATCTGAGTTTTGATTGTTCTTGCCAGGAGCTGAGTATGGATGTTGTACAGTGTCAGGATAGAATCAAAGAGGGCATATTGGTGGAACTGAGGGTCTACTTGGAATGTCAGTGAACAGTAACTTGTTTGCTGGAAGATTCCCCTTTACCCTTACCTGGGTAACAGAGGCGATGACTGAGGGGTAGGAATGTGAGGGGGCTTGGGCAGGAATTAATTTTTGCATCTAGGCAACTATAGAACTTTACTTTTATATTCCCCCAAATTTATATAATACAAGGCTCTTGTAAAACCCTAAATCAGTGGTGGTCTGTTTCAGCTGAATAGTCATTTATTCATTTAAAACAACAACAACAAAAATTTACCAAGTTTTCTGTGTGCCAGGCATTGTTCGAGGCACTGGAAATACATCAGTGAATGAAAGCTGATACAATCCCTTCCCTCATTTAACTTATATTTTAGTGTATATGGTGGAGAAATTGCATTCAATCAACAATAAAAATACATAAGTAACTCTTGGACAATTTTAAAAAAAAGGTTCCAACCCCATCCTCAGATTCTGATTTAATGGATTGTGTGTGTTTTTTTTTTTTAAATCACTAATGGTTTTGAACATAACCAGGTTCAAGAAACCCAGCACTATTCTTTAAAATACTTTCCTTGCATGTCCCCAGATGTGATACCTTGAGAAGGATGCGATATTACTTTTACAGTATTCAGACCAAGATAACCTGAATGCAATCATAAGGAAACAACACCAAAATGAGAAATATTCTTTAAAAAAAAGTGAGGGAGGCTTCCATATTGTTGAAAAATGTTCATGTCATAAAAGACAAAGAAGGACTGAGGAAATGTTACAGTCTTTCTATAACATTAAAAATGAAAGAAGACATGTATGCATGATCCTAGATTGGATCCTATACCTGAGGGGACATATGCTTTTATTAAAGGACAGTATTGAGTCAATTGAGAAAATTGGAAAACACATGGTAGATTAAAGTATTACCAATATTAAATTTACTAAATTAATATTAAGTGTAACCATACAGTAGTTAGGTTTTATTTTCAGGAAATAAGCATTTAATTCTCTAGGGTAAAAAGGCCACGATACCTGCAACTTACTCTCAGATGGTTCAGAAAGTATTATGCACATTATATAAATAGAGCAAATAGAATAAATGGGGCAACAATTTAAAACAGGTAAATCTAAGTAAATATTTTATGGTGTTATTTGTACTATTCTTAAAACTTTTCTAAGTTTGGAAATTTTCAAATAAAAGGTTTAAAAAAGAAAATTACTATGTGTGAACTCTAGATCCATACTTAATGTAGACATATTGCTGTGAATTAGATTCTTGCACCTTTTTAAAAAAATGTTTATACTTAAAAATAGGAAATTAAAAAAATTGAGTTGTCGTTTTTCAAAATTTGCTTTTGAAATTTTATGTTAACCCGCTCTTTGTTTATTTAGGTAATGCGAATGGCATGAAAAGGAAAGAATGGGAAAACAAGTCAGTAGGAATAGAAGTAGAAAGAAAAACCCAGCACCTTAGTCTTCAAGTACCTTTACGATCTCATAGCTCATCGTCTTCCTCAGAAGAGAATAGTAGTTCTAGCGCTGTACAGCCTTTATTGGCAGGAGAAAAGGAAAGCCCTTCTTCCGTTGCTGATGACCATTTGGTTCAAAAAGAGTTCTTACATGGCACAAAAAGAGATGATGGCCAAGTAAGGTTAGTATTCACTTAGGTTTAGAAAACTGAACTGATCATAATAGGATTATAGTTGTTAAAAATTGTGATAAGAAACACTTCTTTCTCCTCCATTCTCCCACTTTAGAAATATTTTTCTTCACCTTCTCCCATATTTTTAAATGAGGTCAATTTGCTGTTGTTTTTCTAATTATACAGGTAATTTATACTCTCATTTCAGATATTAGGAAAATATAGAAAAGTACAAAGAAAATAAATGTTTCTTGTCATCCTACCACTCAGAACAATTGATTGTTAACATTCACGTATTATCCTTCCAGTCTAGTGGATACTTTTTTGTCCTCCTCTTTACCCCTTAATGGCTGGCTACTCTTCTTCTTGAAACACAGTTTCCTCTTAGCTTGGTAGCACATTTCCAGTTTTTATCCTACCTCCTTAGCTGTTTCTTCTTAGTCTCCATTGCCATGTCCTCCATTTTTTCTTCCCTTTCTTCTTTTCTCTTCTTACAGCTAGCCATTTGTTAATTGTTGTTATCCCACAAGACTCTGTTCTGCCCCCCTTTCTCCACTCATTCTATGCTATTTCCCTAGACAGCCTCAATGACTTTCTGGCTTCAATTATGATCTATAGCCAACATCTTTTAAATATAAAACTCTAGCCCAGACCTTTGTTCCCATAAACTCAGCTACCTGCTTGATATATCCACTTGATGCTTCATGGAGACCTCAAACTCAACGTATAAAGCATGACCTTATGCCTGTCATTCTCACCTTCTGCTACAGTAAACGACACTAGTGCATTTCTGCCAAAATCACAAATATTGGGAGTATGTGACTTCTTCCTCTCCTTCCATCCCTCTCATTTACTCAAAGGCCTTTGGTATATTTTGTTGGATAAGCTTTTAAAAGGATGTGGGAAAAATCTGATAAATATATTAGTGTCCATGGATTATAGAAAGAAGATTATACACTGAGTTTCTTTACATTCTTATTGTATTATAAGCTGCCTCAGAATTTTTTGAACTCTGTGGTATATGAACACATATCATGCTATTTTGCTACTTTGTTATAAGCTGCCTCAATTTTTTGAACTCTGTGGTATATGAACACATACCATGCTATTTTGCTACTTTGTTATGGATAGTGTGAATTTTAAGATTTTTCTTTCATTGGAAAATAAATTATTACTAAGAGGATCTTATAGATACTTCTATTTATAGTTAGATTACATTACATGATGTACAGAAAATGGCAACAGCTTTGTTTTCTGTTTTAGTATTCCTACAGAAGTTTCAGCAAACAGCCCTGTGTCTCCTAACACTCAGGATAAGTCAGTAGGTCAGACTCCTCTTAGATCCCCCTTGAAACGGCAAGCTTCTGTATGTTCCACCCGACTCGGAAGTACCAAAAGTCTCACTGCTGCTTTTTATGGGGACAAGCAGCCTGTTACAGTTGGAGTCCAGTTTAGTAGTGATGTCTCCCGAAGTGATGAGAATGTACTAGACTCACCAAAGCAAAGAAGAAGCTTTGGTTCATTCCCATACACACCGTCAGCAGACTCTAATTCATTTCATCAATATCGATCAATGGATTCCAGCATGTCGATGGCTGATAGTGAAGCCTACTTTTCTGCAGCTGAAGAATTTGAGCCCATTAGCAGTGATGAAGGCCCAGGAACTTATCCAGGCAGAAAAAAGAAGAAAAAGCAGACCCAGCAGATTGACTACAGTAGGGGTTCCTTGTATCACAGTGTGGAAGGACCACTTACTGGCCATGGAGAAAGCAGTCAGGATCCTCGAAGTCTGCCGTTCAAAACTCATCCTTCCCAGGCTTCATTCGTTTCTGCATTAGGTGGAGAGGATGAGCTTATAGAACATGTATATATTGTAGAAAGTGAGAAAACGGTAGAAAGTGAACAGATCACTTCTCAGCAACCCGTGATGAATTGTTATCAGACTTACCTTACTCAGTTCCAGGTAATTAATTGGTCAGTTAAACACCCAACCAACAAAAGAACCTCTAAATCCTCATTGCACCGTCCCCTGGACCTGGATACACCAACCAGTGAAGAAAGTTCAACATCATTTGAACAGCTTTCTGTTCCAACTTTTAAGGTATAAACCAAGTCATTAGTTTCCACTGATATAATTATTTAGGAAAATAGGTTTTTAATTACTCTAACTGATACTTAGTTAATTTTCTGAAAGAGTATTTTTGAAGTCATGGCTTCATGTATTACAGTAGGTCTCAAGGGTGTTGATGAGTGTTACAAATTTAAGCATATCAGATTGATGTCGCTATGTTAATTTAATTTATTAACATATAATTTGTGTCTACATTATACTGCAAAGTTAGAATCAAGTCTCTCTGTGAAGTTTATATTTTGTGTCTTAAAAATAAAATCTTGAAATTGTTTTTAATAACTTATGTTCTTTCCACTACTCTATAGCTGCTTCCTTGTAAACCCAATTCCACTCACTTGATACTTGAGGTATTATTTAGTATTGATGTGGTTATTGTCTGCTTCTGTGATATATTCTGTAAATGGCTTTTTAGGAAAGCCAAAAACACACCGAAGTAAATTTAGTGCTAATAACCAATATGAAAGTTTACTTATTAAAATCTTAGAAATATTTATAATGTAAAAGGAGAAAATTAAGGATAAAAAATCTTATGGAACCAATGAACAATATTCAGGCATATTATGTGGTATATACATATGTATGTATACATACTTAAAGTATCTAAATGTTCACTTAGTCAATCATTCTTTATTGAGGTATTACATACTACTTTGTGCCAGGCATTCAGTGTACAAAAAACAACCAAAACCTGTTGTTGAGTTGATTCCGACTCATAGCGAGCCTATAGGACAGAGTAGAACTGCCGCATAGCGTTTCCAAGGAGCAGCTGGTGGATTCGAACTGCCAGCCTATTGGTTAGCAGCCATAGCTCTTAACCACTGTGCCACCAGGGCTCCAAACAGATAAACAGATGATTATAAATTGAAAAGAGTCTTATGAAGATAATAAAATGATGCAGGAATAGAGAATAATGGGAGTGGAGTTGCCTAGATTGTATTGACGTGGAAGATCTATCTTAGAAAGTAATATTTAAGCTGAAACTTGAAACATAAAGAGGAATGAGGAGAGGAGGAGCTGGGCAACTACATTCCAGGCAAAGCCCTAAATTGGGAAGGAGGCCAGAGTGCCTAAAGCCTAGTGAGTGAGTTGAGAGACTTGTTCATGATAAAGCTGGAAACTTACACAGGGTTAGATTATTCAGGATAGGGCATGGTATCAGGAGTTAAAGTTTTATTTTAATTTCACTAGGAAACTCTTGAAGGCTTTAAGGAAATGTGACATGATCCCATGTACTTTGACTACCAAGTGGATGTAAACTATCACTGTATGAGAGAGGAAGTGGGGTGATCACTTAGGAGGCTGTTGCAGCAGTCTGTGCGAGAGATGACAGGCTCTCGGACTTAAGATGTAGCAGTAACGATAGAAATGTAATAAATCAACTTGAATATCCTCACATATATATAGGTGTTTAATATGTATTGAAGTAAGAAGAAATATTAATGATAGTTGCAAAGTTTAGTTTTAGAGGTTATGCCCATTTCATGTCTTACCCAAGATAAATGGCCCATGCCAAAATTTTTAAATGTTCTCTTTATTCCATGTAGAAGTATGTTTGTATATGAGTTTTCCAGCATAAAATTGAATGGTACTAGCTATGCAGAAGTTAGAATTATTTTAGTATTACTTTACAATAAATCCTTCTGGTTAGGTATACCATCGAATCTCTGTAAAAGATAGGTCAAGAAATTTATATCTTTAATGACTTCAAAAGTAGAACATAGGAGGTAAGAAAGTTACTTTTTTTCATTAAAATTTAAGTAACCAATTAATCAACATTTATAAAAGTTCAGTTGGTTATTCAAGGATATCATTTATTTTGTTATCTTTTATGGGTGTAAAATACAAGTGTAGCTTTTCCTAGCAATTTAATATTTGTCTGGGTCAAGTCTCTGGCTTGAAAGTTGGCTGTACTAGGAGACCGTGGACTCAAAAATTAATTTAAGAAAAGCTGAATTTAAAAAGGAACTCTGGAGGAAAAGCATTTGAAACACCTGCTTTTAAGCTTTAATTGTAGTCTTTTACTCTCATTCCTCAACCTTCACAACCCTGCCCCGCCATTTGAAGAAAAAGAAAGTGAAATTGCCTCTTGAATGTTTCTGTGATTTTCTGTATTTGTCTGTCAGGTATTTATTTATATGGAATATATCAAAGTTACATAGCAAGGTAAATTAGTCATTAAAAGAAAGCAAACCAAACCCGTCACTGTCCAGTTGGATCCGACTCATAGTGACCCTATAGGACAGAGTAGAACTGCCCCATAGGGTTTCCAAGGAGTGCCTGGTGGATTTGAACGGTCGACCTTTTGGTTAGTGGCCAAAGCTCTTAATCACTACGCCCACCAGGGTTTCCAAAATTAGTCATTAGCAAGGTAAATTCAATACTTATAAATATTTTATAAAAAAAAAAAATATAGATAACATAAAATCCGAGAAATAATATTAAAATTCTAGACTGTAATGTTTTATATTACTGTAGGTTATCAAGCAGGGGCTCACAGCTAATTCTTTGCTAGACAGAGGAATGCAACTTTCAGGATCAACTTCGAAGTAAGTAAAAATAATATACTTTTAAAGTTTCTTTTTCTTGATTTTGAAATATGTAGCATGTATTTTATGAAATACACATTATTTACTTGAGTATAAATTTTATTTTAAGAATAAATTACCCATAGTGATTTAGCTCTTTTTGTCTGTCATGACTTTGGCTACATTTATAAGTAGTCAGTAGCACTTGTCATATCACAATTGGTAGCTAACAAGAAATCTGGACACTTTTTCATAATTTGCAAAAGTTCCATCAAGTAAATATGTCAAATAATTTATTTTCTTATCCTATACACAAGCCATCTTTGAACAGTTTTACATTTTAGTACCTCATTTGGTCTGTCTTTGAAAAGTATTTGGGATGTAAAATATCTATTCAATTCCATGAAACTTTTAGTTGAAATTAGTGTAGGTTTAGGTGTTCATTTTAAGGAAGCCCCATCTTTTATGCTTTTTCATGGTCTGTTTTATATATGCTTTGCTTGTGAAACTGTATAGCACACCATATACTCCTCTGGAAAAGAAAGCTGTCGGTAACACAGATGACGAAACCCTAACTGAGGAATGGACCCTGGATCAACCAGTCTCCCAAACCAGGACAACAGCCATAGTTGAAGTAAAAGGAACTGTGGATATTGTTCTGACTCCCCTGGCAGTTGAAGCTTTAGATAGGTATAACTTTTGTCTAAAAATGTAACTACTGTTTTATAAAATGATAAATGCCATGTTCATGTAGAAGAATATTAATGATGGCCATTTTGAGTGAATAAAAATGGAAATATATTTTAAAAGGTCTGTGTTTAAGTTGAATATCAGTTGTGACTTTTTCAATCTAAAATAGTTGTTGATTTCAGTGTGTTTTCTATTTATTACTTTTGGGTTGATGACACTAAAATGGACAAATATCCAGGAATGAGTTATTATGTTTCATATTCTTACTACTATCTAGTTAGTGAAGGGATAAAGGGGAAATAATAAATACTCTGTTCTGTAAGGGGTTTATAATTTGTTTAGGAAGAAAAAACTAACATGAATAAAACTAAAATGGAGCATAATGGAGTGCAGAGTTGTGTGATGAACGATAAGTGCTGAAGCAGTTCAGAAGAGACGGGAGTCAAAACCCAATTTTTATAAAATTATTGCTTTTATGGCAAAGGTGCATAGTTTTCTGTGATAATTTATATTGTTAATATACTATATTGTATAATATAATGAGATGTCATGAAAATAAAATATAACGAAGAACATAGGAAATAATCTTTAGGACATCATAAAAGAAAACAGCATTGCCCAAGCTAGAACACTTGATGTTGGTGTGTGAGGGGGATAAAGTCTCAGAAATGTTTCCTTTGTATAATTCTGAAAAATGTGGTTTAGGCATTCTCATTTCAATATTGAATAACTGTTGCAAATATCCAAAGGGTACTGAGCTTTAGTGATATGTTTAGATAAACTAGGTCATAGTATTAAAGTGATACTTAACATTTTCATTTACCGTTTTTACTTCCCTCAGATATATTGAAGCAATGGTTCATTGCGCTAGTACCCGGCATCCAGGTGCAATTGTAGATGATCTTCATGCTAAAGTCCTCAGGGAAGCTGTCCAGAATAGCAAGACTACCTTCTCAGAAAATGTAAGAATTTTTTCTTTAATGGGCATAGTGTTTAGTGGACATGGCAAATTGTGTATTCTTCATGTGTACAAACTATCCAAACTTGAAAAAATGTGAATATATCAACATTTTATTAGCAAGTTAAACTGCATTACATGGAGATGTTCTAAATAGTCTTTATATGTCACTGGCACCGTAAAAGGTAGCATATGTAATTGAAAATATGGAGTAAATAGTAATAAAGGTATTTATTAAAATGTAACTTTTTGTTTTTATAATTATTATTTTGAAAGCAGGTTAATTCTAAGCCTTTCTTAAAGAACTTTGGCCTTAAGTGAACAAGTATGGTAAAGAACACTAATGTATTCTGAAGGGCTGGTACTTTCATTTTCTAAGAAAGCAAAGCTGCTTATTATTTTTGACTTTCCTCTTTGATTAGTTGACTTGTATCTTAATACTTTTGAGATTATTTCTTTTTCATCTAAATGAATCAAGTCACTGCCTCCTAGTGTGTAATATTCTCCTTCTGCTGTGGTTTTCGTCACAAGGCCAGTTGCTTAGCAGTTGTGTCCTGCTATCCTTCTGTGATTCAACGTCTGAAATTTATCTGGATCATATATGAACTAGGAACAGAAAAGTGGTGAAAAGTAAAGCTTGAATATTTTTATTCATAAGAGTTAGTCAAAATATATACTGGCATTTCATGTGACAGATAGGGCAAGGAAGTTGCAAATAAAAAGATATTTGAAAATATTCCAACTGACAAGGAGCCTTTTGTCAGAAACCAAGTCTGTCTTCAAGATGTAGAATTTAGTGTTCCTAAAAAATGCTTATTATTATTATTACCATTTTTACAGTATGTTTATCTGTAGGTTGATTTCACTTCAATATGTAGTACTTCTTAGCCCTGTAGTTACCAGAGTACTTCCAGTTTTTCTAAGGTTTGGGCTTTAATTAAGGTCAGAGGTGCTACCCCAGATGGCAGCTAGCACGTAGATGGACCTAGAGGGGCACAGTGAATAAGGAAGTTGCTGTTGCAGGTGATGTAGAAGTCGTGAAAGGTCTGTTAAATATTAATTCCACTTTGAATCTTTTTAGTTATCTTCCAAACAAGATGTTAGAGGAACAAAAACAGAGCACCCCACTATAGGAACTACTAACCAAGGACAAGCACAGACAAATCTTACAGCGAAGCAAGATAATGTAACAATTAAAGGTCTTCAGGCAAATGTTAGCATACCAAAGGTAACAAATTAATTTTGTTTTTTTAATTTTCTTGAACAAGGAAAATATTTCAATGGTTTTAGCTGCTGCATTTACTAAACTGCATGGTGTTAGAACAGTTCGTAATATTAAAAATTTTGCTTTGTCTTGTTTTCCGTGGATGATCTAATGTTAAGAGCTCAACTACTTAAGCAGAAAATTTGGTAATACTTAGCAAAATGTTCCATATCTATACAGTAAGAATCTTAATTATGATTATTTTTTGAGACTCTATAAGCTTTGTTTTCACTTTCAGACAGGTGGTTATATTTCCAGTAGTGATTTCTTATGTTCTTGTATATCTAACGTAGGTAGAAGTGATAACTTTTCACGTTTTCAGCTCTGACACTTGACATTTTATGTGTTATTTTCACTGTGACATTTTGCATGTTAGGTAAATTTATGTTTGTTACAAGCCTCAGTGGAAGAATCTCCAACTACAGCTCCTAGTAGAAGTGTGACTCACGTTTCTCTAGTAGCGTTGTGTTTTGATAGAATTGCTACACAAGTTCGTATGAACAGGTAAGAAAGATTTTATTAATTTGAGCCATTGCTGTCTTGCTGGATGCAAAACCAGCCTTGAGCACCTTCTGAATACATTTCTGAAAATGCTAATATTAAAATTGAGTACTGGTGTTGGAATTTCAAATCTTACTTTATAGATTAACAAACAGATTTTAAAAAGTTTGTACTGTTGTTATTCATACCCTTTTTCTTTACCATTGAAAAATTTGTTGTTAATATTTGTTTATTTGAAATAGTGCAGTTATTTTTTAAAAAGTAAACTCGCTAATCGGATTAGTTAAGTGTTTTTACTGAATCTTATTACTTAAATATTAACCGTCATATTGTTTTTCTTCTTTCGTAAAGAGGTGTGGTTGAAGAGACTTCAAACAATGCAGAACCTGGTAGAACATCAAATTTTGATAGGTATGCCCATGCCACTAAGATGCAGCCTCAGTCATCTGGCTCTCTCAGATCAAATGCTGGGGCAGAAAAAGGCAAAGAAATTGCGGCCAAGTTAAACATTCATCGAGTTCATGGTCAACTTAGGGGTCTTGACACAACAGGTAGGATTCTACAAAAAATATGTTTTTCTTTGACATGTAAAAATTTAAGAAGATATTGCAAAAGGAAAGACTATTTTTTCCTTTGAATATTGCCGCAATTTGAATATTTCATAAGAAAGAGGAAAGGTATTTCTCTATATATTGAACACATGCTATTTAAGAACTTAATATTACATTCTACACAAAATAGAAAGTAAACTTTGGTAAGAAAGCAAATGGTATGGCCCCATATTAGGAATTTCTTCTGTCTCCCATCAGTTTTTTTTTCATGATATTTGCTTACTCATTACAGGACAGAGAAAGCATGATCTTAATAGTCTTTCTTACCATTTTAAATTGTTGTTTATAAAACATTATTAAAAAGAATTTATTGCAATATTAATCAAAACCAGGTAGTCAAGTCTGTGAAATATAGAAGCAGCAATAAAAGTGATAGACGTGGCCATTCCTCTTAAAGTCCCTTGTGAGGTAAAAAAAAGAAGAGACACTGAATCCCATGTCAATATTTTTGACTCTGTTGGGTACCGTTCTTATTTACAGACTTAAAAGAACTCAGATTGTCAGAGATTCAATTTAGAAAAAATTGGCTTTGTTAGTCCTATTTAAGATGACTGCTATGCTGGAATCACTATGTGGGACAAATGACCAAGCCTGTATGATATACTGCTTGTCCCTGACAGCCCTAGTGCTTGCTGTGTAACAAGTACTCAGTTATTTGCTGAATGAATAAAAGATTTCCTTGAATTTTCTCACTGTGTTTTGCAATTCGGGGGTTCCGTGATTCCTGTTTGTGTTCTGCATCTGTGCAACTGCTGTGACTTTCTCAAGGCTTATTTCACCCTCCTTGTGTTTGAAGCCAAACCACTGAGGATTCTAAGTAAAGAGACATTTGATGATACCTCAGACCTGTATCTCTAAAGCTGGTGCAAAATACACGTGGCTTTAGTATAAAAATTTTCTTGGCTCTGCATTTTGCACCAGTAATCAGTTTGCGCTTGGGTGTTGCACAGGCTGTAAGCAGTACCTTATATAATTTTGAGAGGCAAATCATTCAGAAAAAGCTCTCTTCAAAGATAAACTCTCATTGAAATTCCAAAGTAGACATTTGTGTAAAAATGGGGGAAAAAAGGCAAGAAGTATAAATGTCTTTGCTTATATATACATAAGGTATTTGTGAAAGGATACCCAGTAATCTAATGGTATTTATTACCTTTAGAAAGAGGGACTGGTGGCTGGATATAGTGTTAGAGGTTTTTCATTGTACATCCTTTCATACCTTCTTGGAACTTAGATCTATGTGAGTGTATTACCTATTCAAGAAGTTTAAATAAATTTCAAGTTAAATCCTCACTTTATATCATACATCAGAATAAGTTCATGGGGTTAAAGACTTAAATATAAAAATATTAAGTAATAGGAAAATAAAGGTAAATCAAGGGAAGACTTTCTAGTCAAAACTGTGAAATATAATATTTATATATAATGGAATATTAAATAGCAATTATCTTTGAAGAATTTTTAATGATCTGAGGAAATTACCATGGTTACATTAAAAGTGATTACATGAGAAGAATCAAAGAGATGAGTTTGGAAATGATCTCTAAATGGCTAGAGAGAAAATTTATTTCAAATGTAAACACATTATCTCTGAGTGGTAAAATTACATGTGATCTTTATCTTCTTTTTGCTTTTCTGTATTCGTTAGCTGCAATCAGGAAGAAATGAAAAAAAGTGAGATAAAATAAAAACCTTCCCCATGCAATCAAGATATTACTTTCCATATTGCATCTATAAGCATTGGAATCATGGCAGTGTCTGTGATGAATTCTGTTTACGTAAAATATGTTAGCATGCAGCAGTCTTTTTAGCATGCTGCTGTAATTTCCCTAGAAAATGATGTTTTTTCCAAAGGTTTGGTAATTAATTAAAATAATTTTTTATTTTACAAAATGATGAGAAAGTTTTTAAAACTAGTTTACTGTGAAGTTGAATTATTCAGGAACTTTTTAACTTTAGATTTTCGAGTACCCTATAATCTTTCAGGAATGAATTCATACTATCACGGAGCAATTATTTGTTAATTATTATGGAGCCTTCTTTTCTCCCTCTTCAACACCATTAAGAAACTTCAGGCACTTTTAAAATAGTAGGACAGAGGCAGCGTTATTTTATAAGCTGGTTCATTTGTTTATTTTATTTTTCTGTCTTTTTGACAGAACACTAATACATGTTATTAAGACAGCCACTAAGGAGCCTTGGTTGGTGCAGTGGTTAAGTGCTCGACTGTTAACCGAAAGGTCGTCAGTTTGATCCCCCCAGCGGCTCCATGGGAAAAAGACCTGGTGATCTGCTCCCTTAAAGATTACAGCCCGGAAAACCCTATGGGGCAGTTTGACTCCATCACATGGAGTCATTATGAGTCGAAACTGATTTGAAAGCACATAATAACAACAAAAATCACTGTGCTAAATGTTTGAATTTTTTTTTATATGTAAACCTCTGTCTTTAAAATGGCCATTGTGCTATCTTTTGATAATAGATATTGGTACCTGTGCCATCACTGCTATTCCTTTTGAGAAGTCCAAAGTTTTGTTTACTCTTGAAGAGTTAGATGAGTTTACTTTTGTGGATGAAACGGATCCTCAAGCTGTTCCAGATGTAACCCGAATAGGTCCCAGCCAAGAAAAATGGGGTTGGATAATGTTTGAATGTGGACTTGAAAATCTAACCATAAAAGGTAAGCATTTTTTGTTGTTGCTGTTGTTAAATTCTGCTTAAGTGGAAGTCACATTGACACTATATTGCTGAAATATTTTGAACGAAGAAATGTTTCAGCTCTTGCCCTTATTTTGACTTTCAGTAACCTAAAACACCATGTTCAAACAGAAAGTATGGTACCTGAGATTATTTACCAGGAATGGTTGCCCCTCTCCCTCTTGCATAAGTGGGGCTTTCCCTCCATTGTGTGATTCAAAACTAGTCGGGGCATCCAGACATCCCAAACCTCATTGCTCGAACAAAGCAATTTGTGATTCAGAAAAAATTCCTGAAACACACACACGTAAACAGAAATAGATTAGATAGACAGATAGGTGGATTGGAAGATAGATGGATAGATAGGTGACAGACACAGAGCCACCCACCTTTTTGGAAGTTTGCATCTTTGGAAACTGAATCTTTGATCAATAGAGCTTTGCCATATTGAATGAAAACACTGTAAATCCTTTATTCATTGAAAAACACTGACTTATGATTATATTTGCTTTTCTTTTAAGTTACTTTATAATATTTTAAAATAGGTTGAATTTTGTGTAAGAATTTCAGGTTTAGTCGTATATAATAGTAGTGTATATGCCTACAATTCCATACCTGATAATGCAACCATGCATCATTTTTATAAAGACCGTCTTGGTGAGAAGGAAAAAAATTATTTTTATGAAATTTTATGCAGATAGTTTAGAATACAGCATTAAGACATATGTACAAAAAATTTTTTTTTTTACTATTTTTAATAAAATGAATTCCTTCATTTTTATAGGAGGAAGACAGTCTGGTGCTGTTTTATATAATACATTTGGAATTATGGATAAAGCTAATGTCACAGAAAGGGGTGGAGTACTGACATCTAATAATTCTTCTGATTCTCCAACTGGCAGCGGCTATAATACTGATGTCTCTGACGATAATCTTCCTTGTGACCGAACAAGTCCTTCCTTAGACCTAAATGGAAATTCTGTTTCTGATGAACAAGTTGGTGAATTTCTAATAATAACAATAATAATGCTTTGAAAAAATTACTCAGAAAACTACATACCCAATTTGTAATGAATTTCCAGAGTACATTTGCTCGTCTTTCCCTCTTTTGTATTTATATCTGTCTAAATGTTAGTCAGGAAACCCTGATGGTGTAGTAGTTAAGAGCTGCAGCTGCTAACCAAAGGGTCAGCAGTTCGAATCCACCAGGCGCTCCTTGGAAACCTGATGGGGCAGTTCTGCTCTGTCCTGTAGGGTCACTATGAGTCAGAATTGACTCAATGGCAATGGGAATGGAAAAATTAAAAAAAAAAAATGTTAGTCAAAACATTTGGGAGAATGTTGCTACTAGAGTATGATTTCTGAACTGTAGTCACTGTATCAGAGATATGTTTATATCGGTCACAGTGTCTAGCATAATACCTTGCTTATATTAGGCACTTTATAATAAACACTTGTTGAAATAATAGAATTTAAGAAAAGCATGCTTTGTTTTTTTCTTTGAAGGATTTTAGAAGAATTCAATATATGAATAACTACTTTTGTTATTGATGGTATTTCATGTAAGTTCTAAATACTTTTCCCAATATATGCTTACTTAGACTCCTGAAGAATACTTTATATGCAGCTCATTTGATTATTTTTGTTATGACTGTATCTCATGGTGATGAGCACAGTAACAGCAGTGACAAAATGATTCAAAATTCTAGATTGCGGAAGAATTGTGCTGCTGATTGTTGACCGTGGTCAAGTTACTTACTGTCTCCTAAGTATCTTCATCTGTTACAGGAGTATGACATTGATGTTGACCTCATAAAAACCAAAAAAACCAAACCCGGTGCCGTTGAGTCGATTCCGACTCATAGTGACCCTATAGGACAGAGTAGAACTGCCCCGTAGAGTTTCCAAGGAGTGCCTGGTGGATTTGAACTGCCGACCCTTTGGTTAGCAGCCGTAGCACTTAACCACTATACGACCAGTGTTTCCATTGACTTCATAGAGTAATATAAATGTTTAAATACATTTAAAAGGTTTAACTCATTTCCTACCACATAGTAAGGACTTTGTAAATGTTAGTAAACACCTGTACATACATGCATTTCTGATCATTTTAAAAATTAGACCTACTGAAGAGGAAAGAAAAAACATTTCCAAAGAAAAGTGTCATGTGTATCCAGGATTTATTGACATACTCACCTCTGAACCCATAGTTGCTGGGGATTTAATTTTTAAACACTTATTTTGATTTGATGCATAGCTTAAGAATTTAACCAGTTTTCTGGTAAGGTCTTTGGAAGTGTTTGGGGGATTAACGCTTTAAGAAATTTTAAAAGATAATAGTTACCTGCTGATAAAAAAGCTGAGAAGAACCTAGCTCTTCTTTCTCTCTCTTTCACCAACTAAAATATTTGGCAGAACCTCAGGCATCTTCCTTGATCAACCCTGATCGTATTCCCTTTGCTGAAAGCCCTTCTTGAATTAGCTAACATTATTTTCATTGGGTTCTCTGACTTTTCTTGGTCTGTTTTCTTGTGTAGTCCTTTCTCTTTCTCAAATTCTGTTCTTGACTTCTCTTCTGTACTTGATTTTTGTCCACTCCCTGATTTATTTTATTTTGCAGGACAATTTTATAATTTGATGGCACTTCTATTCCCCACAGGCCATGCTTTTTAACACCAACCATTTACCTGAGTTCCAGAACTGTATTTCCAGTGGCTTTTTAGATATTATCACTCAGATGTGCATGGGCACCACAAATTCAGCCAGACTAAAAGCAAGTTTATTATTACTTTGCTTGAACCTGCACGTGCCATTGTAACAACCCCCACCACCTGTTTTTAAATTTCAAGTTTCTCAAGAGTGTCTACTGCATCTTTGTATACCTAATGCCTGGTTCACAGCCCCTTGTCAGAAACCCACAAGGTCAGATGTATTTGAGAATTCAGATTTTCTTTTTTTAAGAAAGCTAATATGGTATTTATATTATATGTTACATAAAGTCCTAGTAGGATCTGAGGCAGTACTCCATCTTGAAACATTTCAGTATTTCTACAGCACACCATGAATAAACACACCAAGTAGGATAAATAACCTTTATCCATTTAGATCAGATTTTAGTGACATACTTACAGAAAAAAATTCAGTTTTTCAGAACTTCATGGGTTTTGGAATTTCAGATAAGGGATTGGGTACTTATATTTAGTGACTACTGACTGTAAATTTCCTAGAGCCTGTAGTTCACATTGTCTTGTGATGCTTAGGATTCAAAGCTGTTTTGTGGTTACTCTTCATTCTGTAATCATCCCACAAAAAACAGCAATATTTTTATTATCTTAACCAACAATATCTAAAAAGTAAATTAGAGACCCGTAAGTAGGTGTAACAGGCAGAAGACATTTGCTTAATATTGCTTCTGACCTCCCTGCATTCTGAAGAGTGCTGATTGCACATTTGAAAAGTATTCTTCTTTTTCAATACAGATTTAAATCACTAGTGTATAAGATAGCTAAGAATTTTTGTTTTTTTATAAGAGCATTATTTATTTGAAAATGGACTACAGAAATATTTACGACACTTTATTTGGAATTTTGAAATACTGTTAAATGGAATAGGAAATAGATTGCAGTAGCAAGCAGAAGATCTTAATTCTACCTCTGACGAGTCACAAAACCTCTTTCTCTCACTTCATCCAGAAAGAAAAATAATACTTAACATCCCTAAGCAAATGTGGTTGAATTAAGTGATCAGTTGAAACTCCTTTAGTTATGAGATCTCTGATTTATAATGTAGCAGTTTTTAAGATTATGTTGTTTGAAGCTTCAAAGATCCACGGATACTTCTCAGAATCAGGGAGGTAGGCTGAGCAAAATTCACACGTCTGTTTGTGCACAGGTGTTCGTTATTTGTAGAACTTGATTTAATGGAAAGCTTTTGCTGCTCAAAATGCTATGTTAAAGTTTTTAAGTTAGTTTTGTGGACTGTACGTTAATAAGTTCTTGGCATTCTATTTTATATAGGATGAAGGAGTCGAATCTGATGATTTGAAAAAAGATCTGCCTCTAATGCCCCCACCTCCGGATTCATGTAGCATGAAGCTGACCATCAAAGAAATTTGGTTTAGCTTTGCAGCTCCCACCAATGTGAGATCTCCTACACATGCTTTTTCTAGGTAAGTGTTTAAAAGTGTAATACTAACACATTCTTCAAACGTGTTTCTTCTCTCTTTCATATAGCCTACAGTTCTGTTTTATATATTTTTTGAGTTATTTTTCTCATACATCTAGTATTAGGGTAAGGAGCACTGGTGATGCAGTGGTTAAGCGCTTGGCTGCTAACCAAAAGGTCTGTGGATCGAATCCACCTGGAGTTCCTTGGGTAAAAAAGACCTGACCTAGAGATCTGCTCCTGTAAAGATTACAGTCTGAGAAACACTGTGGGGCAATCCTTACTGTGTCATACAGGGTTTCTATGAGTCAGAATTGACTTGACAGAACACAACAGCAACCATACTAGGGTTGCCACCTTTTCCCCATGTTTCCCAATTCATGCTTCTATAGACATTATTCTCAGGTTATTGCCACCTTTGCTTTCCTAGTGCTTCAGTTTTATTTTGACGCATCACCCTTCCTTGGGCTTTTTATTTTTGATGGCTTTTATATCCTTCTTTCTTCTCTTTTCTCTAGTCTTTGCATTTCTTAATTGTATGTTCATAATTTATCGGGGGTCAGAAGGAAAAGAAAGTATTTTTGCCTGAATCAAATAGCCATCAAGTTCGGTAGGTATGGGAGATTGAAATACAAATCTTAAGATTTGTTTTTATAATTTTTTTTTTTTTAAAAGGCAGCTTAACCTTTTAAGCACAGCAACCCCTGCTGTTGGTGCTTGGCTTGTTCCTATTGATCAACTCAAGTCATCCTTCAACAAGTTAGAAACGGAGGGAACCTTGAGAATTTGTGCCGTTATGGGATGCATAATGACTGAAGCGTTAGAGGTATGCCTTTCAACAATACAAGGTATTAGGCAGATGTTATTATTGAAATTGATCTCTTGTTGTTAACTCATTGTTGGAAAACATCAGACTGTAGCTTCTTAATTGTTGGAGATATTTGATTTGTAGGATCTTTGATATATCACTCTAAATTTGTTATTTTTGCTTTGTTTCAGAATAAAAGTGTACATTTTCCTCTAAGAAGTAAATACAACAGACTTACAAAACTCGCCCGCTTTCTCCAAGAAAATCCTTCGTGTTTACTATGCAATATCCTCCATCACTACCTGCACCAGGCAAATTTCTCCATCATTGATGATGCTACAATGGTGAGTTACCGAAACCTACGTTAGCTTTTAAAAAGCCTCTGTTCTGTTGAGGAGCCACAGACCCACAGGGGAAACATAGAACATTGAGAACCACATAGAGTAAAATGGAGAGTTGTGGACAGGTTTTAAAATAATTTTTGGAGATGTGTAAAAATCACACCCTTGTCTGATTTTTAAATGTTTTTGATTTGAGAAAGAAATGACCTCAGCTTTATTAAAACTTCCTGCATGGGAAAGGCAGTCAGTATATAAACAGTGGTTTTTTTATCCTGATGTGGGATTACAGGTGACTTTTTTATATTCTGTTGTTCAACTCCTCTGCATTTTCTAAAATTTATCTAATAAACATATATTATTAATTAGAATAAAAAGAACTTTTTAATGAAGAGAACACTTTATTTTAATTTATAAAGAATCATTTTTTTTTTTTGAAATCTCAATTCCATAGTCTTGCAGCTAAGAGTTGGGGCGATCAAAAAAGTAAAAAGTTAAATGTGAAGTTGTGTAATATCAGAATTTACAAATTGGTTTTTGCCACTTCATATTTAACTCTTCTGGGTTTTTAAGCACAAAAAAGGAAATAAGAGTTTTTGTGGCAGTTTTGGCCCCATTAACTGGCATGAATGGAATCAAAAGAATCATATCTATTTTCTTTTTAATATGTAAGACTTCTGGTATTAAATTTTATCTAATTAACTTAGTTTAAAAGTTTTTCTTTTTTTTAAAATTGTGCTTCAGGTGAACATTTACAGCTCAAGTTAATTTCTCATTCAAAACTTTATACACATGCTGTTTTGTGATGTTGGTTATAATCCCCACAGTGGGACGGTACGCTCCCCCTTTCCATCTCGGTTCCCTGTGTCCATTCATCCAGTTCCTGTCCCTTCCTGACTTCTTTGCTTTTGGGCAGGAGCTGCCCATTTGGTCTCGTATATTTGACTGAACTAAGAAGCAAGTTCCTCACATGCATTATTTTTTGTTTTATAGTCCTGTCTAATCTTTGTCTGAAAAGTGGGCTTCGGGAATGGTTTCAGTTCTGGGTTAACAGAGTGTCTGGGTGTCATAGTTTCAGAGGTTCCTCCAGTCTCTGAATGATATTTACATTAATTACCATTAATGTCTAATTTCAAATCTTCGAATACTAGATTAATAAACTGTCTCCCTCTGTTTTAGTTTAATTTTACATAGGGGAACTGAGGGTAATTAATTTGGGGAATTTTTTTTTTTTAATGAATTGTGTGGTAGGCACAAGTACTCACTTGTGTGGTACCATCATGAATTAAGTGGACTTTGGTCCTATTCGTACAGTAGTAAACCAGATTAATTCTTGCGTTTTGGTTAAACCTAAAACCTACAACAGACTACTGTAGCAGTGATGGATAAGGTACTGTTGTCTATTATGTAATCTGTGTGCTACATTTTTTTTGGCGATTTCAAATTGTACTTTAATTAAATAAAAGTAAAGAAAAAAATCTATTAAAACATACTGATTTTTGATCACTTATTTCTGAGTCCAGGGCAAAGCATTAGTTCATAGTTGAGGTCACGAAAATATATCCTTATGATTAAAAGAATGTATTCTTTATTGTCCATTTATCAGTGATGCATTAAAGGAGTCAAAATAACTGAATTTGGTTTCATTTAAACCATTTAAATATGCCTGTGGCCACCAAGGGCATCAGAAGCTAAGATCAGCCAGTTTGCAAATGCAAATGCATGCCACCACTCAGTCAGCTAATAAATCAGCAAGCACTTTATGAAGTACCTATTAAGCGGCACATGCTTTGCTAGGCATTTAGGCATCTATAGACTCAACAGGCTGATCAGAAACACAATTGTGATAAATGTAAGCCTAATAATTGATATCTTTTTTAGTTTTAGTGTAGCAAAAAGGGGTGTACAATCTATTCAGTTAGAGTAGTTTAGGGAAAATATTATAGGGGACCTGAGATAAGTAAAAGTGGGTTAATGTTGCTAGGTGAATGTTGAGAGGAAATGACAAAAGAGGGGATGTTCAGGGCATTATAGGCAAAAGGAATAGCAAATGTGTAAAGGCACAGAGGTGTGAAATAGATTGCCACATTGGAACCGTGGTGGTGCAGTAATTAAGAGCTCGGTAGCTAACCAAAAGGACGGCAGTTCGAATCCACCAGCTGCTCCTTGGAAACCCTGTGGAGCAGTTCTTTGTCCTATAGGGTTGCTATGAGTTGGAATCTACTTGATGTCAACAGGGTTTTTTTTTGTTTTTTTTTTTTTGATATGTAGTTTGTAATTACTGAAACTTAAGGTTTGATGTGTATGAATAATGGGAGATGATGTTGAAAAGAGAGAAAGTTCATAGATTACATAAAAACAGAAAATGATACCTTAAACTATAGTTGCTAAAGTAGTCTGTTTTAGATTTTTAAATTTAACAAAACAGTAGGAACTAATCTAATTTACTACTGTACAGGTATGATCAAAGTTCTATCTTTTGGTATGGAGTGCTAAAATTGAACTTTAACATGTGAATAATGGGGAGCCATGACTGCTTTTAAACAAGGGAGTAACGAGTCCTTTTGCATTTTAGAAAACTCCGTCTAGTGGCATTCTGGAGTCTGAATTGGTGAAGGAGGATGAATTGTAGTTGAGCGCCCTTATGTGCCGTTGAGTCAGTTCTAACTCATAGTGATCCTGTAGGACAAAGTAGAACTGCCCTATGCTAACTGAAAGGTTGGTGGTTTGAATGCACCAGCTGCTCCACAGGAGAAAGCTATGGCACTCTGCTTCGGAAAGGTTACAGCCTTGGAAACCCTATGGGGAGTTTCTGCTCTGTCCTATAGAGTCGCTAGAGTTGACTCAATGACAGTGGGTTAATCTCTTAACTCATGGGGCAGCTGGTGGGTTCGAACAGCCAGTCTTCCAGTTAGCCTAGTGCTTAACCGTTGTGCCACCAGGGCTCCTAGACACTGGGAAATCATTATGCTAGTCTTGGCTGGGGTGTTGAGTAGAAGTAATAGGAGATGGTTGTTGTTTAGATAGGAGGCAGGAAGGATGCTAGGCTTATTTCCCAGGTTTCTGGCTTGTGTGAGGGGAGGAGTGGGTAATGTGTTATTAATAAGTAAATGTCAGAGGAGGATCCAGTATAGGACAGAAAATAACTTGGTATGAGTTTTTTGTTTGAGATGCGTATGGGAAGTCCAAAAAGGGAAATATGATTAAAAATACAGGTCAATTGATAATTATGTGTTCCAATGAATGATTTGGGAATTGCCAGCATAACGGTGTTTATAGAAGCTGCTGGCATGGATGAGATTTCTAGGGATAGTTTGTTGAGTAAGAAGCTGGTTGATTAAGAAGCTGGTGAAGGATGGATCTCTGAAGAATACCAAAGTTAAAGGGAGGAGGGAGAATGGATCAAGGTGCACAGAGTGCCGAGGAGGAAAAGGAAGGGGTAGAAGAACCAGGAAAAAATGCTGTCTTAGAAGCCTAAGGTATAGAGTTTCAAGCAAGAGAGTAATCACCAGAGTTTACTATAGAATGGTTCTATACAATGATTTAATATAATAAGGACTAAGGGGAAAATACATAATTGTACCAAATACGTACAATTCATCTTTGCCCTTAGAAAAGTACTACTGAGATAACATATCATGGTTACGGGTTTAGAGCTGGAAGGTCTCCCTTCTCCTCTCCAGACTTCTTGCCAACAGAGAATATCCAACAGTGTTTTTAGCCAAAATAGGGACCAGTGTGTCAGCATTATCAGTGGTCACTCAAGCTCCGGATAATCCCCAGTGCAAGGATCTCTGGTAAACAATACATTTGAGACCTGGAGTTATTGTGTTGCTTTCTACTCCCTCCCTGTGGATGGAAGACTAGGAGTATAAGGCTAATTTACACATCTAGACATTGGCAGAGAAACGAAAAGGGAGAGAATGGCAGGCATTTCCCATCAGTGCTCTGCCCAGGTATGTTTTCCACGTAGGAGGAAGTTACAAGATGACCCTCCTTACCTGAGTCCAAGAGTTTAAAGAGCAAGCTAGAGGACCTGATGTTTCTCAGAAATTAAATGGCATGATTCCTGCTCTGTAGTAAATGAATTAAAGAATATCAGGCTCTCTGCAATCAAATTAGCCATTTCTCTTTTTGTGAGAAATTGTAGGAAAGAAGGTGGAGGGAGATTAGAAATTTTCTCTTTAGCCCAAGACTCCAATAGGGGAATAGTCAAAGGGTTCTTTCTTACAGTCATCACTATGTACAATAAAATATACTTTAAACTGTGTACTTGTTATTGGTAATGCATTTAATTTTCAAGTCAGTTATAGATCATGCACACCCAGCATTTAACTAGTCATTTTTTTTTTAATGTTAATATGGTAGAGGTTACCTAACTTTTGAAGGAATTTACTCTTTGCTTAGTGAATGTTCCATTCCAGAAAGCTCTGAATACATTTAGACTTTTCAGTTCCAGAAAGCTCTGAATACATTTAGACTTTTCAGTTGGGCCAAAAAAGTAAAATGGAGAGAATGTTTCTTAAACAGAATCCCAATTTTATACCCCAGGTCTAGTCTCATATTCTTCTAGTGCTCCCCTGTTGTTTATGACAGAAAGATGCAACATTGTGTTTGGAGACTGGGTTCTGAAGTCAGTTTGGAATTATGGGTCTGGCGTGTAACCTGAGAAATTACTTAGCAACTAAGTTTCCTCATCTCTAAAATGGGGGTTATGAAATAGGGACTATTTAAGTGCATGCAAAGCACTTAAGTAGTAACTGTGATTACTTCAGGGTTACTTCTAAGAACATCATTATTTTTACAGAGTGATGGACTTCCTGCTTTGGTAACTTTAAAGAAAGGTTTAGTTGCACTGGCAAGGCAATGGATGAAGTTTATTGTGGTGACACCAGCCTTTAAAGGAGTTAGCTTACACCGGCCAGCTCAGCCCCTGAAACCTCAAACAGCTATGAACCATGAACATGAAGATGGACTTGGGCTAGACAATGGGGGTGGTCTGCAAAGTGATACCAGTGCTGATGGAGCAGAATTTGAGTTTGATGCAGGTAATTTTATAAACTTGCCTTGAATGTTTTCTTATCCCTTAAACTTAGAATATTTTCTCATGCCTCACAACTGAGATGTTTTCTCACCCATCATGTATTTTGGTTTAGAAATGTGCAACTTCTATTATTGATGCTAATATACTTCTTGTAAAAGATATTAAGACATTTTGGTTTTTTCTGGACTCAAACTGCTTGTTAATGAATTGTTAATAAACAGATATTTTAGTTATATTATTATATAACTGATAATACAGTTTTTTTAATAATTTGTGTACCAAATTTGAAAATATCATGGCTTAATTATAGAACTATGATTTTTTTTTATTAGTCCAAGTGCATGATAATAATGCTGGAATCTTTATACTGACATGGTTTTTATAAGTTTAATTTTGCAAAACACAGATTTTTTTTTTCCTGATGTATCTAATACAAATAGGCATCTTTGGATAGCTGGAATGTTCTGAGTGAAATACATTACCTTTTTTTAAAATTTATATTTGTGTTTATATGTTTATCATCCTCTCTTTGCCATATTCTTTTAAAGAGATCTCTGACTTTTTACTCAGTGCTTGTTTGATCCTGCATTCATGTTTGGGGCCTGCATTCAGAGTACGGTCTGTCAGCAATATGGCTATACCACAACACAGATACACCCTCTCCTCACTATTGACATGGTTAGGTTCCAAAGACCAGGTTATTGTGCAAAATTGGTGTTCTGAGAAAATGGAGGATGACCATCAGATCACAAAATGGAGGATGACTACATCATTATATAACTGCCAGGTCACATCATTACGTAACTGCCAAGTTACCTTTTTACAAAACTGCCAAACCACTGAGAATCATGGCCCAAGCTGACATGTAACGTTAGCCATCAAAGCCAGCGTTACTCTTGCCTCACCCTTCAGCTTTCATTACTGTCGTATGTGTATTGTTAATGAACAAAATAGAGAGTAGATTTTTTACTACTGTCATAAATGCAAAATGTCAGATATCGAGACAGTCATAAGTGAGGAGGAGATATAGTGGATATGCATTTCAGAAATGTACATGTGTACTTTAACTGTTTGGCAAAGGTTAATTTTACTATTATCATGATATTATATATACTAGTATTCATAATATTCAACGAAAACTTGTCTTACAATATCTTGAAAAAATATTAAGCGTACCAGTAATCTTAAAATTAGAGCATTTACCAGAATAGATAAATTCATAAAGACACAGCCTAGATTGGTGGTTGGCAGGGATTGGAGGAAGTGAGGAATGGGGAGAAACTGCTCAGTGGGTAAGAGGTTTCACTTCGGAGTAACAGAAATGTTTTGGAACTAGATAGAGGTGGTAGTTGCACAACACTGAATATACTAAATGCCACTGAATTGTTCATTTTTAAATGGTTAATTTCATGTTATGTGAATTTCACCTCCATGAATTATTTTTTTTTAAGAAACGGAGCTTTCAGAGCATTGACATATAATCTTTTACCCAGCTTAGTTTTTGTTGTTTTGTTTTTTTTTAATTTTATATTTTATGAAGAAGTGTGTTATGAGGAATAGGCTGGATTTCATTTATTTATTTTGAAAATTTTCAAACCTACACAAAAGTTGAAAGAATAGTACAGTGAACACCCTTTGTAATTATCTGTAAATGCCTATCTTAATCTGTAAAAATTCTGTACTTTCTTTAGTTGGATTGGTCTTTGGTCTCTATCCAAACGTGAAAGATTGAATAGATGCTATTTGTTCCTTTCATGAGATTGAGTGAGGGGATTGGGGTTGGGGGAGTAAAAAGGAGAAGAATGAACATTATAGCACATTCCGTAAGTAATTGTTAAGGACTCCGTAAATTTGATTGCTTTTATACACCCAGAAAAACTAGAGTTGATGTTTCAAGAATCTGTGGTAATCTCTGCCTCACTGATCCTTTTGAACTGTTTCAGCCACAGTCAGTGAACACACAATGCTACTAGAAGGAACGGCTAATCGGCCCCCACCTGGTGGCTCTGGACCTGTAACTGGAGCTGAAATAATGAGGAAACTTTCTAAGACTCATACCCATAGTGACTCTGCATTAAAAATTAAGGTATACTGTTGCTACTTTTGGTTAGTGTTATTCAGACTTGTCACAGAGAACACTTAAATTTTTGTTATCTCAAATTTAAATATTAGGTATCTCCCCTAAATTTTCAAATAGTGATTTTATGTTAACAGTTAACTTGATCAGTAACTTCTGTATACACATTTTTTTTTGCAAATTATGTCATCACTAATTAATATTAAATAAGGAATACTTTAACCACCAACCCTTAGGATTCTTTTTTCGATTTATTGACTGTTGTATTTAAAAAATACAGTATTGAAAAAGTTGGTAATCTCTTAATGGTCAGAAGCCTTTGAAACAGTGCGTGATTAGTATATTGTTTAGGTTAGGCTATTTTACGATTTTAATTTTTTTTTGTAACAATCAAGATTTGATAAGAGACATATTTAGAAAGTGCTTAGACTATAACCTCGACAGTCAGGCTGCCTTGCTTTGAATCCTGCCTCTGTGACTTACTTGCTGTGACTGATAAAATTCTTTACTGTGCCGTAGCCTCCTCAGCTATAAAATTAGGGTTATAATAGTAATCTGCTTCAAAAAGTTGTTTAATACAGTATGTGAAAAATGCTTAGAATAGTATATGGCACATATACTGTGCTCAATAAGGCATTTGTTATTGCTGTTGTGGTTATTATTTTTGATAGCTTGCTTTGCTGGACACTGAAAACAACAGACAGTTAATATTTTAACTTTCTTTGAAAGTATGGGTTTTGACTTGACATTGTTACCCACATTCTATAAGGTAAATGACTGATAAATTTAACCATATTAAAATATAAAGTTTCCACATGGGAAAAATGATGTAAGCAAAATAGAAATATATTGTTGTTAGGTGCCATAGAGTTGTTTCCCACTCATAGCGACCCTGTGCACAACAGCAAAATACTGCTTGGTCTGCGCCATCCTCACAACTGTTTTGCTTGAACTCTTCGTTGCAGCCACTGTCTTCTTGAGGGTCTTCCTCTTTTTTGTTGACTTTTTACTTTACCAAGCATGATGTCCTTCTCTAGAGACTTTTTTCATGTGAGACGTAGTCTCTCCATCCTTGCCTCTAAGAAGCATTCTGGTTGTACTTCTTCCAAGACAGATTTGTTTGTTTTTTTGGCAGTCCATGGTATATTCAGTGTTCATTGCTAGCACCACAATTCAAAGGTGTCAGTTCCTCTTTGGTCTTCCTTATTATTGTCCAGCTTTCGTATGCATACGAGGCTGTTGAAAACACCATGGCTTGGGTCAGATGCACCTTAGTTTTCAAGGTGACATCTTTGCTTTTTAACACTTTTAAAAGGTGTTTTGCAGCAGATTTGCCCAATGCGATGTGTCTTTTGATTTTTTGGTTGCTGCTTCCATGAGTGTTGATTGTGGATCCAAGTAAAATGAAATCCTTGACAACTTCAATCTTTTCACCGTTTATCATGATGTCGCTTATTGGTCCAGTTGTGAGGATTTTTGTTTTCTTTATGTTGAGGTGTAATCCATACCAAAGGCTGTGGTCTTTGATCTTCATCAGTAAGTGCTTCACGTCCTTTCACTTCAGGAAGCAAGGTTGTGTCATCTGCATAACGCAGGTTGTTAATGAGTCTTCCTCCAATCCTGATGCCCTGTTCTTCATATAGTCCAGTTTCTCAGATTATTTACTCAGCATCCAGACTGAATAGGTATAGTGAAAAGATACAACCCTGATGGCACACCTTTCCTGATTTTAAACCACGCGGTATGCCCTTGTTCTGTCTGAACGACTGCCTCATGGTCTATGTACAGGTTCCTCTTGAGCACAATTAAGTGTTCTAGGATTCCCTTTCTTTGCAGTGTTATCCATAATTTGGATAATTTGTATAGATATAATTTGGATGTATATTATAATTTGGAGATATATTACAAAGGGCTAATATCCTAATATGTAAAGAGCTCTTGCTAATCACTAACAACAACAAAAATGATATAAAAATGGCTAAAGGACATAAACAGGCAGTTCACAGAGAGATACATATAAATGTATGAAAATGTATTGTCTTATAATTGAAGAAATGAAAATTAAAATGATATTTTCAATTTTGACTTTAAGATTGACAGAATTAAAATGGTAGTACATATGGTATTAGTGAAGATGTGAGAACACATACTCTTATATGGTGTTGGTGGGATTATAAACTGGCTCAACATTTTTGAAGGACAATTTGGTAATATGTATCAATATTTAAAATGTGATGGCTTTTGACCCACCATTTCCATGTCTGGGAATTTATTCTGCAGAAATAGTCATAGATACTCAAAGATATATAGCCAAGAATGATCTTTGCAGCATTATTTGTAATAGGAAAATAATGAAAACAATGTAAATGGCTAAGTATTAGAAAATCAGTTAACAATTTAGTGTATACCAATACCAAAGCAGGATATGAAGACTTACAAAGAGGAAGTAGATCTGTAAGTGAATATGGAATGATTACTAAAATACATTGATTAAGGTAAAAATGAAGTGTAGTACAATAATTGTTTATTAAATAAAGGTTAAATATGTATACGGGCTTATATATTTAGAAAAAAACTGATTCTGACTCATGGCAGTCCCATGCATGTCATCGTAGAACTGTGCTCTGTAGGGTTTTCAGTGACTGATTTTTCAAAAGTTGATGACCAGGACTTTTCTTTGAGGTTCCTCTGGGTGGACTCCAACTTCCAACCTTTCGATTATCAGCTGAGCACATTAACCATTTGTACCATGTGCTTATGTAGTCATACACAGTTAATGGAAGGCTAGGTAAGAAACGGTTAAGAATGTCTCTGGGAAGGGAATCCAGAAGACTGAAGTTCAGGGGAGACTTTTCTTGAGATTTTTATTCTGTGCAAGTATTGTTCTTTTAATTAAAACATTTAATGATGGTTTGATACATATTATGTAAAAGTTTAGACTAGTAAGTTTGCTCAGTTTCCACAGTATAATTAGAAGGCTCGAACACTAAACTTTCATCAGTTGGCCTCAGTTTTTTCCAGGTTGGTGGTTTTTCTACTACTCTCTGATCATATTTAAGTGCTTTACTGTCCTTTTTCTGAAAAATTTTTTGAACAGTTTTTTGGTTATGGGTTGTAAAAGTCTTCCAAAGAATTGAAACTCCGAATGTTTGGTGTCAGATCTCTGCTTTCCAAGATCT
The DNA here is from genome assembly GCF_024166365.1 of Elephas maximus indicus. Taxonomy (NCBI): domain Eukaryota; kingdom Metazoa; phylum Chordata; class Mammalia; order Proboscidea; family Elephantidae; genus Elephas; species Elephas maximus. Next base: position 24,825,690 of record NC_064823.1, on the reverse strand, counting down.
TTCTAACTCTGTAATCGATTTTTGTACTATGTTTTCAACTGATCTGAAATTCTAATCTTAGATGCAACAATTCTATAATTTTTTCTTTTTTGTTTTTTCTTCAAAGAAGTACTGGAAATTCTTCTTGACATTTTAGAACTTTCCAGAGTCAGTTCTTAACACAGGGATTTTACTATTAGGTTACTAGTATAGTGTCTAGAATTTGGGGGTAGAAGTCAAGTGTATGGCTTAAAAATCTGCCTTTTTCCTTAGTAGATACATGAGGCCTTTCCTCTTCTGTAAGACAGAATAATTATACTTACCTTGCAGAACTTGTGTTAAGGATTAAATAAATACGCTTAGCAAGTATTTCATAGGTAGTAAGTGCTCTTTTCCGTCCTATATTACCTGTCCTCCACCTTCTCCCACCGAGGTGAGGATGACTGGTAGAGCATGAAGAAGGGTATGTACCTTTCTGCTTTCCAGGTAGAACTAAGACTTCGTAAGTCTTCAGCAGTGTTAGCCTTTGCCCCTGCATTTCCTGCTTTCACAAAGAGTCTCGTTTCCTCCTAGGTAGATGTGTCTGCTGATCCTCAGTAAGAAACTACCGGGAAAGTTACTGAAGCTTTACTTTTTCTAATTCTTTTAGTACCCAGAACTGACTTTTGATGATATGGTCATTTTAGGTGTGTGTGTATATGTATGTGTATGTGTGTGTGTATATATATATGTATATGTGTATATATGTATATGTAGTCAGATTCTTGAGAGACTATTGTACATAAGGGGCAGCATGTCTGGGTATCAGTTTGCTGGTTTAGTAAATAAGTAGTGACATGGAGGTGTCATTTCAGGCTTCTTTTTGTCTTTGCTTATAGGGATGTTGTGTAAAGCCTCCACAAACATCCTACCATAAATTTCTGAGGTTCTAATGGTCTGTCTACTGCTCCTTTGGTGTTAATGCGTGCTTTATTTCCTACCATCTGTTTGATATGCTGTGCTGCCGTCCGTACATTTTGCCACCAGACTTCTTCAAATTTAGAAGGCAGTTTTAATGATACATGGTTAAAATAAGTGAATGTGCTTCAATTTAATAATGATAACGAAAGCTGCCCTTTCAGCAGCTTAAATCTATCAGCCGCTCCTTGGAAATCCTGCAGGGCAGTTCTACTCTGCCTTTAGGGTTGCTGTGAGTGAATGAACTCGATGGCAACAGGTTTTTTTATTTTTTTGGTATAGAGTTATAAAACATTTTCACATAGGTTTGAGATTCACCACAATCTTGGGTGTGATTGATGTTAGCATTAAAATGCAGAATAGGGGCAGTGATAGCAACAGTAGTAGTTGCTGTAGTATTAGCAGTGGTTGTTGTATGCATGAGAAAGAGCCCCATGTTGTTCCTTCCATAGGGCATTCACCCATATCATTCTCTGAGCTATACCAGTGGTGACACTGCCACTGATTCTCCGGTGCATGTTGGACGTTCTGGGATGCCAGTAAAGGAAAGTCCAAGGAAGGAGAGTCTACTCAGCTACCTGACTGGAAGCTTCCCAAGCTTACACAATCTCTTGGAAGGGACTCCCCAGAGAAGTAGTGCAGCTGTGAAAAGCAGCTCTCTAACAAGAACAGGTACATCCTCTAGATTTGACAATGCTAACTTTTATCTAGATAATATGCTTTGGTTGTACGACTAATCTTTCATATTACACCTTATCTTTGAGAAAATATTTTGTGTAATTGTTATTGTGTTTGTAACATTCCATTATCTTTAGACACTTAGTTTGCATTTTTGAGTGGCAACATTGGCACTGCAGTCAACCAAGGTGTGGTGTGCAATGTTGTCTAGATCAGCCAACACTGAATTTATCTTTATTAATGCCTTTAATATCCAAGTATCAGCATCATGCAGTGAGATTTTGAAAATATCCTTAGTACATAAGTAATACTGCACTCAATAAACCTTTATTTTCAGGAAATACAATGGCCACTGATATGTTGTCTGAACATCCCTTGCTATCTGAACCATCATCTGTGAGCTTCTATAATTGGATGTCAAATGCTGTGGGTAATCGAGGAAGTGTGGTACAGGAATCTCCTGTTACAAAGTCGGGACACAATAGTCTTCCAACAGGTATCACATTATTTTGCTTAACTGTGTAAGATCTAACCCGGTTGCTGTCAAATCAAATCCAACTCATAACAACCCTATAAGACAGAGTAGAACTGCTCCATAGAGTTTCAAAGGAGTGGCTGGTAGATTTGAAATGCAACCTTTTGGTTAGCAACCATGAACTGTGTAAGGGGGATGTGTAAAGTTCTGAAAAAATTCTGTTTTTTAGAAGATGGCTAAAAATCTCAAATGTTTTTAAATGTTTTAGTTACTATATAGTTGAGATAGACACATTTGTGAAATGGTTTTGATACTATTTCAATTAAGAGAGTAGTAAACAGTCACTCTGCCTTCCTAAGGAAAGATAAATATGGCAAATATGAAACTGTGTATAAATTAAAAAGTTTCAAACCTCCATTTAATGTGATTGGTTTAATTTTTAAAACACCAAAAGGAGATAAATGAATTAACTGTAAAGTATAATTTCCACATCATGTACTTAGAATACAAAAAATACTCTCAAATTCTTCAAATTCTTCTGTCCTGTAATAACTAGCATTCTTGCTTTCTTTATGGTTACTTAGCAAATAATTAATTCTAGGGAGTGCTAAGAGAAAATAAGATTCCTGCCCTCAAGAAGAGAGACAAATGAGGGTCTTTTGAAAGTATGTGTGTGAGTAGAAAGGAGACTGACAGGGAATTCACCAAAGTAGTAACAATGGTTATCTCCAAATTTCTAAGTGAACATACTCCTCCTTTCTCTTCTTTTTCTATTAAAAAAAAAATTATCATTTATTTTTATTGCATTAAATCTATAGATGATAGAAAGGTGATGCTTCACTAGCTCTCCACACCTTTCTGGTACTAGTCTTACTACTCAGAGACTGTCTGTAGTTTAAATTTCAAGAGAACCAGAAAGGAGCAACTTCTCTTTATCATGGGTCCTTTTGCCTGGAGAGGTCAAAGGTAAAGGGAGTACAGAGGAAAGGAATAGAGACATTTCATTTTTGTTCTGTCTCAGGAAAACATAGTTGGGAAGAAATTTGTATGTGTGGTTCTGTGACATCTATGGCTTTTGCCCTGTGACAGCCACTTTTTGTAGCCCTGCCGCTGTCTGAACTCTGTTCCTCGGTGCAAAGCTGATGGGACATAAAGTGCTTCTCAAAGGTCTTCTGGCCATGAAATTCTATGTATGAACTGACTGACTCTGATGCAGACTTCATGTATGAAGATGGCTGGTATTTTCTGAAAATTTAGTTTGCTTTCATTTTCATTAAATATATCATGTCTGAAAATAACCTAAAAGTATTTTTTTTTTTTTTTATTTCTGTTCAGTGTAAGTGGTCTCGTAATGGTAACTGCAGTACAGGCTTCACAAATTTATCTTGCTGTGCTATTTTAAGTTGTTTCTATTGCCCAATAATTGACATTTTATTCTTGAAAATTTACTTTGCTAGGTGTTGCACCCAATCTTCCTACGATACCCTCAGCCTCAGATTTCAATACTGTCTTGTCTAGTGACCAGAACACTTTGGATGGGACACATTCTCAGCATAGCACTAGCCAGGATGATGTGGCAGGTGTAGAAGAAGCAAACCAGGGGTTTCCTGCTGTTCAGCTTGCTGACGCACAGGTAAGCCACCCCCTTTTTCCTAATTGTGTTAATACCTCAATAGCAGTAGTTAGTAGTGGAACCTTTAAGCAATATGCACCTTGGAATTCTGGTGAAGATCTTGATTCTGTGCCTATCTGCCTAAAGGCTTCATACAAAAGAAGAAGAGCCTTTAAAAAGTACATGGGTTAATGTACATGCACGTAAACATTTAAAGCTATTACTTGTAACATTTAAAACAATACATAGATTAATTATAAATACAAATTAAGCATCTATAGATGCTCATTATAAAAAGATGACATTTAGTTTCTTGTCATATGTAGTAACATTTTTCTTATTTGGAGACACAAATTAGCACACAGGACTAGAAAGATAAATTCACTCCTATCACGTAGTCTTTAAGCTATGTTAAGACTTTATTGCGTGAGCAATGGGAAGGCCTTGAAGATTTTAAAGCAGAGGAATAAAGTGACCAGAAGTCTATGTGTAGAATTATTATTTGGGTAGCAATGGGTTCAATGAATTGTAGTAGAGAAACTAGAGGTGGAAAGAAGAGATGGTTTATTGAAATTTATTCAGATAAGTGGTAATGAAGCTCCAAGCTTAGGTGGTTGTGGCTTTGATAAGATAAAGGAAAAATGTAGAAAGTGAAGGGGGCGCCCTTTGAAGCTTATTTTTTCGTTTGAGTGATCAGAAGGCACGTGGGAGGGTGGGACTTGGGAGAGTGGAACATGGGTATTGAAAGGTGTTACTTTTTTCAGAAGGTAAAGGCTTCAGTGCATTTATATACTTACGAGGAGTTAGAAAGGTCACAATCAGAAAAATAGGAAAGAATGACTAATGGAAAGAGCAAGATTCTTAGATGAAAATCACCGTATTTAGAGTCACTTACAGAGGGAGATGCTTTAGACAAAAAGTAAAGACAGTTCACAACTGTAGAGGTAACTTTGCAGTTTTCTCTAGCAATAGGAGACAATTTATCTGTTAGAACTGCATCAAGCACTTCAAAGTTTCCTGAGATTTACTTCTCCAATACATGGGAGTAGTTTTTAGGGACTTTGCCATTTTTAAAGAAGGGAGAATGGGAAGAGAAAAGAAATGGCCTATGTAATACTAAGTTTATTGTGCTTATTAGCATTTAATGCAGGTTTTTAGAAATAAGTACATTATTTTTTGTACAAACCCACTGCTGTCGAGTCAATTCTGACTCAGCAACTCTGTAGGACAGAGTAGAACTGCCCCATAGGGTTTCCAAGGAACAGCTGGTAGATTTGAACTGCCGACCTTTGGTTAGCAGCCAAGCTTTTAATCCCTTTGCCACCAGAGCTCCTGAAGTAAGATTACAGCATATTTACTGTATGAGACCTCTTATTGCTTCAGAATATAGTAATAATATGTACTAAGGTACGATAAGAAAAAAGCCATAGTAAATAATGACCTATAAGTTGAGCTAATATGAATGTTTAATGTCTTCTAGGTTGTTTTCAAACCCCTTCTGAGCCATACAGGGATCCAGTCACAGGATGCAATGCCACTCTGCTACCGAATGTACTTTGGGGAGCACCTTTCATTTTCAGGGACTTTGGACTGCCTGAGAGCAGATATTGTGGATTCAGACACAGCCAAAGAGAGAAGAGGCAAAAGAGCAAGAAGGTACCTTTTGTGGTGGTGGTGTTTTTATGTAAAAATTTTTTAAGAAGTTATAATAACTTTGTTTTTTAACATTGCTTTCTTCTAATCCTAATGAAAAGATAATTTTAATATCTTAATGAGAAGATAATTCCATTTAATAAAAATAGTAGTCACATTTTCTTACTAATAACCTGATGATTTTGTCAAGAGATTATAATGCCTATTTTTAGCTATTTTTGTACCATGTTAGCACGTGAGGGTCATATGTATATATGTTGATGTATGAACTCAGCGTTCACTTGGCTGTTACATTAGTTGAATTTTTAGGGCTTTATAGATTATAATATTTTACATATTTATTTAGAACTTATTCAAGCCTCCTGTTTTGAGTTTTGTGTTAGAATAACAGTCATACTGAGAGTTTAGCCATAAGGAACAAATACTCAGGAATGCTAAATGTAGAATGATGAAAGTTAACAACCATCTTTTACTGCCATTCTTTGTTGTCATGGATAGGTCTTTAGTTTCTTTATTGCTTTTATAGGAAGTAATATGCCCAATAATAGGATTTAACTAACCTTTACGGAAATTGGAGTTCTACCTTGGGTCTTGCCTAAGTATATTGGAATGGTAGAATATGGACATAGGTGGCACTGTGACAGGAAGATTTTGCAACATTGTTAGTTTCATCCTTTTCGTGCTTTTACAAGTGGCAAATTAGAAGAATGAGCCTGTGTTCAATATATAGTTAAATATATTTTTTGCTTGAAACATTGTATTTAAAATTTAAATAATTTCACAAAATTAAATTTTTAATAATCTGTCATAATTATTCACAGAAGAAGATAGCTTTCTTAAAAAATTTTTTTATTTCTAAAACCTGAGAATTTTCTAATGACACAGGAACATGGAAATTGCATTGTCTTTTCTGTTACATACACATAGTCCTTGCTTTTTAAAATAGTGTGGGATTGTAAAAAATGGCTGTGCAAGCGGAAGCTGTGCAGAGTGATTTTAATAATCAATGGGAAAAATTATGATTGTTCTGTGATCTTTACAAATATTGTCAAAACATTGCAAGCCTTCTTACTGTTGATTATAAATATTTAGTGAAATGAAAAAGGTGGTAAAACTAATGTTTTTTTAGTACAGTATAATTTAAAACATTAGAAACCTTGAGAATTAATGTGTTTTCATCTTTGTAAACAACCTACCAGGAATAGTTTGAACAGTGTTTGCTACCTTCGTCGTGTGACATAATACAGAACAGTCATCTTTTCCGTGCCTTGCTGAAACGTCATACTCCTTTCTAAGTGTGGATCAGCTTCCAACATTTTATCGTTTGTACCTTCTATGTCATAAAATAGTGCCAAGAATTCCTTTACTATGAAGTTTGTTGCCAGCATCACTTCCTTTGACTTATCTTTATCCTTCTCATCACAACCACTTTCTTCATTTATGTTAATAAGCTTACCTTCACTGAGTTTCTCTTGCCACATATCCAGAAAATCTCAAACAGCAGAAGTGTCCACATTTCCGTGATTGGCACTTTCTTCCCCAACTCCGTTTACATTCAGTTGAATTTCACTTCCAGCATTTTCACGTTGTCTTTCTTTGCTACAGTTTCATCTGTGTTGACCAGTTCCCTTTTTTCATTATCCATTTTTGTAAATTGCCATGTGGGCTTATCACTGGAAGACAAGAAGGCAACACAACCACATGGTTTGCTGTTTGTGCATGAACTGAACAGCAGATGCAGACTGACCAATCACCAACAGACTTTAATGACCTAATCGGTCACTGCGCATCTGTTATTTACAAAGTGATTTGTGGACGGAAGAGGTAGCAGAGTAATTTGTACCTTATGCAGTTAACAGTAAATTTTAGTTACTCTCGTAACTAAAATTTGAACCATGTTGTTGGGGGACTGATTTTAACTAAACTGTAGTAACTGCAATTCACTCATATTTGAACCATGCAAGTCCAGACACCAAAACATTTAATAGCTGTATCCACTCTTTATTTAGAGCTAAAAGGTCTGAACTAAACTTTTATTTCTGTTTGAGCTTTCTCTCTCTCTGTATATATAAATGTACATGTACACACATACAATTTATGTATCTTCAAATATATAATTATATATATATATGTAATTAGGTTATAGTTGTGGCCTACTTACTGGCCTACTAAATGCCATGTAATACTGCCACAGGCTAGACCTTCATCTGTTTACATTTCCCTTTTTATGTCCCTGGATTACTTTTTTGAGTGATTCTCTGAATTCACTAAATTTAGTGTTGCTAAACTTGACATTCCTTTTAATTTTTCCACTGGTATCATGTAGCTTCGAATGTTCCACACTCCTGCTGCTAACGCGTGGTTAGCTTTCAGTTCTCAGATCTCCTGTAATTCCACCTTAAACTTTTATTTGGAGGCCTTTTCCACTTCACAGTTTTCTTGGGCATTAATTTTAATTTTTTGTGGTTTTTTTTTTGGGGGGGGTAGCATACTGTTCATTCTGCTGATTATTGTATAAATGTGCATAACTTTTCTACTAGACTGTAAAGTCAAGACGGTTACCAGATCATTTAGCAGAGGGTCTGGCATGTAAATTCATAAATATTAGTTTCCTTACCTCTTTGTTATCTTCAGTCAAAATAATTTTACATATTATGGACTTAATAAATGTTTTTAAACTTAAATTTTAACTTTTGACTGTAGAGTGCCCATGCCAGCTTCTCACCTGACTGGCTGCTGTTTTCCTGAATGACTGCTTCATCATGTACCCAGATTTTTTTTTTTTTCTTTAGCTGCATCTCCTCTCTTTAAGACTCCCTTACAAGTTTTAGATTCTTGTTTTTGTTTAAAGGCTCATTTCTATAGTTGTGGGCTAGTTTAGTCTTTTTTTGGTCTTCTCTTATCTGTTCTAATTCTAAAAATCTAATTTTTTTTTTCTCTGATGGCGTGCTTACCATTGATTGTAGGCCTCCTGTGGATTTATGCATTTTCATGAATTATACTACAGTGTAGGTTTTTCTTATTAAATAATAGCTACTAATTTTCATTTAGGAATTACTGTTCTCTAATTATGAATTATTTAAGTTAAATTGAGAATGTGAAAGAGCTTCAGATTTCTTTGATAGAAAAAATGCCAGCATTTAATTTGACTTATATGGCTGTACATTTATATTATACATGGAAAGACAGGGAAAAATATCTTTTTAAAGTTTTGGTGCTTGAGACTTACTGTTATTGTTCATTGGTATATGGAAAGGTGTTTTTATATAAACATTGACTATAGTATTCTTACCATGAAAATCTTTAATAAGCAGGAAGATTTACCAAAATCTGAGAAATAATTTTGTATATATGCCTTTAAAATCATTTTGTATATGTTTCTCATATTTATTTTAATTGCTTTCTTTATTACTTCCAACATGGCAAAGTATGCCATGAGATTTTCATTTCTAATAGAAAATAAAATTATATAAAATATGAAGAAATTAAATATATGGCTTTTAAAGGAGGAGGGGAGGGGATAGTTAAGAGAGGTTGCTTTGGTTTAGCATCAATAAGGGCTTTATAAGAAGAGCACAGGGCTCATAATTAAAGAAAATTCAGATTTGAAAATGTTCAAGCATTAGTTAAATAGCCACTTGATAGAGCTGTTGTAGAATGAATTTAAATATTAGCTTAGGGGTTGACCTAGATCACTTTCTTTAAAGTACCTTTTGATTCTTTCTCACCAATGAGCTTGTTAGACACTGCTCTTAATTAAGCCATCTTGCTTGTCTTGGCATTCTCAAAGGGTTATTTGATAGAAATGAAAGCATTCTGAGGAAATTTAAAGCACTCTACAAATATTAGGTAGTATTATGACCTCTGTCGTATTACCACAGAGGGGTTTACCGTATGGATGGCAAGCAAAATAGTTTTATCACTTCACTGAAATAATTTCTTAACATGAGAAGACTGATTTGGAAGCTAGGTTAGTTAGTTCTAGAGTAAGATCAAGAAGGAAGACTCAAGGGCCAGCCATTGACTTAAAAATAGGCTGCCCTAATAAAAAAAGCACATCCTTCTTGATCTCTTAAAATTATTTAAATGGTTTATAACTATTTCAGCTCGGGGATTATTTTGCTTATAAATTAATAAAAATTGTGCACTTCTGGAAAAAAGTAAAACCTTTCTTTTTTATTATTAGGCAAGGCCATGTGAATCTTCCTCCCCTTGAGTTCAAACCAGCATTAATGTTGGAAACCTTTAGCATCAGTGCTGTTGTCATGGAAAAGTCAGTGTGCACCCCTCAGAACTCTACCAGCGCTCTTTCTTTTCATGATCTCAACAAGCGTTATTACAATACCTTCCACTGCAACTTTACTATTTCCTGTCAGTCAATAAGCCAGCACGTGGATATGGCTTTGGTTCGTCTTATTCATCAATTTAGTACAATGATAGATGACATCAAAGCAACTCAGACTGACATTAAACTTAGCAGATATACAGCTGGATCAGCTTCCCCAACACCTACCTTCAAAACCAGAAAACACCGGGATTTTCGCTCATCTGACTTCAGTCGCAGTTCTAGAGGAAGCCTTAATGGTGGCAATAGAGTAAATAATGCAAAGAACAAAAGGACCAACAATGAGAATAACAAAAAGGAATCGAGAAACAAAAATTCATTAGGAAGATCTGAAAGAAGAACTTCAAAAGTGTCTAGGAAAGGCTCAAAGGATGTGGTGGATCACATGACTGTTCATATGGATGACTCAGATTCAATTACTGTGTCAGAGCAAAGTGAGCCTTCAGCTGAGTGCTGGCAGAACATGTATAAATTACTTAACTTCTACTCACTTATCTCTGATCCAACAGGAATATTGGAAAAGTCTTCAGAAACATTTGGGCCAGCAGGTAAGAAACATTTCCATGTTTCTAAATTTTCTGTTTAGAGTAACAGTAATAATTTTAAAAGATAACAGCCTGTTTTGCATCGTGTTTTGCTAATGTTGTAAGTGGATAATTAAAATGCACAAAAATTGGGAGTTGCCAAGTGGAGAAAATAGTAATGCCATTCAGATATTCTGCCGCTCCATTTCCCATCCTCCCTTACCCTTCCATAGCACTTCAAGAATTCAGACAGACTGTATTTCAAATATCTGGCTCTACAATTTACTCTCTTTAGAACCTTGGGAAAATGTTGAAAACATTTTAAGATAATTTCAATGAGAAATAAGAGGAGGTGAGATGGTTGGGAATATGTAGGAAAGAAAAGTAAAATAATTTTTAGAATGTTCTTCCCTTTCACAGTTTTCGTGTGTAAACATTTATATTTTTCATACAAAGGTGTTCGGAGTCCTACAGAACCGACATGTAAAGTTGTTTTTGAGAATGAACAAGACAACAACAGTTTGACTAAGCCGCAGAGGAAACGTAGCTTGGTTACTTCTGAACCGCAGCATGTTACTCTAATAGTGTTTGGAATTGGCATGGTGAATCGCACACACCTGGAGGCAGACATTGGTGGGCTAACAATGGAATCAGAACTGAAGAGGATCCATGGCAGTTTTACCCTTAAGGAAAAAATGAAAGGTATGATGACTCTAGTACTATAGAGCTACTTTTCTAAAAACAAAAACAATGGTGTGTCTTCAAAATTCCTACTTTGCCGATTTTTCTTCAGAAAATGAGACTTTCAAATTCCAAATTAGAGTTCCAAGACATTTGAATGTAATTGAAGATTAGTCAATTATGAAGCAGTTTTTATATTCAGTGAAAATTTCCAGGTGCTTTAAGATCTGGCAAATGTTCCTAATGTCCAGTGGCACTTATTCTTTAACTCTCTTTTAGTACCATTTATGAGTTGGAATCTGCTTGATAGCAAGGAGTTGTTTTGTAGTAAGATGTCAGGGAGCCCTGGTGGCTCATTGGTTAAGCACTCGGATGTTAACTGAAAAGTTCAACCTACCAGCTGCTCCGAGGGAGAAAGATGCGCAGTCTGCTTCCTTCAGGAAACAGACGCCTTGGCCCTATGGGGCAGTTCTACTGTTTCCTGTAGGGTCGCTGTCGGTTGGAATAGACCTGATGGTAATGAATTTAGTTTTTTGTTTTATTTTGGTTTAGTAAGATGTGTAATATCTGAAAATTTCACCAAAGTAATGAAACTTGTAAAATGTTTGTTTTTCTTTATTACTATCACAGAAATCTTATAATCCAGTATTCACTTTACTATCTCTATAAAAAGAAATCTTCTTATCGGTTATAAAATGTTATAGGTTAACCAAAATGTACCATATATCTTGAATATGATCATGCAAGCTGTGACATTTCATCAAATCCAAGACACCATCAACTTGAAGATGCACCACCATTATTTTATGCATACCAATTTCAGAGATGTTAAAATAAAAAATAAGTGTGTCTTAGCATCAGTGGATATAGTTCTTGTACTTTGAGTTAGGCTAATTTAAAAACTGTTAACAAAGCAGACTTTAGAAACTGAGCAACAGTATGAAAGTGAAGTTACAGGAATTCACCTGATACTATAAGTCTTTAATACCAGTGTCTCCTTCTGCCTGTGAAAATAACCCTACAGGTTGTATTAGATGAGAAAAGGAAATTGTGTATCACCATGTGTTTTTATTAACTTTATGATTGCCAAATATGTAAGGTTTAGTAAAACATTGTTTTGAGCCTACTTTTTATTATTATACACTTAATTTTTACCCTGAACATTAGTTACTCAAAAACTAATTTTAAATTAAAAAAAAAATTATACCATTACAGAAGTTTCTCTCAAGAAATTAGGTGGGTTATAAATTATTAAAAAGCCCAAACATATCCTTAACTGTCCTTAGAAATATAGGCAAAAGATACAAACAATACATAAGAAATTCAGATGGCTATGTTGATATAAAAATTTGCTTAACCTCACTGGTTAAAATAATAATAATAAGTTATCTATTTCTTCATCTGTTGGTTTAACAGAGATTAAGGATGACAGTCCCCAGTTTTGGTGACAGTGAGGAAAAGGGACTTTTTTATTTCTAAATTGATATAAATTGGTTTAACTTTCACAAAGGTTAGTTTAATAGTTTTTATTAACAGTCTTTAAAGCACATTTATCCTTTGACTCAACAATTCCAGGTCTATATACCTAGAGAAAAAAATAATCAGAATTCTGTGAAAAGGTGTCTGTACAAAGGAGTAGCCAAGTGTCGGCATTAAGGAATTGGTTAAGTTATTCTTATGTACGTGTAGTAGTTTACAATGTAGCCATTAAAAATCATGTTGCAGAATTTATTAATATGGAAAAATGTTTATATTGCTAAATGAAAAAGTGAGGGAAAAATAGTATGTGTGATTTGATCAGACTTTTATAAATAATAAAAATGTTTATTTTATATCCTACATTAAAATCATAAGTACTAATATGGACCAGGAGTGCTAGTTTATGTGGTTTCTTTTTTCCTGTTCTTTCAGTTGGTTTGAATTTTCCAAGTTTTTTGCACTGAGGAAGTATTACTTCTGAGGTTTTTAAATGCCATTAGGGTTTTTAATGCTTGAATAGCATACTAAATTACCTATTCAGCATTATTCCAGTTTTGACATCTAATATGTGTGCACGCATACATGCATAGAAATAAAAAAATCTTCAAGGAAATTTTTTAAAAAAGTAATAGTTCTGAAATAAGTTTAACAAATTTTATTGTAACTTTGAAATTATCTTTTATCACTAAATTACTATAAATGAAATACATTTTTAATATGAAGTACATTTATTATCCAAAATTTAAATATGTATTTTTTTTTTTCTTACCCTTAAGATGTTTTACATCAAAAGATGACTGAGACATGTGCCACCGCTCACATTGGTGGGGTTAATATTGTGCTGCTTGAAGGGATTACACCAAATATACAGTAAGTGTATTGGTTTTTATTAATTTCTCATACTTCTTTGTTATAGTTTTATAGGAAACTTAGACTCTTTGGGTGAATCCATACCTGCTCAGTTTTGAGGTTTATGCCCATAACGTTCCCACATACTGAGATTCTTTTTTTTTTTTGAATTGTGCTTTGAGTGAAAGTTTATGATTCAAGTCAGTTTCTCATACAAAAACTTATACACACATTGTTTGTGACCCTAGTTGCTCTCCCTACAATGTGGCTGCACACTCCTTCTCTCCACCCTGTACTTCCCATATCCGTAGATACTGCAATTCTGACTGTCATTAAGAACTTCACCAAATATAATGTTTTTAGGTGAAGATATTTTTTCCTTTCTAAAATTGTTAAGATGATCATAGTACAAATTTCAGTTTGACAGAGAAGATGCAAAAACTCAATTCAGGTAGCTATGTAAAACAAAATTTTCGGAAAAGAATATAGACTCTCTCTTAATTTTATATTGGAAATCCTGGTGGCGTAGTAGTTAAGAGGTATATCTGCTAACCGGAAGTCGGCAGTTTGAATGTACCAGGAACTCCTTGGAAACTCTGTCCTGCAGGGCCACTGAGTCAGAATCCACTCAACAGCAGTGAGTTTGGTTTTTTAATTTTATAGTAACAAATCACTTATTTTTATGCTGGGTTTCAAAACTTTCTTTTGCTATTTTACCATTTAAAGAATTTTAGCAAAAAAAAAAAAAAAAACAAAAACCTGTAAACCAAACCCGTTGCTGTTGAGTCAATTCTCACTCATAAAAAAGTGACCCTATATTTAGCAAAAGGATCTATGAAATATGAAATCCTTCTAATACTATAGGTACGACTTTTATAGTGGGTTAAAAAAAAAAACAGTTGCTGTTGAATCGATCTGGACTTATAGCGACGCCGTGTGTGTCAGAGTAGAACTGTGCTCTGTGGGGTTTTCAGTGGCTGATTTTTTTCAGAAATAGATCACCAGGTCTTTCTTTCCAGGCACTTTTGGCCAGCCATGTTACCTGTTTTACCACCCAGGGACTTCATAATGAGTTTACCATGTTGTTGTCATTAGTTGTTGTCGAGTCAGTCCCAACTCACGGACACCCCATGTGTGCAGAGTAGAACTGGCCCATATAGTTTTCGAAGCTGTGTCCTTTCAAAAACAGATCAGCAGGCCTGTTTTCCAGGGCACCTCTGGGTGGTTTCAAACTGCCAACCTTTGTGCTATGTATATACTGGTATTCCGATGATTAATCTGTTTTTTTTTTTTAGATACATTTAATTATTTGACTTTGTTCATACACTTGGGAGTGTATGCCTTCATTCCTTTCAGTGGAACAGTTTTATGTTGTGACTACAAGATGCATTTTAACAATTTAAGTCAGGTTTTAAGAATTTACTCTTCTTAATATTTTAAGTAGTTAATGTTGTGCTGGTATTGTCCTGTAAAACATTCATCATGCTAAATACTCAATTAGAGGTTTGGTTCAGCACTATAAAAATTAAATAATAATCATAGATTGACTAAGAATTATGATCAGTTAGTTACAGCTGTAGTCACGGTATTTTCAAAATCTGAATAATGTGATAGCCATCCTAGGGAACATTTCTTGAAACGGATAGTTATTAATGGGCTATAGCTGTCTGCAATGAATTTTGGTTAGAATTAGTGTCTGCAGAGCCCAATATTCTCAAAATTTCTTTGAGAGCATCTCTGGGTTAAGCTTCGCTGGGGTAATTTGAACCTGTAAGTCTAGAACCAAAGTGAGTATATTTCATAATGACTGCCTGTAGTCCAGATCACAATTCCTGAGCAGAAGTTTCAAGACCAGGAAATTGCAGTGGTTGTGAGAGACAAGATTTTTTTCTGTTCATTCAATATAAAAAAAAAAATTGTAGGGAGGGGATATTCCAAAAAAAAAAAAAAAAAACCCCACTGCCATCAAGTCGATTCTGATTCATAGCAACCCTGTAGGACAGAGTAGAACTGCCCCATAGAGTTTCCAAGAAGCACCTGGTGGATTGGAACTGCTGACCTTTTGGTTAGCAGCTGTAGCACTTAACCACTATGCTACCAGGGTTTCCAAGAGGGATATTATGATATAATAATTATACTCTTGTGATATGCCTGTATCATAGCCTCACATAAATTATTTTATATAATCCTCTCAATAGTCCTGTGAACTGGGTGGTTTTATCCCCACTTTACAGAAGAATAAGTTGAGATTTAGAAAGGTCGGAGTATTTGCCTAAAATGCTTAAAATCATACAGTCAGTAATAAGAGGTGCCAGAATTTGCACTTTTACTCCTTCCCGCTCACCTTGATGGTCCTGCAGAAAGTCATCACAGGCATTGGGTTCCGTGAGTCCTTCAGTGACTAAAAGTACCGCGGTTATGTTAACCTATTCAAAAAGAAAAATAAAATTCTTTAGATGTCCCATGTGCTTTATTGTATAAATGATCATTTCAGAACATTAAGAGACTTCTTGTATCCATTAGCTCTTATCTTTTAAGACAAGGGCTTCAAATGGTCTCTAAACTTGCAAAATAGAGTAGTTATAAGACAGAATTTAAAGAAAAAATTACATAGTTTGTATTTCTTGCCTTTTTTCTTTTCTTTTCTTTTTTTCACCCAGGCAGAGATCCCATGACTGTTTTATTTTAAAAATTAAAGGTTTTCCCTATCTGTGAAACTCTATTAGTGTTAACATTTCCTGTATTTATTCCTTGGCTTTTCATTTCCAGTTTCAAAGGGAAAATGAACTAAAAATAGTTCAAAAGGTACTTTAAGGAAAAATTTTAAAAAATGGGAAATTAGAAAAGCTTTCCAGATGATTGCCAGTGACTGATTTATGCATGAATGTTTATTTGCTTCCTTTTTCTTTTCCTGCTTTCTCTTCAATCTTCATCTGTAGACTGGAGGATTTTCCTACATCTCCCACAAGCACAGCCAAACAAGAATTTCTGTACGTCATATTATTCTTTTCATAGATTTGTGATTAACATAGTATTCAGTTTTTTTTTTTAATGAATATTTAGATTATCTGCTTGGCTATGAATATGTGTAGCTAGCTTTTATAGCTTTAATATAGTCCCTGTTATAAATTAAAGCTTACTGATATTCAAGAAAGACACACAGGTAAGGGCTGTCTTTTTTGGTAACTCATCTGTTGTTTTATAGCTGAAAGGTTGTAATACCTGTAGTGTTGTATGTTGCTTGTGCTTTTTTAGATATGTTACTGTTAAATTTTCTATTATCAAAAGCATGATAATATAAGCTAAATAGTTCTTCTTTACAAGAGAGATTTCACTAATTGCAAAAATAATTACTAAAATACTAATTAATATAAGAAAACATCTGGACATCTCAACCATATAATTCTGTTTTTTTTAAAGATAGTATTTACTGCTCTATTGACAGACCTTATTGTAGCTTTTACTATGTATACTTTTATATTATGAGTGGCTTGGTTTGACCTGCTGTATATCTGATATTTTGTGGTGGTAAGCTGTACTGAGGAGCTGTTTTTAAATATTCATCAGATCAGTCTATTACCATGACAAATTTATATGTTACTTAACAATGTTATTTCTTTGAATATTTTCTGTAAAATTTTGAGTATGCTGAATAGATAGATCTTATATTATACTGTATGCTGGTAAGATAACCATACTTGCTGAGATTTGTTTAATTGTGTAGTGAAAACAGGCCATAAACAAAGTATCTTAATTAACAACCTTTGTTGGGATTATTTGTGGTCTAATATCACTTCATCAGCCAACTAGAAGTACTAAAAAGGAATAACTGTACTAATATTAAACTAGAGAACTGAGTGTTTTCTGAAAACAACTCCGCCACATTAATGTCATCGTAATTGGTGTAGGAAAAAAAAACCCATCTAATTCTATTGCAGTAGCTGAAGTAGCTAGAGAAGGTTCACTGTTTCTTTCCTTTTTATCACTGAGTTCTCTGGATATATAACAAGTGTTGGTACCGCGTGACTTTAGAGGGGATGCTTTTTAATGGCTCAACAATTATTTACCAGGTTACCTATTATGTGCTAGGCATTCTGTTAGGCTCCAGGGATGCAACGGTAAGCAAGTGAGAGTCCATCCCTGTTGCCATCACTTGTAAGCCCCCTTATGCCCTTTTAATTCCTTGTAAAGAGAGTTAAACATGTACGGTGCAATTGCCAAATTGTTACCTAAAGCAGGTTCTGTTCAGTGTAGCTTCTCATCAATAAAGACACACCGAGGTGAGGAGGGAGGAAGAGCATTTATTGCAAGCACACAGGCAAGGAGCAAGGAGGTGTATACCTCAAATCAAGCTCCCTGAACAAAGGGAGGCAGAACCTTTTATACCATCTGTCACAAGGAAGTACATACAAACATGGACTACATAGATTTATCATGGTGCACAGGTGCAGTAAGACATACTGCATTTTTTTTCTTTGGCGTAGGCTAGTAAACTGGATTTGACTGGCTTGAGCCACACCCAGCGCTTTGGGGACAATGGACAGGAGGGGCAGTTTCAGCTTGGTCTGAACAGCTCCTGATTGAGCCACACCCACTGCCATCACCGAAGCTTTTGTTTGCTAATGGACAAAATGGAAAAGGAAGTTTCAGTGATTTAAAAGTTGGCTAAATAACATATGATCTCAACACTACCCTAGCCCCATCACTGGATTTTTTTGGCAAAACTGAATTGAGGCAGGCAGCATAGGCCAGAGTGCATAATTTACTCTACTTCCTCTCCCCACCTCTAAATGTTGGGGCCTGGATGCTCAAGTAGGTGGAGTGGGGGTAGGGATAGAGGTAGAGATAATGAGGCCTCAAAGCAAGCCCTCAAATCATTCACTCAACTCGTATGGACAGGGATGGCTGGCCTGCCTCTAAGGCCATACTACCTGGACTCAGGAAGTAAAAGAAGGTGGGAAAAGGCCCTGGCCTGATTAGGCACTGTGATCATTGTAACGGAGGCTCACAGTAGATCTAGGAGAACCTTGCAAAGTAGACTACCACTGTCAATGAATTCTTTAATCAGCCGTCTTTGGTCACTTGCCGTGGGTCTTTCACCTACATCAGGCATGTCTTGTATGATGCACATTTTTGTAGTTTTCACTTTAGAGATATTTTGGCAACTACTTTCTTGTGTAAAAGTCTTATGTATACTACATGTCATATGGCCTAGATAAGGTGACAACTATCTTTGAGAATTACAATTATGAATAGATAACTCATGTTGGCAGCTTATGAACAGTTTAATTCCTCAGTCAGGCTTTCCTTACATATTTTCCATATACAGTTTGACAAAGTTAATCAAAAGTTTGTGGGATTAATCCTCTACAGTTTCTGGTTTAATTTGGTCAGTATAGGACCATCATGTTGTCCAACTCCAAAGAATACCATTTACATTGAAGGTGGTGGGTATCATTTATAGACTACTGTCTGAAGGAGGCCATCTGGAACTGGGCAACACAGAGCTCCTGAAGTCCCTAACATCAAAATTTCCACTGAAATTATCAAAGTAGATTCTGTTGTATGTAGGAGAACAATTATCCCCATTCTGAATTTTGTTACATAATTAAAAATTCAGTGTTGCGTATGTGTTTATGTAGTTAAAAGTATTTCAGCTACTATTTAGACAAACATATTTCTATAGGTTACAAAGATAAAATTGTGAGTTAGATCTGGAATTTCTGGCTGTCATGATGACAGATATTTTTGTAAATGTGTGTTTAGTTTCATTCAAGTAGTAAACTGTTGGCATTTCAGCACCATCTAGTGTGTTCTGGCTCATGTTGAAATTGAACTTGAAATATTGGTGACAGTGGTTTTATTTATTATTATTATATTATATATTATTATTATTGTATTAGAAAACACAAAATTCAATAACTAGTCAACATTCCAGAGCCTACTCTCACACTGAAAGACCAGTTCCATAGAATATCTTTTTTTAAATCAGCGACATTTTCTGAGTAGTTGACTTTGAATAATCAAGACATCTGATAGAGCCACTGTTACAGTTTTTAGCATTTTTCCAATAGAATTTAAATGTGATAAATTGATTCTTTATATTCTTGAGACTATAAATAATTGCTGAATCCTCCCAGCCTGAGCAGAGATAAATATATGTGAACTGACCTGTAGTTAACATGAAATTTGCATTTTGTGTTTTGCTTAGTCTGTTTATTGTCAAGAATCTTTTGCCCATTTGAAGGATAGCATTTATATTAGAAGCTATCTTTTTATTATCTTGTCCTTTAATGGCGCAGTTCGTTGGTGTGGACCTTTCCATTGTGTATGTCAAAGACTGCTTCAAACATCTTTGATATATACAATGTGCCATAACATGCTGTCTGTGGAATTCTGCAGCTGCTGTGTGAGGGTCATTCTTCTGCTTTACTCATTTTGCTCTTCATTTCGCAAATACTCAGTGAATGCCTACCATGTCCCAGGCACTGTTCTAGGCACTGGAAAGAGAGAGCAGGAAGTAAGAAAGATAATATCTCTGCTTTTAAAATGTTGTACCAGTAAAGCTTACTAATTCATGATCAAGAGTAGTAGCCACACTTGTTATAAATTGGACTTCTATCATTTCTTTGCTCTTCATTGAAAGTATATTAAGATTTTAAAAAATGCAAATTACATGTCTTCCTTCCTGTCAGTTTCTTTTAGTATACTAGATGATTGTTAGGGTAATCTTTTGACTCTCTGATGGATTAGATTTTCAAGAGTATAGTGAGTATTTCTTTTCACATGCAGTGTCTGTGATCTCATTAGAGGAGCCCTGATGGTACAGTGGTTAAGAGTTTAGCCGCTAACCCAAAGGTCAGCAGTTTGAATGCACCAGTGGCTCCTTGGAAACCCTATGGGGCAAGTCTACTCTGTCATGTAGGGTCACTATGAGTTGGAATTGACGTGAAGGCAGTGAGTTTGGTGTTATTTTATTTTTTTGGATCTTTTTAGAGGTTAGGTTGTTGTTGACATGTGCCTTTGCATCGATTCCAACTTATAGTGACCCTATATGACAGAGTAGACCTGCCCTATAGAGCTTGCTATACTTTAGTGATTATATAAAAAAAAAAAAAAATTTTTTTTTTTTTTTAATTGGAGAAGAAAAAAGGAGTTCTGAATAGGTGAAAAATCAAAATGAAATTTTGTGTCTTGTGCATGTATGTATGCACATATGTAATGTGCAGTATTCTTGCTTTTACTTACATGTGAGCACATACTTATCTTCTTGTATAACCTCTTCCTAATGAAGAAATAGAATATTATTCAGTGCAAACAGTGTTAGTAAATGTATTTTGTAATTTTTGGAAAACATTATTTCTTCAATATATGATTTAAAAGCATGAAAAGTCTTAAGCAGTTTATGCCTTTGAAAGATCTAAAGGTACTTCTCTTGCTCTCAATTTTTTTTTTCAAAATTTCTTTTTATTTGGATATTTTTTCATGGTCCTTCTTCTCTGTTGATAGAACTGTAGTGAAATGCAGTATTGCCAAGTCTCAAGCCCTCTACAGTGCCCAGAGAGGGTTGAAGACAAACAATGCTGCTGTTTTCAAAGTAGGAGCTATCAGCATCAACATTCCTCAGCATCCTGCCACTTTACATAGCATGATGGTTCGAAGTTCTCACCAACTATCTAAACAGATCTCAGACCTCATCAGACAGCCTTCTACGGCGTAAGTTATTTCTTCAAGTTCTGTGATTCTGTGCCTCAGGGCACTCTTTGCTGTGTTAACAAAAGTTTGGAGGTAAATGAGGGGTTACTTCTAAGTGTTGACCATTATGGACAATGATGTAGGTGGAGAGTGGCCAAGACAAGTCATGGGAGAATCACACTGGATATCATTAAAGTACTATGTCAGAGATGCAGTTGTCAATGTTCCATGTTGTATAAATAAAGCTTAAAGGTTCCTAGAGATTTGTAGGCATCGTAAGAGGTATTAATAAGACAAATTCCTTGTTTACTTTGAACGCAATTACTTCTGCACAGGTTTAAAAAATTAGTGGCTATTTCTGTCCCATGCATGGTTTTGGTTTGTTTTTTTTTTTTCTGTATGAAATTGTTGTACATAGTTCAAGGCAGGATTTGACCATGCCACATACATATTTTAAGGGTTAGTAAATCAGATCTTTGCACATTAACCTTTATTCCCTCTGTCTGTAGCCCTTGTTCATGGCCTGAATTGCTGAGCCTTATACCTGTCTCAGGAAACCCTGGTGGCATAGTGGTTAAGTGCTACAGCTGCTAACCCAAGGGTCTGCAGTTCAAATCTGCCAGGCACTCCTTGGAAACTCTATGGGGTAGTTCTACTCTGTCCTATAGGGTCGCTTTGAGTCAGAACTGACTCGACCGCACTGGGTTTGGTTTTTTGGTTTTATACCTGTCTCAAAAAGTATAATGAATAACTAATAAAAATATATGTAAAAAGGTTAAAATTTTGTTTTATATTGTTTCCTTTTTGCCATCCTATAAAGTAGAAAACATTGTTGTCTCTTTTGACTGTGTCCTAAAGCTGTGTGTTTTTCCAATTATTCTATCTAGATCTTTAATTCTTAAAAAAAAAAAAAAAAAAGTAATATTAATTCATGTCTGACATTGACCAGGTAGTAATAAATTACATGTTTCTCCTGTGAATGGAATATGGAATCCTGAATGTTTATATGCACCTTAGTTTTAAAATACCCTAAGGAATTTTGTTTGTTTCTTATTATAACGTATTGGCAGTAGAGTGTAGTAGTTAAGAAATCATATTCTGGAACCAGACTGACTCGATTCCAATTCTGGTGTCACCACTTGCTGGCTATGCTTCTTTTTCAAAGTAGAGATAATAGTACCTACTCAAAGGGTTTTTGTAAGGAAAATGAATAAATGAGATAAATCATAGAAAACACTAAGAACAGAACGTAGCACGTAGAAAGTACTCAATAATTGGTGGTGGTGGTGTTATTATCACTACTAATAATAGTAGTGACAGTAACAGTGATGGTATTACTATCAGTAGTAGTTCGCATAGTTTTGAAGTCATGGAATTTGGAATCAGACAAGCATGAGTTTAAACTTAAGTTTTGCATTAATGATGTGAACAGCCTTGGCAATATAACATTCCAGGAGTTTATATTGTTCTTCTTGTTTACTTTTCCAGACCATCATCGTTTAATGGCTATTTTAGGAGGTCTTACTGTGCTCTAGTATTACAAAGAAAACATCTCTTTACGGCATATTTTTGCTGTTTCTTAACTGAGAACTCCAATGACTTTACACAATAAATTGGTAACTGTTCTGTGTTTCTTTTTATTTCATCTGTTTTGATTTATAGCCCACAGCCTGTGAAAGAAGATATTGCAACCCCCCTGCCTTCTGAAAAAACCCCAACAAGTGTTAATCAAACTCCAATTGAAACAAATGAATTTCCTCAGCTACCTGAAGGCTTGGAAAAGAAGCCTATTGTCCTGAAGTTCAGTGCCATGTTAGATGGCATAGCTATTGGAGCAGCACTTCTACCGTCTCTGAAAGCAGAATACAAGATGGGAAGAATGCGAAGTCATGGAATGACAGGTAACATTGAATTTTCAATGCAGCCTATTAAAATTTATGTTTTTTGTTTGAGAAATTAGTAACTTTTGGTGAAAAGATGAACTTGATTTTATAGATATGTGAAAATGTAGATAATTTTGATTGCAACATGTTTGAATTTCATGTTCTCCAGTCAAGGCAAAATATGAATACATCTCCTTGAATGTCCAGAATGGACCCTGCTTTCATTTGAACTCTTAAATTCATAACTATCAAGGCCATTTTTCCAGTTTAAACTAACTTGAGTAGTGAACCACTCTCTACATCTTCAGAACTAGATTCTTATACGTGAATGACTTGGTTTATTTTCACATTTGGTCCAATTAACTTAAATCAGAGGTTATTTGATTCGTTTATCATAGCTACTTCTGTAAGGTTTTTTGATCCTTACTCATATATCCTGAAATTCTTTTATTTTCTATTTTTATTACAAAATATGTATACAAAAGGATGTAAATGTTCCACACACATACACAGTCACATAATAATAATAAAGATCTGTGAATCAACGCACAACACAATCTAAAATCTAGAACTTTACCAGTACCTTTGAAAGCTCCTTCAAGGAATATTATCACCACTAGGTAAATATTCTGTTATTCTCCACAACTGCCTGGGGTAACCACTATCATGAATTTGTCTATTTGTCTGAATCATTCCTTTACCTTTTTTTTTTTTTTAAATAGTTTTACCACTTAACGTATATATTCTTAAACAGTATAAATGTTTGCTTTTGCTTTTGAACTTCATTTGTATGGAATCTCACTGACATATATTTTTACTTGACTTTTTTTTTTCTACTACATTGTGTTTGAGATTCATCCATGTTTACACAGGTATTTGTGGTTCATTCATATTTCACTGAAATATAGTAGTCTATTTTAAGGTGAATCTATTACAGTTTATCCATTCTACTTTGATGAACTTTTGGGTCGTTTGACTTTTTTTGCTGTTTCAAACATTCTCAGATACATCTGCTGGTACACATATGCAGTAGTTTCTCAAGAGTATTTACTGAGGAGGGGTACAGGTAGATGGTAGGGTAAATGCACCTACAGTTTACTAGGGAATGCAAAAACAATTTTCCAAAGTGCTTGTACCAATTTACTCTCCCACCAGCGTTAGATGAGAGTCTCCATTCATCTTTGTCAGCACGTAGTATTGTCTGACTTTTTAATTTTTGCTTGCCTGGTGAATGTGGAATGATATCTCATTGTGGTTTTAATTTATATCTCTGTGATTGCTAATGAAGTTGAACATCTTTTTGTATGTCGAAGGGGCCCTTATGCGTTTCCTTATATGAAATACCTGCTCATAGTTTTTGTTGCCCATTTTATCATTGAGTCATTTATACTTATTGATTCACAGAAAGTCTTTATATGGTCTGTATATTAACCCTTTGTATACTACGTGTGTAACAATATATTATCACTAAGAGACTTTTCATTTCACTGTTGTTTGATGAACAGATATTCTTAAATGTACTTGAATTTATCAGTATTTCCCTGTATAATTTGGATTTTTAGTCTTGAAAAAATTCTTCTCAAGATCATAAAGACATTCTTTTTTGTTTTTGCTTAAATATTTTTGAAATTTTGCTTTTTATTTAAGTTCTTAATCTATCTGAACTTGATTATTTTTATTTGATATAGGGTAGCATATAAAAAAAATTTTTTTTCAGCATATATATAACCAGTTGTCTCAGCACCAGTTGTTGACAAAATTTGTCCTTTTTTCAGTGATACATAATCCAAATGATGTCATATGTTAAGCTTTCTTCTACGTAGGGGTGTATTTCTGAGTATTCTGCTTCATCAGTTTCTTTGCATCATTATCACATTGCTACCTGACTTTTCCTTTTTTAGGCATTGTCCTGGTTATCTTTGTCTTTGCTTTTCTGTATATACTTTAGAATCAGTTTCTTAAGTTCTCTGAAAAAGCCTTTGGAATTTTTATTGGCATTTAATTGCATTTCATAGATTTACTTCGGGAGAATTGGCAATTTTACAATATTTAACTTTCCTATATGTGAATGTATCTATTTCTCTGTTTCTTTAGGTCTACTTTAATATATTTTCATAAAGTTTAAAATTTTTCTACTTAAAGGTTTTTGTGCATCTTTGGCAAGACTGTCTTTTATTTTCTTAGGTATTTGGGTACTTTTTGTAGCTTTTACTGTTGTAGCTGTTATAAATGGTATATTTTGTAAAATGGTATTTTCTAAATTATTTGGGGATAAATAGAAATACACTTAATCTTTTTATGTTTATCCTATATTGGACAACTGTATTAAACTATTATTGTTAAGTTGTAGATTCTTTGGAGTTTTCTATGTAGATAGCTATAGCATTTGTAAGTAATGACACTTTTTTTCTTCCTTTCCAACTTTTATGCCTTTTAGTTCTTTTTATTATTGTGATGGTTAGGACTTCTACAATAATATTCAGGAAAAGGGATATTGTAGGCATTCTTATATTGTTCTTGTTTTGTAAGGGAATGAGTGTTTCACCCATGAGTATAATGTTTGCTATAGGTTTTTACTAGGTTCCCTTTATCAGATTAAGAAAAACTACTTCTGCTTTTAGAGTGCTAAGAGTTTCTATGAAGAACAATTGGTGAATGTTGTCAGCACTTTTCTCTGCATCTGCTGAAATGAATTTTTTTCCCTTTGTTCTGTTAACATGATAAATTACGTTGTTGTTAGGTGCTGTTGAATTGATTCCAATGCATAGCGACCCTGCGTACATGGAACAAAATGCTGCCCGGTCCTGCGTTACATTAATAGTTTTAAAAACATTCATATATACACATATATGATTGCACATTTACATTGTCTAGTTACGTATGTGTGTATATGTGTTTATTCACACTCCTGGCATTTTAGACTTTATTAGGAAGTTCTGGACCTTTGTACTACCAGAAACAGAAGTGCTCTAAAGTGAGTTTCTAGATTTGGCAGAGTCAGAAGTATTAGGCCTTCAGATAGTGAAGGCCAGAACTGACAATAAGTTAGACTCATTTGGGCCATTTATTCAGGGCATCCATGAAATACTAGGGTCAACCAAAGAAGCAAGTCAAAAGCCAGATGGGCAGTTTAGGACTAGGAAGATATAAATATTTAAGCAGAGTAAACATATCGTTGAATATCCAGACAGGTAGAAAACCACAATTCTGTTTGAAATGAAGGAAAGTTACAAAGAAAAGAATGACTGCTATAGTGATAAAGGATGATCCCATAACTTATGCCTAGGATTACTTCAACCTTAGTGTTTTCATTTGGTGATGCTCAGGGTAGTGGTAGTTACAGCAACAGTGCCAGACATTCCCCCTGCAGCTTACAAGTGATAGCCATTGAGTCCTGGTTGTAGTACTGAGTTAGAGGTGATCAGGGCAGTCGTGACCTATCTGGCCATTCACAGAGGCAGCAGTTGGTGAGGGGGCATTGCTGTCTATTTATGACTCATTGCCAGATGCAGACATTATTATACAAGTGAGTGTAATGATTGTGACATACAAAAAGTGATCTTTGATTAGTACTTTGAAAAAAAGTATTATTTTTGGCTCAGTTGAGAGCACTAGGAATATATAGTTAATTATAAATCTATATGAAGACAGAATAGGCTATTTAATGATGTGTGAGTGGAGAGAACTGGTAATGTACAAAAGAGTATTAGTAGATTTTGCTGGTTGGAGAGAAGCATGTGCATCTAGATTACATAGCATATGTAATGGGCAAGAACAGATCTTGATTTTAATAAGGCTTTGGCTGTTCCTTCATGCCTTCCTAGATAGTTGGGGAAATACGGGCTAAATAGCAGTACAGGTTGTATATTCATAACTCTTTGAACAACTATGTGCTAGATTGTTGATTTCAGTGGTTAGGACCAACAATAAACTAAAATTCATACTATACCCTTAATTGATATATGGTTCCACTAATAATTACTGTTAAGATCAAAGATGCGCGTGTTCGTAAAATTTTATACTTTATGCAAGTTTTCAGTGAGTACAATTTAATTGTATTGGCAGTTTTCACTATTATCCTACAATGAATTGGGATCAAGAGACAAGTTGTTAACTGCTCACTGTTCTCTAAATAATCACTGTGGATTGGCAATTAAAAAATAATATATATGTTTGTGTGTATATATATATACATATTTGCTCGTGACTATATTTATAGATAGGAATATTTTAGAAGCAAGTTAAAAAATATTTTCATATTTTTCAAGTTAGATTTTGGGATAGCCATACATTTTTCTTAGACATCATTTTTGGAACAAAGTGAGGAATGAGTGAGTGAATGAACAAACAATAACTTCTCTTATTTCTTCCAGGTGCACAGACAAGGTTTACATTTGAGCTGCCGAATCACAGATTGCGTTTTACTTCAAAAGTTTCTGCCACAGATATGTCAACCATTCCTCCTTCTGCTAGTCTTAACCTTCCTCCTGTTACTATGTCAGGGAAATACATAATGGAAGAACATGACAGTTACTCAGATCAGGTGTGGAGTATAGATGAACTGCCTTCTAAACAAGGGTACTATTTACAGGGAAATTATCTACGTTGTGTTGCGGAAGTAAGTTTACTTTTTTATTTTCTTGCCTTTTGTAATTTAGGAGTCTTCAAGCTTTTATGTGTACCAAAATATTTAGTGATCGAAACTCTTCAGGTAAATCATTTTTTCATACCCAAGATCTCTATACTGAATTAGCTTGCGTGTGTGTGTGCATGTGTATGTCTGTCTCTCCTTGAATTTTATTTGTACGTGCTTTTTTTTTATAGCAGTCATCTTTGAATTCACATTTCTTATATTGGTTATCACATCTATCTCTACAATATTTTCATGGCCCTTTTGATTATAAAAACTAAATAGCAGCTAACGTTCATCGAGTGCTTTATATGCATTGACTTGTATGGTCCTTAAAACTGTGAGTAGATATTTCTTCTCATCTTTATAGGTGAGGAAACTGATCCTTAGTGTTTACATGATTTGCCCAGGCATAACTAATTATTAATGTCAACGAAATGTCATATAGAAAGATAAAGTAATTACAGCAGAATTCACAGACTAATTTCTATACTAAGGGAAGATGAAAGTTGACATACCTGATTCCATCATTATTTTTTCACTTTATATTTGTATAATGGTTGAAGTTTAAAAAAACATTTGGATACTTGTTTTTCATTTGATTTGTGGGAAGAAGGTCATCGGTTACTATCCTAATTTGATAAGTAGAAAATTGAGGCTCAGAGAGAACTTGATACTCAAGTCTCCCAACTGTCAGGTCTGAGATATAGGAATCACACCTCGTGGGTCCCCTCCTTACTGGAGGAGTCTCTCTTCCCGACACTCTCTGCTGTCTCTCAGCTTACTTTGTCTGTCAGTTTTCCAAAAACAATCGCAACCTTATCGAAAGGCCATTTGCCAGCTATTTGTTTAATAAATTTTGCTCTTTAGAACCTGAAACATCTATTTAAAGAAAAAGCACTTTAGGTTCTTCGATAGGAATATTACAGCTACAGCAAACATTTTTAAGTCTGTTTTCTCTTCTTTAGGCCCTATTTGCCCTAGCATCACTCTAAGAGTTGGAATTTCTGTATGTGGGGGCAAAAAGTGTACGAAAAATAGCGTGCAAGAGTCTAGTAATTCAAAGCTTTAGGGATAGAATATAAAGTATATTTCATTTGTACTTTCTACTCTGAGAAATAAGTGCCCCAAACTCTAGTTTAGCAATACTCTTATTAATGCTTCATTTGACAGAAAATGATCTAGTGCAGTATATTCCGTAATTCATTACTAATATCAGATATTAGGAAGGCACAAAGTTTATAATTGGACAGAAGACAGTCCCAAGTTCAGTAAGAATGCAATTAATAACA
This sequence comes from Elephas maximus indicus, assembly GCF_024166365.1. NCBI lineage: Eukaryota > Metazoa > Chordata > Mammalia > Proboscidea > Elephantidae > Elephas > Elephas maximus. Next base: position 24,796,958 of record NC_064823.1, on the reverse strand, counting down.
AACCTTTGAAAGAATCTAAAGTTATATCCCTCTTAGAATTTGCTGATTTCGCCTCGGCCTTAAATAGAAAAACATGAAAATCATCTCTGCCCCTCCCCCCCCCTTTTTTTTTTACTACTTTATACAAAATGAAAGTGCTCAGGCTTTATGGAGCGTCTGTAAACTGCCAAACCTGTTTCGCACTTGTAATTTTTTTTATCAGAGTGTGAACCCTGTTAAATGTGAATGTGAAGCATTTACCTGAAGCATGAAAATGGGTAATCTACTTTTCCTGTAAAATTTGACTTCAGTTATTGATTTATTAACTGATGCTTGCCAGAAATTTAATACCTTATACTAATTGGAAGACATATATTTTATTAAAATTGAATTGGGTATATCTGACTTTCTAATTCACTTAAATAGAAATCTCATTAGAGCTGACTTTTGATGTGTTTATTCATGGCTCAACCCTTAGCAGCTAATGTAGTACACAGAGGTGCATGGGTAATAAATATTTGACTGAGTAAAAACATTTACTGTCACTTATAACAATACCTGCCCCTGGTTCCAAGACCAACAGGCAGTCATTAAAAACAAGTTTTACCCTAGACAAAATTTTAATTATGAAATTAGTTGATTGGCAGTTTAAACTCACCCAGCAGTAGTGCAGAAAAAAAGGCCTGGCAGTCCGTTTCCATTAAGATTGTTATTCTTAAAAATGTTAAGTCAATTTCAACTCATAGCCCCCCCACGTGACAGTAGAACTGTCCCATAGGGTTGTCTTGGCTGTAGTATTTACGGTCACAGATCACCGGGTCTTTTTTCTGTGGAGCTGCTGCCGGGTTCGAACTGCCAACCTTTTGATTAGCAGCCAAGCACTTAACCATTTGCACCAAGATTACAGCCAATAATACCCTATGGGACAGTTCCAATATGTAACACATGGGGTCGCCGTGAGTTGGGATTGACTTGAAGGCCATCGCTACCAAAAACAACATAGTTAAAATATAATTTTAATTTGTTTTCAAAAGATTTCTCACACCTTATTGACTCTTTTTAAGGGGGGGAGAAAAGCACTTTGGGAATGGCCCATAACAGATGCCAGTAAATTATTAGGGAATATGAATATTTTTAATTTCCTTCAAGATATTGATTTAAATGCTGTGTAGATAATTCTTTTTCCTCAGAGCTTGAGATGACTCATATTTGAAAAAAAGATATATTTAAAATTAATATAGTCAATAGTGTTAACCTAAAACTCTGATTTTGTTTGGCAGGTTGGTTCCTTTGAACATAATCTCACAACTGATCTTCTAAACCACTTGGTATTTGTACAGAAGGTGTTCATGAAGGAAGTTAATGAAGTAATACAAAAGGTTTCTGGTAAGCTGATGTAGTACTTTACAGAATTAAAAAAAAAAAAAAAATCCGTTGCAGTTGAGTCGATTCCAACTCATAGCGACCCTACAGGACAGAGTAGAACTGGCCCACAGGGGTTCTAAGGAGCAGCTGGTGGATTCAAACTGCTGACCTTTTGGTTAGCAGCCGAGCTCCTAACCACTGTCTTCATCAGCTGTATGATGCTCCATGTATCTGTGGTATTTATTACCTGAGTATTGATAATATCATTTTGATATAAATGTTGAGTAACTCCCTAGCAACTGTGCATTTCTCTTCTGGCTTCTGCACTTACAGATTCTTTGCTTATTATTTTTATCATTTTTAATATACAGATTTAAGATTCATATACTTCACAAAGGTCCTCTACCTTAAAAAAAATTTTTTTTAAAGTATATCTGTTTTCCAGATTAATATTACTTGGGAACAAAATTTAGACAACTATTAAGAATTCTTTCTTTATCTATACCGAATGGTGACTCTATGCTGGCTACATGGTAAATTGTCTAAAGCAACCTAATTGTATTTTTGCCATGCCTCAAGAGTAAATTTCATTTGAGCTTCTTAAATACGATTTAGCATTAAATATATATTTGATTATGAAGTATTTAATTGAATTTTAATTCAGGAGCTAAAGTTTTAAGAGGAATTAGGATGGGAAACACATTGACTCTGTAACATCGAAGCTGAGTATTTCTAGTATGAATATAATTATGTTGAAAGAATACATTGGCACCAAGAGGAATTTCTTCATGCTCATGGATTGATTCATTCATTAAACAGATTTACTGAGTACCTGTTATGTGGCAGGCACTGTGATTCTCTGCTTTCATGACATTTGTTATCTATCAGGGAGGCAAGTCTAAATAAGTAAGTATTCAGTTACAATTTTGATGAGTTCTTTGAATGACAAGAATAGGGTCCAGTGAGACTGTATCACAGGAGAGCCTAATCTAGCCTAAGGATTCCAAGTAGGTCCCTCTACTTGGAGAACATACCCAGGATTTTAGGTGACCCATTTACTTGGTTAAAATCACATTAGAACATTGTGATGTGAATGTTGTTAAGAATATTTCAAGCTGGTAAATATTTATGTTCCAAAGATTATTTTGAAGGCTATTTTACTACCAAATATGTATAATTAAAAATTAAGGTAACAGACTCTTATATTTATTAATCTTGTATCTCTCATAGGCAGAAGCTAGTGTTACAGAGTTCATACTATCAAACTGTCACTGTAACCATTCCTTAAGGTCATTTTGATAAAAGAGAAAAGCTTTTCCTAAGCTTTGGATTGCAGTCAGCTAGGAGATACAAGTATGTCCCTAGTTCATATAAAGAATGAATGATGGCAAAGAGGACTGGACATTAATATTTTGACCGTGAATACTTAACTAACTAATCATAATGAAAAATAGGAAGATCAGGTTATGGTGCCAGAGTAATTTAGTGACTGGACCTGAACCATTCCATCCTTACTGTAGAGACAAGTAGAAACCCTAGGACGAGACCTGAGATGTATGTATGTATCATCTAGCTGGCCGCAGGGCCTGATGAAGCATAGGCATTTTGCCATACGGTCATGATCAGTAGACATAACAGAATACTGAGAGGGGAGTGCTTTGAATCCTTGTAGCCCAAGTTTCTCAGTACTCTAATCTCTGTATTTCTTTCCTACTGACTCCCATAATCGTCATAGATATTTTCCTAATTTTTAAAAATGTTTATACTTTTTCCCTCATATTTTCCTTCTTGTTACATTTAGCTTTAAAACATCTTCTGTTGTACAGTAAGACTTATGTTCACAACAATCATTGTTTGTTAGGAAAATGCTTTTTTGAAGAACTCATTTTTATAATCTTATTTGCCTATAGAGAATTGATAGCAGATCCTGGGTTTTAGAAGGATATAGGTATACGCTGAAGGAGTGAAAAGAAGAAACCTATTTTGGGGTATGTTTTGGGGGTATGTATGGCCATCTTTAGAGAACTTGTGGCACAATGATTAAGAGTTCGGCTGCTAACCAAAAGGTTGGCAGTTCGAATCCACTAGCCGCTCCTTGGAAAACCTGTTGGGTTCTTCTACACTGTCCTGTAGGATCACTATGAGTCAGAATTGACTTGACAGCAACGGGTTTGGCTTGGTTTTTTTTTTTGGTTATGGCCATCTTAGAGGAAAACCTGTAAAGAGGTTACCTTCTTAGAATTGGGCCAGTTATGTATTTAATTCATAAAGAGGTGAAAAACTGTATAGTTAATGTGAATAATACAACAGTGTCTCTGATATTTCTATAAAGTAAAATTATTTTGTAAGTTGCTGAGCTTTTTCTTTTAAATTTTAAGAAAATTTCTTTCTGAAACTAGATAGAACATGTTTAAGACAGTGATAGATCAGCCCAATGCAAATATTCTTTTAAAATGTGCTAATTCATCAAAATGTATCTCTTCAGAGATGAATTATTAAATGAACCTACACTGAGTAGGTTTTTTGCAAAGCAATTTTGCCGTAAGAAGATAGGGACCCTCACAAATCTCTGGTCTTGGCTTAGAGCCTTTGTTGTTGTTAGGTGCCGTCTAGTTGGTTCTGACTCGTAGTGACCCTGTGTATAACAGAATGGAACGTTACCCAGTCCTGCGCCGTCCTCACAGTCCTTGCTGTGTTTGAGCCTGTTGTTGCGGCTGCGTGTCAGTCCATCTTGTCAAGGGTCTTCCTCTCTTTGCTAAACCTCCGCTTTACCAAGCACGGTGTCCTCCAGGGACTGGTCGTTCCCCATAACATGTCCAGAGTAAGTGAAGTGTAGTTTCACCATCCTTTCTTCTAAGCTGTGAATTCTAGCTGTGCTTCCTCCAGGACAGATTTGTTTGTTCTTCTGGCAAAAAAGCAGTCCATGATATATTCAGTATTCTTTGCCAGCACGTTAACTCAAATATGTCAATTCTTCTTCAGTCTTCCTTATTCGTTGTTCAGCTTTCACATGCATATAAGGTGATTAAAAATACAATGGCTTGGGTCAGGTGCACCTTAGTCTTCAAAGTGACTGCTTTCTAACACTTCAAAGAGGTCTTTCGCAGCAGATTTGCCCAATGCAATACGTTGTTTGATTTCTTGACGGCTGCTTCCATGGCATTGGTTATGGATCCAATTAAACGAAATCCTTGACAGCTTCAATATTTTCTTCATGTATCATGATGTTGTTTATTGGCCTAGCTTCTGTGGTGCAATGTTTAAGCACTTGGCTGCTAACCGAAAAGTTGGTGGATCAAACCCATCACCTGCTCCATGGGAGAAAGACGTACCAGTCTGTTTTCATAAAGATTACAAGTTACAGCCTTTGAAACCCTACAGGGCAGTTCTTCTCAGCATATAGGATCACTATGAGTCAGAATCAGCTCGATGGCAATGAGTATTAAAGCCTTATCAGTTTAGAGTATTGGTATTAGAATATTCAAAATATAAGGGTGCCTAACAATATAAACCCTAGTGGTTAAGACTTCGGCTGCTAACCAAAAGGTTGGCAGTTCAGATCCACTAGGCGCTCCTTGGGGCAGTTCTACTCTGTCCTATAGGGTCATTATGAGATGGGAAGGACTCAATGGCAATGGGTTTGGTTTTTTTTTTAACAATGTAAAAATCTAAGATTATTTAAAATATATTTAAAACATTGATTCTTTGAGAAAAGGTGATTTAAGAGAATGTGAAAAGGTGAAAAGCTTGCATTTAGACTATCAAAAGAAATAAGTAAACTCTTTAATAACATAGAATGAAGATTTCACTGATTCAAGGTGAGTAAAAACTCTAAAAAGAATACGTCTTTACCTAAGTAAAAAGAAAAATAAAAAGGGAACAATATTAAGGAAATGGACATTGATAAGATATTTGCCAGTAGCTTGCCCTGGAGGCACAGTGTTAAGAGCTCGGGTGCTAACCAAAAGGTCGGCAGTTCAAATCCACTGGCTGCTCCTTAGAAAGCCTGTGAAGCAGCTCTACTCTGCCCTATAGGGTCACTATGAGTTGGAATCCACTCAACAGCAGTAAGTTTAGAATAGCTACAGAAAAGATAAGCCTCTCTGACCAAATTGTGTTAAAATCTGCAGGTCCAGATAATACACATGCAAGTTTTTTAAAAGATTGAATGAAGGAACTCTCGGAACCTCTGAGAGTGTCCTTCAGTAAGTTATGGGAGCCAAGAGAGGTACCTGAACACATGAAAAATGTGGTACCTAAGTTAAAGAAGGGTAGGAAGAAAGTCCTTAGGAACTTACAGCCTGATAGCTAATCTAGACAAAGTACCAGACCATTTATACTTAGGAAAAACATTTTTTAAAAGCACGTTCCTAAACACAGTTTTTGTTAAGTAAATGCTAATACGGTTCAGAAGTTTGTCAGGCTAACTATATTTCAGAATAGCTCTTAGTAGGTTAATAGCTTAACCAGGTATAATGATGTAACACACCATATTTGTGCCAAAGCCTGAAATAAAACTTGATTGACAGACACAAAAGTAGCTAAGATCACACACATACACACACACACAGAAAGAGAATGATTGTTGTTTTTTAAAGGAAGAACATGCAAGTAAATTAAGCTTTTCTTTAGGTTTCTTTTTTTTTTTTTTTTTTTTAGTTAGAGAAGATACCAAAGTTATTCATTATTTAATTGAGAAAACAGAAAAGACAAAGCCAACTTCCAAAATAAGACTCATGCAATTCTTATTTGATCACACATGTTGTGTTTTTGTGCACCTCATGAATGCTCTTCAGTCACCTGGAACATGCTCCTGCCAATGGAGCCATGGAAGAAACAAGGAACTCTTGGTTTAATTTCACTCATCCTGTTAGAAAGTATCCAGAAATAAGTAGGGTCAAACACTTTTTAGTGGTAGTACCCTAAAAATTCTCAAAATGTAATACTTGCTCCATATAATCCCTTTCCCTCCAGAATATAATATGATTCATTCTGTATTTAGAGTAAGAAATTGTATCTCTGAAAATATGAAAGAAGAAAGACTCAAATCTGTTAAATAGTTGCTGAGAATTTATAAAAACATGACTCCTAGCTAGGAGTTGAGGAAGTTGAAAGAAGTATGGATTATAACTTAATTTTCAGGCTTAGGGGACTTATACTTTCATTAGAAAAATCAGATATTTGTACATATAATAATCTAGACCTTTAAACAAAGTATAAATTAATGGCATAGGCAAGCACTGTAAGTTTAAAGGTGACCGAACACTTTTTAGGTAGTGTTATCATTGAAGACTTCATGTTTGTAGAACTAATTTGAGCTGGTAATTTGAGTGAGTTCTTTTTGGTGGTTGAATGCGTTTCAGAAAGAGAAGTACAACAGTTTGAGTAGGGAAAAGTAGCAAGAAACTGGGAAAGAAAGGCACATATATTTGCTGAGAAGGAAGTAACAATTAATTGCATGAGGAAAAGGATGAAGACTTATAGTAGTTGTTGTGAGGAGTGTGTTGAAGAAATGAGAAAAAATGAACATTTAGGTCACCAAACAGCATAGCTGCTTAATCGTATTCAGCAAACACTTAGTGAATAAGCAGGCTTGGATAAGAGTGATTGTGGACTTGTGGTAGGTACATTTTCTCTGTCTTACCTTAGATGTAACTTCTATCTCTGCCTGTTTCTGTACCTTTCCTCCTGTATTCTTCTATTCTGGTAGAAAACTGAAGTATATTTTTTTCATGATACTAATTGAATAGATTTTGTCCCCTAGTTTAAAATACAAAAGCCCATAAAAGATTAATTTCTCAAAACACACAAACAAAACCTACTTTTTACCTGTTTGCTTCTTAGTGCTTTTGAGATAACCCAAACCAAACCCACTGCCATCGAGTCGATTCCAACTCATAGCGACCCTATGGGACAGTAGAACTGCCCCATATGGTTTCCAAGGAGCACCTGGTGGATTCAAACTGCTGACCTTTTGGTTAACAGCCATAGCCCTTAACCACTATGCTACCAGGGTTTCCAAATGAGGTAAAAGAAAAATAAATAGAGAGAGAGTTCCTAGTAGGAAAAAATGCCCCATCCTACCTATACAACCTCACAGGGATATGCTAAACTCAACATACATAAATAATAATAATATTTAGTTAGGATTTTTGAAAGATAAGCATGCAGAAAAGTTTTCTTATCAAAGGAAAGAGCAGTAGAAATAGAATTTGGATATTAAAATGTCAGAATATTAGTTCTCGAATTCCACACTGTCTAGGCAACAAAATGTCCTGTTGATAGGAACTTTATTTTACCTCCTTGAGCTCCCTCACCCCTCCTGTGAAAACTTTTTTTTTCACAAATTTACAGGACAGATTTTTGCTGTCACACTCTTTATTATCAGCACATAACACCTTACTTTCCATTTCCCCAGCGTTATATTTTCTTTCATTCTTCTTTGTTTTCAGCACATCTAAATACAAATGACAAAGTTTACATTTTTCATTGAAAAAAATCAGTTTACTTTTTCCCATAAGATATATTTTTTCTGAGATGTGTAATCATATAAACTATATGTATAATGTTTTAAGTCTTTCTAAAATATTCTTAGTAAATGTCTGTATATGAAGAATATTATCCCTATACATGTGTGTATATATATATGTATGTATCTACTTCAGTGAAGTGTAACTTGGCCAAAGATCCTGTTAAATATTGGGCCAATGGTCAGGAAAAATAAAATAATAGCTTATTATATGTGGAGTTTTCAAATATGTAAAATAGTTTTTCTTTTTAGAGAAATTGCCCCAAACTCTCAATTATTTAACCTTTTCTAGGTGGGGAGCAGCCTATTCCTCTATGGAATGAACATGATGGAACAGCAGATGGAGATAAACCTAAAATTCTCCTGTATTCACTGAATTTGCAGTTTAAGGTAACACGAATAATATTTTAAAGTATTTTCTGTTAATACGTGCTTGTTGTAGAAAATTCTTATATATAAATATATTAAACTGAAAATAAAAATGAAGTATAACCACATCCACTCAGAGAAAAGCCTTAACAACTGGTTGAGTGTCCAAGATTTTTTTCTGCTCATTTTTATATATGCATATTTTATGTGTTTTTTAAATTCTTGGATACTTTTTTCATGTCAGACCTTTTAGATTGACTTTATCTTTAGTACAGCTGTATTATACAGTTCTAGTAATTTGTTTAACCCGTCCCCTTCTGGCAAACATTTCAATTTTTTAAAATTTATTGCTGTTATAAATTGTTCTGCAAGAATTTTTTTTGTACACTTTTCCAATTAAAAATATCTTGATAGAAACTGTAATATTCTTCTTAAAAAGAAAAATGATCCTTACCAAATAGATATTTAACCGTAATTAATGTATTTAACTTGTGAACGTTCTACATATTAAATACAAAATAGTTAAATGAAATTTAAGCCCCTACCTAATATGAGAATGTTGCCAGTTTTATCAGCTCATTAGACATATACCCTATACCTGTTTTGAAACGTGACTATTTTATTTATTGTATATTGAAAGATTGCATTTGAATGGATGGTACATTGTTGACTTAAGATACTCCTTTTCCTCCTAACATGTAATCTTCTAGGGTATTCAAGTAACAGCCACTACACCATCAATGAGAGCTGTGAGGTTTGAAACTGGCTTGATTGAACTAGAACTTTCAAACCGACTTCAAACCAAAGCTTCACCAGGAAGTAGCAGCTATCTGAAACTATTTGGTAAATGCCAGGTAGATTTAAATCTGGCATTAGGACAAATTGTCAAACATCAGGTGAGTCCAGAATATACTGATATTAGTAGGACTATGGCTTTTAATTTTTGCACATCAATTTGAACTACCTTATGTAATTACTATATTTAAAGAAGTGTTTAGTCTAAGTTCTTAAAATTTCTGATTGTAAGTTCTAGTAAAAACTCACGAAAGAAGGCATTTACAATTTTATGGTGGCATTCCACTGAGCATTGTGGCAGTGTATTGTTATAAAAAAAAAAAAAATTTTTTTTTTTTTATAGTGCAGTGGAAATGCAATCATGTGAAATTTAATCCAGTATTGTCATAAATATTTCCTTGTATTTTTTCAAATATTACTTTTTTATTTCAATGCCTGTACTAACATTGGTCAGTTCTTAAAATGTTATTAAGTTTATTAGCTGCTCTGTAGAATATCGGCAAGTTTTGCGTACCATGATGTTAAAGCATATAAAATCAAAACAATAGTCAGCAGTTAGTCAGATTCTCTATTTTATAAAAATTAAATTTCACAGCTCATCAGGTTTTCTTTTTCTTTTCTTCTTATTTGTTTTATTTCATTTTGTTTTTACTTTGTTAAAAATTGTTTTGTAGGTTTAACCTTTTCTGAAACCTTCTTTGATTTGAAGAACCAAGTAAAAGAATGCGAGTCACACTTTCAGATATGAATATCTGTAGTTTGTGGGGAAAAATGAACAAAAATTTCTTGTCCTCTCTAGAAAAACATTTTTTTTTTAAATAGAAACACATTTTGAGGGAATGAAGGAGAATTTGATTATTTTGAAGTATTTAATAATACATTGCCATTCAGACTATGAACCTCACCCTAGCTTTCATATGAATTTTATCTACGATTTCATAATTTACTTCTTGTATGGCTCTGCACAGTGTATTTTAATTTCAGGTGCATGTGGTACAGAGTATAAAGAATGTATCATTGACAAATAAAATTGAGAAAAATGTAGTTTAGTTCTTTTTGGGAACCATACTATTAATGATGTTAAAATTTTTTTGTAATAAGTAATACTTAAAATATATTTTCCATTATTTGATTTTATTGAGCTTTAAATTTTATTTTAGGTTTACGAGGAAGCTGGTTCTGATTTTCATCAAGTTGCCTATTTTAAAACCAGAATTGGATTAAGAAATGCTCTCCGAGAAGAAATCAGTGGTTCTTCAGACAGGGAAGCTGTGCTTATTACTTTGAACAGACCGATTGTTTACGCACAGCCTGTAGCCTTTGACAGAGGTGAGAGCAAGTCCGCCATTACTGTCTTCTAGGGTTTAGAAATTCTTTGGTAATGCTGGGTAAAAATCATCTATAGTTATTTTGCTTTCTAAGTGGATACACAGGAGTGTCTGATTCAGAGTTTTCATTGTAATGCTGAGTCTTTTGGTTTGGGAAACTAATGGACGCATTTGTGTTTTGCCACCGTGTTTACTCATTCATGCTATAAACATTTATTATGTACCATCTAGAAATAGATACAAAGATAAAAAAGAAAGTCCCTATCTTTAAGGAACTCTTAAGTCCATTTGGAAACAGATAAAGTAAAATACAGAGTGGAGTTAGTTTAGAGGTGTATGTTCCAGGAGCCCTGGGAGCCTCTAACTTACAGGAGGAAATTATACTTGAGATAAAATGTGAAGTTAGGAGTTCACTAGAGAAATGAGGAAATAAAGCTTCTCTCACTTACCTTTGTAATAGCCTAGAATAGCCCCGGGCATATAGAAAGAACTAAATAAATATCTGCCAAATGAGAGAGAGAATATCAATGAATGAAGGTACATGAGCACAGGGGCCTAAGAAAATGTAGTAACAGCTTTCATAAAAGAAAATAATTGGAAATAAGTCTGAGCAGGTAGAAAAGGTCTAATTAATTGGGCAAATATGTTTGAATTTTACTTAGAAGTAATGAGCCATTTAGGAAGCCACTTAAGATTTAAAGGGAAGTGGACATAGGCTGATGATAAGATTGTTAGAATATTGCCCTTTTAGCAAATGTTATGGATAACATTATGTTGTATTGCTAAATCAAGTGCATATTTTTTCACTCCTTATCTTACTGACCTTTCATTAGCTTTCAAGAACTCCTTAGAGTACTTTCTACTCCCGGCTTCCATGACACAACACCTTCTTGCTTTTCCTTCTACCTTTCTGGCCCCTCCATCTTTATCACCTTTTTAAGGTTCTCCTTTTATAACCAGTAACTAGTTGGCCGTTGAGTCGATTCCAACTCATGGCAACCTTGTGCTCCATAAGGTTTTCCATGGCTGCTTTTTTTGGGTAGACCACCAGGCTTTTCTTCGGAGGCACCTCTGGGTGGACCGGGACTTCCAGCCTTTCAGTGAGCAGCCAAGCACATTAACCGTTTGTACCACCCAAGGACTTCTTCATAAAAGGGGGTCTATTGATGTGAATCCATGATGACTGAGCAAAGGTGGGAATGAAAACTCTGTATATGTTTAGATATGGATCATTTTATTAAAAGTAAATTAGGGGAAATGTTATAGATAATAAGTTTTGTTGTATTGCTAAATCCTGTGCACATTTTTTGATTTCTCATCCTGGTGACCTTTTATCAACTTTCAACAACTCCTTAAAGTACTTTCTACTCTTGGCATCCATGACATAATACTTTCTTACTTTTCCTCCTATATCCCTGACCCCTCTATCTCTTTCTTAGGCTTCTCTTTCTATAGTCTAACATTAAATGAACGTTTTCCTTAAGGTATTGTTCTCAGGAACAAACTCAGATGTCTACATGAGTCACACATACAAGGGAGTGATAGAAACAAACAAACAAAAAAACTGTTGATGTTGAGTCAATTTTGACTCATAGTGACTTTATAGGACAGGATAGAACTGCTCCATAGGGTTTCCAGGGCTTTAATCTTTACTGAAGCAGACTGTCATATGTTTCTCCTGTGGAATGGCTGGTGGGTTCGAACCACTGACCTTTCAGTTAGCAGCCAAGCTGTTAACCACTGTGCCACCAGGGTTAGGCTATGCTATATTGGGAAGTGCATGCCCTACCTAAAAGGGCAATCAAACCATTGGGAAAAAAATCCTTCTGTGGACTTAACAAAACAGATCTGGGGCCAGAACTCCCTCTAGTTTGTGACCTCCGCACCATAGTCTCTCCCTACGCAGTCTTACTCATGCCCAGAGCTTCACTTACAGCATATACGGCTGTGACTCAAGGCTACAGTTTCCAACTGCTTATCTGATGTCTCCACTTGGATCATGAAAAAGCTCCTTAAACTCAGCGTGTCTAAAATGAAACTTATAAATGGTACCACCTTCTCTCTGCTTACTAAGCCAAAAACTAGGTGTCATCCTTGAAATTTCCCTTTCTCCCTGTATTCAGTCTGTCAGGACATGATATTAACAGGTAAACATCTTTTAGGCCTCTCCACATCTCTCTCTTTCAGTCATCAACATCTTGACATCCAAATGTATCATCATTTCTCACAAGCACTTGCCAGTAGCTTCCTTTCGTGCCTCTTAATCCCCATCCTGTCTGCTTCCCACAGCGCAGCCAAATCTGCTATCACTGTCACAACCTTCCCAAAAATACAAAAACAAAAAACTAACTGATTCCCAGAGCTCTTAGTTGCGGCCTGTAGGGCCCTACAAGGTCTGGCCCCACTTACTTCCCCCTTCAGCTTATGTCATACCACCAGCTCCACTATAAGAAGCCCTGGAGATGCAGTGGTTAAATACTCCCCCAGAGAAAAACCTCGTGATCTTGTCCTATAAAGATTATGGGGTTGCTATGAGTCAGAATCCACTTGATGGCACTTAACCACAGCAGTCCCCAACACAGCACTGTCTTAAGTGCTCTTTGCTTATGCAGCCTTTCAGCCTCCCAACCTAGTGAATTCTTCTCTTTGTTCAGACTTAACTCAGGTATTTTTTCTCAGGAAATTCTTATATGACCTCTCTCTCTAAATCAAATCTCTCTAATACATACTCCTAGCATAAGCACCTCTCCTTCAAGAATTTATAACAATAAATAACAGTAAATTCTGTGAAGGAGAGAAAAAAAAAAGGTTTCATGAGGTCAGGGATGGTGTCTGTGTTTGTTATCCCATCCCAGGCATTCAACAAATTGTGGAAGGAAAGGAAAAAGTTTCTTCTTCCTTCTGCCAGTATGCAGTCGCCTACTTTTTTTTTTTTTTTTTTCCCATCAAGTTAACTAGCTCCTCTTAGATCTTTTCTAATTCTAATTCTACAGTCCTCTGGGAGTAATTTCTATTAGTCTTACAGTATTGATTTTAGTGTTCTTTCTACCCTGCCTTAAATATCAAAAGCCGTGCTGTTTTGGCTGAATTATAAGGCTGCCTATGACAATTGGAATGAACAACGCATGGCCTTACATAAGGATATTCATATGGCAACAAAGGAAGTCGTAGATATGCTGCCTGGTATCCAGCAAACATCAGCCCAGGCCTTTGGGACTCTCTTCCTCCAGCTCACTGTGAATGATCTGGGAATTTGCCTGCCTATCACCAATACTGCACAGGTAAAAAAAAAAAAAATTAAAAATCAAGTCATATTCGAGAATTAAGAGCCAGGTATTTCTACCAGCCATTTCTATGTATATAGTACATGAAAAGATTTTTCAGGAGACTAGTTTATAACTTGAGTTCAGTAAATAGCAAGAAAGAATGAACTGCGTCAACCATTACTCATCCACAACATTGTAAATCAGAATCCCTGAGATTTTTCTCTGAAGCACTCTGATGTACCCTAAAAACAGTGATAAGATTGATACCGTTTGATAACTCTTAATTCTTACCTTGGCAACTAAGAAGCTTATTTTTCAAAGTTTGATAACTGTTTACTGTTTGATAACAAAAAAGTCCTTGGCATAGACTTATTTATAAAATGGAAGCAAAAGAACATTTAAGAGTACTACTTAACAGTCTTTAATAACCTCACGTATAATAACCAGAAAAACCAAACTCATTGCCATGAAGTCAATTCTAACTCCTAGTGACCCTGTAGAACTGCCCCAGAGGGTTTCCAAGGCTATGTGTAAATCTTTATGGAAGCAGACTGCCATATCTTTCTCCCGCGGAGCGGTTGGTGTGTTCGAACCACTGACCTCTTGGTGAGCAGCCAAGCGCTTAACCACATTTAATGGTAATGAAACTTCCAAGCTATGTGTAAAAAAAAAGCTATGTGTACAGCTGGATAATGCAAGAACTTTCTCTTCATAATTTAGGACCAAATCTCAGGAACATATATTTGCATGTGTATGAGAAAGAAAAGGCTATGAGCCCATCAGGCCAAGAAGTATCAATTATAACCTAAAATACAGAGATCTCTGTTTTAGCTAGAAAATCTGTAACCAGTTGTTGAATGAGTTTATGTTTAGTGTTTTGTTTGCAGACAGTATTAAAAAAAAAAAAACCTATGGCATGTTTGTGTTTCAGGAATTGAAAAATGGTGGTAGTTTTTAAGGGCATGATGGTCAGGGCTCAAAAGTTATACATACCAGAGGCGTGTGTCATAGTGAGTGCTCATGACTGAAACATGGGCTTGAGATAAAATTAGCCCTTTACAGGAGAAAAAAATGTGTGGCAAATGCATTTCACTTGAGTAATGTTTTGAAGAAGGTATCTTAGCCGCATTTTTAATGAAGATTTCTAGGCTTGGCCCTTTATAGGTTTTTGTTACTGTAAATCTGTGAGGTCTTTCAGGTTAAAATATCCTCGCTTTTTGTCTTATTTCTGGACTGTGTTTTGCAGTCTAATCACACTGGAGACCTGGACACCGGTTCAGCCTTAGTGTTGACCATTGAGAGTACTCTCATTACTGCCTGCTCCTCGGAGTCTCTGGTCAGTAAAGGACATTTCAAAAACTTCTGTATACGTTTTGCTGATGGCTTTGAGACATCGTGGGATGACTGGAAACCAGAAATTCGTGGGGATCTAGTGATGAATGCCTGTGAGTATCTTTTATTTTCTGTATGAGGTTTAGAATTAAAAAAAAAAAAAAACCTTCATTTATAAAACTAAAGAATGTTCAATTATAGGAATTTTTTAGATTTTGTGAAAGAAAAGGCTATTTCTAGTTAGAGATATCAAAATATATTTGTGAAAAACCACAGCTTTCAGTGCTTTGGATAACTAATGTGGCACAAACTAAGTAAGGCATTCTTTTTGATGGTAGAATGTTGGAAGGTTTGCTCAGTCTCTGATTTTTGCTACAGTTGATCCATGAATGATCAATAAAACGTCTTTGTTCTGTGGGGATCATGAAAGAAGGTGATAAGTGTATAAAGATTCAGCTCATCACATAATATAAAACAGGTTATAAATAACAAGGATCAGGAGCTCCATCCCTAATTGATTTTAACATTAAATTTACATCTCCAAATTTGTAGGAATACAGAGTGTAACTTGGGGGAATCCCTCCAATTCCATAATACTCCAAGTTAGTAATAACTAAAACTATATGCGGTTTGGAAAGAATAGGGAGTTTTATTTATTTTAATATTTTTAATAATATGGTGGAATTGATAAAGTATCATTAATCCTAATAATAAAGGAAATTTATATTTGAGGAATTAAAAGGCTGTGAACTAAAATTCCTTTGCCTATCTTGTAAACCAAAATTAACACTTAATTACTTTTTAGGTGGTGATATGCCATTGTTTATACTATCTTTTTTTTCTTCTCCATTAGAAGGATTCTTTTTTTTCCCCCCAGTTCAGGTTTCCTTTGAGAAATGGGAAAGCTTTCCATTATTATTATGTCAAAAATTGAAGTTTTAGCATTCAGTGTCAGCTAAAACTTAGGTGAAATTATTGGTTTTGTATGCCTTACATTTATATTTTTCATAGATAAAATACTAGAATTTCTTTGAAATACTTAGATTACTAAGAACAGTGGGATTAAAATTACTCATGCCTAATGTCCAAAAAGAGCCTTTATCAGAAGACCTTTACAAATTATCGCCTTACCCAGTTGTGTTAGATATGGTCAAAGAAGTCACTGTAACTTATTTATGTATTTTGTTTTTGCGTTTTTTTCTTAATACAAGGCAAAAATGAATTAAAACCTGATTTTTTTAAGATGACATCTTTATTGTCATTGTATTTATTAAAATATATTTTGAAGCATGAAACTATACTATATTTCCTTAACAGTTTACTTTAAAAGGAAAATGCGTAATTACCTAATATTAGGTAATTTTTGAGTCTTTACCTGTGACTCTAAATCAAAAGGATATATAAAAAATATGAACAAATAATAACTCGCCATCTCAGTATATATTCTACCAACAAAGTAGAGCACTAACTTGCTGATGATATTAACCAGAATAAGATATTTTGGGTTTTGGAAGGCACTGACTTTTTTGTGTCATGTTTATTGCTTTGGGTTCTTGTGGGGGAGGCTCACAAAGTAGGTGAGCAGAGTAGCTGTTTTATTGACATTATTGAATTTCCAAATTATACAATGGGCAAATTGGTTTTTATTCTCTGCCACTTTTTGAGAGAGGAAGTACTAAAAGTTTTCTGCCATGTTTTTATTTAATAGTTCTTCCTTTCATTTGGCTTCAGTTGTGTTACTCGTATTTCAAAGTTTTCTGCTCATTCTAGAATTTTTTAATTTGATAGGGAAATGTAGGGTTTTTTTTTTATTATGATTTGTAATTATGTCTATAAAAGTAAATCTTTTGCCCCATAACCAGGTCTGGTTCTTTCTTTATTTACAGTCTTCACCTGAGGCACAGATACCAGTTAGTTCAAAAATATCACTTGGATTTTAAAGTTATTGTGTATCTCTTAAAAAGCTACGTAATAGAAATCTTGACTTAATAACAAATGGACCTTTCCTCCTAAAATAAAATTGTAGTGTTTTTAAGTTGGAGGGATTTTCCTATTTTGAAAATAAGGAAAGACAGGAATTTAATACCATAGTACTTAGACAATGAAAACTCAAATTTGAATAATATTTGAATACCGATTTAGGATTCAGAGTGAATTACAAAAAGGACATTTAATTTAAGATATGTATACTATCAGGTTCATATTGTTATTTGGTTTCAATTAAGGATTACTAAGAAACAGGGCTTCAAACCTCAGTCAGGTTTGACCCTCTGCTAAGAATTTGCATTGCTACCCCAGATATACTGAATCATAATCTGCATTTTAGCAAGATCCCCAGGTGATTCTTAGTTATAAATAAGATAGGATCTACACTTTAACTAGACTCCCAGGTGATGCTCCTGTACACGTAAGATAGAATCTACATTTTAACAAGATCCCCAGCTACACATAAGAATCACCTAGGGGTTTTGTTAAACTACAGAGTCTGACTCAGCATATCTGGGATGGCAGTGCAAATTGTCAGCAGGGGGTCGAAATGGAACAAACCAGTTTGAAACCTTACTAAGAAAGGGTCTTAATTCTGTCTTTAGACTTTACTTTGTTTAAAAGTTGTTGCAAGGACAGTATGTCCTTTACTGTTTAAAATTGAATTTAATTAACCTTTTTTAAAGCTGAAGTTGTTAAACTAAAATTAAGTGGTAGTAAATGTTTCAGTTAAAGTCAGATATGTTCTGAGGATAGTTCCCTGACCTTATGAGATTGACACCATGGCCATCAATCATTTTCTCCCATAAAATGTTCATTGTCAAAGAAGACAGGAATGATGAATCATGGCTGTGACCTAATGTGGCAGTTCTTAGTTATTCAGAAGTCATTTTTAAATCATTTGTATTCTCTAAGTGTCATCCACTCATGGTAGCAGTTGTCATAGCATCCTGGATGCTGGTGGGAAGGCAACTAGAGGTTTAGAATTGGCCAGGTATTGTCACTTAGGTAAGTAAATCACATGCAGAATGTAAAGATGAAACTGCAGTTCAGTTGTTAGTATCATAGAGTAAGATATTTTGAGATGTGGAATAGATTTTAGGAGTCAGCTAAGGTAGCCCTTTCATTTTGTCTGTTAGGAACTGAGACCTAGAGAAGCTAGTGATTCTATTTGTGATTAGGTAATAAACTTGGGGTGAAAAAATTGGAGTGCAATATTTAATCACAGTGTATTTTTATTAAAAACTACTTTTGTGTGATTTTTGTGCAGGTGTGGTTCCAGATGGTACCTATGAAGTATGTTCAAGGACAACAGGACAAGCAGCAGCTGGTAAATTCACACACAGTATTACTTTGGCGACATATGTCAGAATTCTGCCCTTATTTTAATGGTATAAGAATCTTTTATTTAAGCTAATTCTAGTGTTCTGTATTTTTTAGAACTATTGTGTAGTAGTATTTGAACTTTTTATTTACTCAACAGTTATAGGACTGAATGTTTTAGGAAGGAAGAAGATGAGTAAGAAATTTTCTACCAATAAATTTAAGTTCTGATAATGTAGTTAAGGCACATGTAGCAAAATTGCAGTGGAATAAGTGAAAACTATAATAAAATATAAAATGCCAAATCCTATTGAAATTTGCAGGAGGGGGAGAAATTTTCCAAACATGGGAGGGTACTGGCATCAGAGACATCATCATGGAAAAATGAGCAGGGGTTTGAAGGATGGGTAGTATGTTTCTTAACCTAAAACTGGGAGAGACAGGGCAGAGAGAATAATATCAAACATAATGTCAAAATACAGTGTCTAGTCTAAGTTGTCCAATTTGGTTGGAACAGAGTTGTGTGAAAAATAATATGGGAAAAATCTTAAATGCCAAAATACAGAGTTTTGACTTGATTTGGTGGGCAGTGGGAAGCCATTGAATGTTTTTTTGAGCTACAGCACAGGTGATAACAATATCAAAGGGACAGCTTCAAGGATTGAGGAGTGGAGAACCCTAGAAGATAACCACAGAAATAGTAATGTGTCTTAACTAGATGGTAGCACAACATAAATTTTTATTATCTCACTTGGTATAAAATTGGGCAGGGTAAGTGAAAGGGAGACATTTAAGTACTCTTAAGATGTTTTTTTAAGATGTTTAGTAAGGTCCCTGGGTGGCGCAAATAGTTTGTACTTGTCCACCGACCTAAAGGTTGGTGGATCAAACCCACTCAGCAGCGCTGTGGAAGAAAGGTCTAGCGATTTCCTTCCATAAAGATTATAGCCAAGAAAACCCAGTGGAGCACATTTCTACTTTGTAACACATGGAGTCACGTGAGTTGAAATTGACTTGACAGCAACAGGTTTGATTTTTGTGGTAAGATGTTGAGAAGCTGAGTAAGGTTAATAGATTCCCTGTCTCTTCTTTCTATTTCCTCTTATCTTTCCCAAGCTTAGCGACGGTGCTTATCCTGTGTAAGTTATCTCAGCAAACATCAAGTCTACAGGCCCACTGACAGAGAAATGAAAAAGTCAAGGAGCTTTCCAGCAGCAATATTAGAAGGAAAGGGGGATGAGTGGGGCAAACATAGGTAGTGGGGAAGAGGTTCCACGAAAATCTTTGTCAGAACTTTTGTTTATGAGTGACAACAACCCACTCAAACTAGCTTAAGCAAAAGGAAGAGCATATGTAAAGGATATTTCAGGATCATGCTTAAATATAGGAATAGTAGTCAAGAGAAGGAGCTACATCAGTTCAGGGTCCCTTAGGAACTAACTAGATCTCAGTTGTCACCAGGACTCTTTACAGCTCTTGTCTCTCCTCCTCTCTGTGGCTGCTTCATTTTTTCTGACCCCCTTAACACATAGCAGGAAGCATGCCTGCCGATAGCTCATGAGCCTTCCTTACTCCACCCTCCATCACCAAAGAGGGACAGATCTTAAGTTCAGGGAAAGACTCTTATTTTTCCAGCTTTGATCCTCACCTGGACCAATTCTCTAATTAATTATGGCTAATGAGTTGGGGTCATGGCAATTCCTACTTTAGCTGTGGGAGGATGGATCAGCTTTGAAGTTTGGGAAGGAATCCACATTTCACAGGAGAAAAGAAGGGTGCTGTACAAAGGAAACAATAGATGCACACTACATCACGCTGAAACCAGTCCCATATTCTGACATGTCCCTGGATCTAGCTGTGAGAGACATTAGTTATTATATGTGGCCATCGTCTATTGCATTTCTTAAAGATGTTGTTAGGTGCCCTCGAGTCAGTTCCGACTCATAGTGACTCTGTGCACAACAGAACGAATTACTGCCCAGTCCTGCACCATCCTCACAGTTGTTACTATGCATGAGCCCATTGTTGCAGCCACTGTGTCAATCCATCTCTGTCTTAAAGACAGAATTATTTAAATTTCTATACTCAGGACTTAATAAAAATGCTGCTTTTTTAATTTAAACAGAAAGTAGTAGTGCTGGAACCTGGACACTCAATGTATTGTGGAAGATGTGTGGGATTGATGTCCACATGGATCCTAATATTGGCAAAAGACTTAATGCTCTGGGCAACACCCTTACAACACTGACAGGAGAGGAGGACGTAGATGACATTGCTGACCTAAACTCCGTGAACATAGCTGACCTCTCAGATGAGGATGAAGTTGATACTATGTCTCCCACTATCCATACTGTAAGTAAACTCACTGAAAGCTTTTCAGGACTGGGTTTTAACCTGAGACAGAGGTATTATTAATACTCAATGATTACATTATAGTTGCTATTTATGGAGGAAGGCAAAGGAGTGGCAGTACCCTGTGTCTACATTTCATGCTATTGTCTTTTGAGTTCTGTGTCATAATGACTGTCAGCCAACTTTTGCCCTAGCCTATAGGTAACGTGCTAGCATTAAAAGCAAAATGAATGCAAATCTATAGAGACAGAAGTGGGAGTGACTGCTAATACGGATGGGATTTCTTTTTAAGGTGATGAAAGTATTCTAAACTGAGGAAGTGCTGGTGGTTGCACAACTTTGTGAATATATGTTATCAAAAAAAAAAAAACATGAATTGTACATTGTAAATGGGTGAATTTTATGGTATGTGGGTTATATCGCAATAAAGATGTTTAAAAATGAAATGTCAAAAACAGTGCGCACAAAGCAAGTGCACATATTAAAAATAGATGTTTAGATCAATACATTGTATAATATCAAATTTTATTTGATAATCAAAAAATTTATTCTCTGCTTTCATTGTAGTATTAATTTTTAAAAATATTTTAAACGTTTTACCATGCAATAGTTCTTTTCTTGCAAAGAAAGTAAAAATTAATGTTACTGTTTATCATTTAGAATTCAGATGGAAGTTCAGTAAGTGGAGATGGCCACAAGCTCACCTTTGGGCAGCGACTTGTAAATCACCTCCTAGGCCTGAGGCCCCCAAGTCAGCGCTATTCTGTTCCTGCAGAGTATCTGTGTGACCCAGAGATGGGCTCCCCTCAGTCTAGCCATTCCCATTTGAAAGCGTGCAGAGCTCACTCATGGGGAAACGTAGGTAGCACCTGAAGAGATGCCTAAGAAAATGAAGGGATTTGAATCGCTGGTGAATTCCAATCATCGTACTTAGTGTAGCTGGCTTTGATTCTTGCATGCTTCCTTTGATTTAAGGTGTTAATTTTGTGATAGTATGGATTTGCTGGGTAATCTGAGGGTGGTATCGACAGATATGCTGTTTGACTTTTCAGGAAACTGTAGATTATCGGAGACAAGGAGCATCTGGCAGCCAGCCAGGAGAACTTAGAGGAAGAAAAATTGTGAAACGTATAGTAGATATCAGAGAACTGAATGAACAGGCCAAAGTAATAGATGATCTCAAGTACGTATAATGATTTTAATTTAATATAGTGTTCCCTAGTATTAGAATCATAGGATTTTAAATGGGGAGGAAACTGAATTTGGGTTAGTGCAATCCCTTTAGTTTATAAATAAAGACATCAAAACCCAGAAAAGTTTGGTAATTTACCTGCGATCATAAGTTTATTAGTGATAACTTAGTGACTAAAATGCTAGTCTGCTGCTCTTTACAACTCCTTATTTTTGAGCAGTTTATGACTGACTTCAAATCATATTTCTCCACGTGTAGATACACAGATACATGTGTTTGTATGTGTATATAAATATATGTCTTCTACTAGCATTAGTATTTCTATGAAGTATTTAAGAGGAAAACAAATTTAACATTTATTGAGCACCTACCCCGAGTTTGATATGTATTATCTCAGTTTAATCCACACAACATCTGTGAGGTTTGCTGGCAGTATCCAGACTTTGTTGATGAGAAGACTGAGGCACAGAGGATCAGAGACGATCAAGAGTAGGAATTTGAACTTGCATGTGTCTGGATTCAGAATACATGCTTTTTCTGCTTGCCAATGTTAGCAGTTCTGTAGTACTAAGACAGGGGTAGTGTGAGTTGAGAGGAGCGAGTAGGTGGTAGTAATTTTTTTTTCCGTATCCGTTGGCTGCTGGATAGTAATGAGTACCTAAGTAAATACTTCCTCTTTCAGAATATTCTTCTTGCTGGGCTTTGAAGTTTTTGTATTTTCCCAAAAGGTGATGGTCATGCCACATCTTTCTAATCTTCACACACCTGCACTTGAGTTTTTTGCATTCAAAGACTTAACACAAATATATGCATTTTGCATAATGAGAGGTATTGCCCAAACACTTGTCTATAAATTAATTACACAGTGATTCATATTTTCCTGTTGACCTACATACATTACAGTTTGAGTTTTGTTCTCAAAGGAAAAAGTGACTCGAAGCAAAATAGACTTCTTCCTCCAACATCTTTACCTTTGGTTTAAATTATATGCAGAATTTTACATACATACATTTTTCTGCAGTATGTCTGTACATTTCACGAGATTGTCAGAGAGGCTCTTGATGCAGAAATGGGTAAAAACTATGTCCTCAAATAATAGAGAAAGCCTTTTAAGGTTTGCCAGAGAGAAGAGTGTTAACTGTGTGAAGGGTTTTGGCCTGTCCATACATAATCTTTGGCATTCTGATAAGTAAAAAATTATAAAGGAGCGAATAAAAATCAGTCTTCCTCTGTTATTTCTCTACACTAATTTCCATCTTTGTTTTGTACCCAGAAAACTGGGTGCAAGTGAAGGCACTATAAACCAGGAAATTCAGCGTTATCAACAGCTAGAATCTGTTGCTGTGAATGACATTCGAAGAGATGTCCGTAAAAAGTTACGGAGGTCCAGTATGCGAGTGAGTAAACATTGAAGAATTTTATTAAAGTAGACGATTTTTATTTTTTACTTTATAAAACTTATCTATGATGCTTATTTTGTTCTCTTTGTTAATTCAATGTTGAAAGTAGCTGCTGATTTGTAAATTTCATATCTACTATGTACTAGGCACTGTTTTGAGCACTTTATTAGAAAAAAAAATTCAGTCGATTCCAACTCATGGCAACCCCATGTGTTCCAGAATAGAACTGTACTCAATAGGGTTTTCAATGGCTGTAATCTTATGGAAGGAGCTCTCGTGGCACAGTGATTAAAAGCTCAGCTGCTAACCAAAAAGTCGGCAGTTCGAATCCACTAGCCGCTCCTTGGCAACCCTATGACGCAGTTCTGCTCTGTCCTATAGGGTCGTTATGAGTTGGAATCAACTCGACAGCAATGGGTTTGGTTTTGGAATCTTATGGAAGTAGATCTCTAGGCCTTTCTTCTGTGTTACCACTAGGTGGATTCAAACCGCAAACCTTTTGATTAGTAGCTAAGCACAAGCCATTTGCACCACTTACATATAGAACCCATTAAATCCTTACAATAACCCTATAAAGTAGATTGTATTATTTTCTGCCATTTTAAAGATGAAGAAATTGAGGCACAGAGAGGTTAAGTAATTCGACCAAGTTTATACAGCCAACAATCCTGGTAAAGCCAGGATTCAAATCCAGGCCATGAGACTTTATAGTCTATGACTTTAACCACCATGTTTAGCTGCCTCATACTTGCTTTTTAGTCTTTAACTCAAACGTGAACTCTGAAAATCTTTTGAGATATCCATTCTTCCCCTATGCCATTCTCCATGGCCAGATTTTACCTCTCAGCCACTGTGCACTCTCAACTCTTTCTTCTTACCTTAATTATTTTCACTTAGTTGCCATCGCTGGAGTTTAAATCTCTCAAAGAACAAATTATTTATCTTTTACCCCACTGCCTATCTAGTTATCTGGTACAATCGGAATAAATAAATATACTATAAACATATGGTAGAAAATAATTGTAAAACTTATTCAAATGGAGGTACGCTGCTTTCTGTCAAGGTGGTCTTGTGAGTGTGAAAATTGCACTTTTTTTGATAAAAGTAAATGAGTTTTTAAGCTTTTTTAAAAATCAGCTAAAACTCCTTTTTCCCCAGGATAAGGTATTTGAGTGGTACCCCAGTGTATGAAACAGATTAAATAAGAGCCGATGGAGTCACAGGAAGGGGCAGAGGCTGCAAAGGCTTGACCTCGCCATTGGCTTGATCTTTCCTTGGTAAAAAATCCCAGAGGGTCCAGTTTGAATACTATTCTAAATTATTTAAATTAAAAATAAAATTCGGTTTGATTTATTCACCACTGACCTCTGATAAAAATAAATGGTTAATGATGGTCTGTAATGTATACTTCTGTGTTTTAAAGCTTTTCTACTACCTGCCTAACCATCATTATGTAATTGAAATGTTTCGAGTGTGCTGTTTGTATGGTAAGTTATATTTGGTAATTGACTGTTAAAAATAAAACTAGGTAGAGAGCATTAGAGAAATTATTGAAATTACATCTGAGTTCGTAACACCTGTCTCATTCGACATTTCCCCCTCAGTTCTCTTTACACTCTCTGGCCTTCCACATCTCCACCGTATGAGAATCTGCTTAACATCTAGTCTCCCACCACCACGCACCCCCGCCCGCTCGCCCCGCCACACACACAAAAAGAGGTTTGGAGAAGAGGAATCTGAAGACAGGGAGAGTATTCCCTTTACTGTAATAAAGAGGGGTTCTGTGGCAGGGGAACCCCTGAGTGGTACTTAAGATGTCTGGTGGCTTCTTTCCCACCCCCAGGTTCTCACTCTTTTCTCCTCAGCCCTTCCTTTATCTTTAACTCTCATTTCCTCTCCGTTCTTTCCTTTTTAATCTTTGCTTTCTTCTCCTCCTGTTTCTGTTTTCCCCACTCCCGATCTTTTTCTTTCCTCCTTTTCTCTGTTCTGTCAGGCCAGCTGGTGGCTCATATTTTCATTGCACAGCCCTCCTGGTTGTCCTTGAGACTAAGGGTAAGGAGTAGCTGATTCCTGCTGTACTTTGATCCACATATATTGTTAAGTGACTTTTAAATAACTTATTATTGACTTTGGAGAAACAAACTAATTTGTTTAACAGTAGAATGTTTTATAGGAAGTCAGATGTTACAGCAATAAACAGTTGCTTAAAGTCATCCTTTTTCTCTTCCATTTCATTAGGCTGCTTCCCTAAAGGATAAGTGGGGCTTGGGTTACAAACCAAGTTACAGCCGATCAAAAACCATTTCTGCTTCAGGAAGACCACCTCTTAAACGAATGGAAAGGGCAAGGTAATAAAGATTTCAACCAGTGAAACAAGGAACAAAATTGCTGACTCCTTTATCAAAACCTACCACCTATTTTTGTGTTTTAATTGGCAAAATTACAACATTGAGATGGCAAAAATGGACGGTATTACTGAAATACCAATAAATTTCTTAGTTTGATGCTACCTAGGTACCATCAAACTGAGAAGTTTATTTCACAGCATTGTTGTTGTTAGGTGTCGTTGAGTTGGTTCTGACTCATAGCAACCCTGTGCACAACAGAATGAAACACTGTCCGGTCCTGAGCCATCCTTACAATCGTTGTTATGCTTGAGCTCATTGTTGCAGCCACTGTGTCTCCACCTCGTTGAGGGTCTTCCTCTTTTCTGCTGACGCTGTACTCTGCCAAGCATGATGTCCTTCTGCAGGGACTGATCCCTCCTGACAACATCTCCAAAGTATGTAAGACGCAGTCTTGCCATCCTTGCCTCTAAGGAACATTCTGGCTGTACTTCTTCTAAGACAGATTTGTTCGTTCTTTTGGCAGTCCATGGTATATTCAATATTCTTCGCCAATATCGCAATTCAAAGGCGTCCGTTCTTCTTCCGTCTTCCTTATTCATTGTCTAGCTTTCACATGCATATGATGGGACTGAAAATACTACAGCTTGGGTCAGGCGCACCTTAGCCTTCAGGGTGACATCTTTGCTCTTCAACACTTTAAAGAGGTCCTTTGCAGCAGGTTTACCTGATGCAATGTGTGTTTTGATTTCTTGACTGCTGCTTCCGTGGCTGTTGATTGTGGATCCAAGTAAAATGAAATCCTTGACAACTTCAATCTTTTCCCCGTTTATCATGATGTTGCTCATTGGTCCGGTTGTGAGGATTTTTGTTTTCTTTATCTTGAGGTGCAATCCATACTGAAGGTTGTGGTCTTTGATCTTCATTAGTAAGTGCTTCAAGTCCTCTTCACTTTCTGCAAGCAAGGTTGTGTCATCTGCATAACGCAGGTTGTTAATGAGTCTTCCTCCAATCCTGATGCCCCGTTCTTCTTCATATAGTCCAGCTTCTCGTATTATTTGCTCAGCATATAGATTGAATAGGTATGCTTGAATAATACAACCCTGACGCACACCTTTCTTGACTTTAAACCAATCAGTCTCCCCTTGTTCTGTCCGAACAACTGCCTCTTGATCTATGTAAAGGTTCCTCATCAGCACAATTAAGTGTTCTGGAATTCCCATTCTTTACAATGTTATTCATAGTTTCTTATGATCCACACAGTTGAATGCCTTTGCGTAGTCAATAAAACGCAGGTAAACATCCTTCTGGTATTCTCTGCTTTCAGCCAGGATCCATCTGACATCAGCAATAATATCTCTGGTTCCACATTCTCTTCTGAAACCGGCCTGAATTTCTGGCAGCTCCCTGTCAATATATTGCTGCCGCTGTTTTTGAATGACCTTCAGCAAAATTTTGCTTGCGTGTGATATTAATGATATTGTTCTATAATTTCCACATTCGGTTGGATCACCTTTCATGGGAATAGACATAAATATGGATCTC
Organism: Elephas maximus indicus; assembly: GCF_024166365.1. NCBI lineage: Eukaryota > Metazoa > Chordata > Mammalia > Proboscidea > Elephantidae > Elephas > Elephas maximus. The sequence continues at coordinate 24,769,852 of NC_064823.1, read as the reverse complement.
TTCCAGTCAGTTGGCCAGGAAGCTGTCTTCCATATTTCTTGGCAGAGACGAGTGAGCACATCCAGTGCTGCATCTGTTTGTTGAAACATCTCAATTGATATTTCATCAATTCCTGGAGCCTTTTTTTTTCGCCAGTGCCTTCAGAGCAGCTTGGACTTCTTCCTTCAGTACCATCAGTTCCTAATCATATACCACCTCTTGAAATGGTTGAACATTGACTAACTCTTTTTGGTATAATGACTCTGTGTATTCCTTCCATCTTCTTTTGATGCTTCCTGCATTGTTTAATATTTTCCCCATGGAATCCTTCACTATTGCAGCTCAAGGCTTGAATTTTTTCTTCAGTTCTTTCAGTTTGAGAAACACCGAGTGTGTTCTTCCCTTTTGGTTTTCCATCTCCAGCTCTTTGCACGTGTCATTATAATACTTGGTCTCCTCGAGATGCCTTTTGAAATCTTCCATTCAGTTCTTTTACTTCATGGATTCTTCCTTTTGCTTTAGCTGCTCAACATTCGAGAGCAAGTTTCAGAGTGTCCTCTGACATCCATCTTGGTCTTTTCTTTCTTTCCTGTCTTTTCAGTGATCTCTTGCTTTCTTCGTGTATGATGTCCTTGATGTCATTCTACATGTGTGCTTTTTCATAATGAAATGTAGTGGTATTTAGAAAAGTTTTATGTGTAAACTTACAGACTGTCCAAAGAAATGAAAATGTGCATATCAGTATCTGTTGCTCTAAGCTTATCAAGGAGAAAAGGTGTGATTACATACACACACATTTAGTATATGAAAAAATGGACATTTTTTATATTATTGCAGTAAAATAGTATTTTACTAATAAATGATCAGTATAAATTAAGAAGTATGAATTCTTTTTTATATGGTTTAGTTTTAGAAAATCTTGTGTCCATCAGAACATTGAGTCTTTTTATATGAGATGCTAAAGTTTAAGAGATCCAATACCAAAAGTTAAATCCTTAGAAAAAGTAAATATTTAGGAATACAGTGTTAATGTCATTAATCAGACTTTTATGAAGTCCAGGAATATTCTTTTAAAAACTATCATATTAATATTTCCTAACTTTACTTACAGTTCTCGAGTAGGAGAAACTGAGGAACTCCCAGAAATCCGTGTGGATGCAGCATCTCCTGGGCCCAGAGTAACTTTCAATATCCAGGATACAGTAAGAGATATTATTTGTCACAGATACAAATTGCTAATAGATCTTAGTAATTACAAAATTATACTAATTACACAATTTCAAAATACTAATTCCTGCCTAAAATGAACTCATTTCAGAGTCATGCTACAGGTATTTGTGTCCTGCATGTAGAATAAAAACTCCAGAACTGCTGGTTTCTAGGTAGAAATGTTTTTGTTGAATACCTTTCCTTTGAAGTGCGAATTCCCATTAAACTAGGTCTTTTACATAGAGGTAAATATATAATATGAAAATAATGTTAGTACTTATTTGTGTATTTTGTTCAGAATACATTATAGATAATAGGAGAAACTAAAAGATAGAAGGTTAGACTTAAAGTTACATTCTAATTTCATAGGATGTTAAAATTTATGTTAAAATGTTTGCTTTTTATTTCTTTGGAATCATTCTTTTTCTTTATTCATGAGTTTTTTTTTTTTCTTATTATTTTAATTAAGTTAAAAAATACAGTATGGGGAAGTACACCTCAATCCAGCTGTCCCGGGGAAGGGTATTTTCAGGTACTTTTTAAGAACAACATAAATTTTGCTTTAAAACTAATTGACTGTCCTGAAAATCTGCTTTCAAAATGTCTTCCTTTCATTTCAAACTAAGCTCAGACTTCAAAAATATTTTACATAATATTTTAAGTTAAAAGGCTTAAGATATTTGAATTTATCATGTATATTTCATAAACCGTTGCAGGCACATATTTTAGTTCTATACATCTATATAATTTAATATTAACTATATTTTTTTTATTTTAATATTTAAAATGTGTAACAATCAAAAAAAACCCATTGCCGTTGAGTCGATTCTGACTCATGGTGACCCTACAGGACAGACTAGTAACTGCCCCATAGAGTTTCCAAGGAGTGCCTGGTGAATTTGAACTGCCGACCCTTTGGTTGGCAGCCGTAGCACTTAACCAGTATACTACCAGGGCTTCCTGTATAACAGTAGAGACCGAATTAACTCACCAAATCATAAACCAAATATCGGAATTTATTGTAGTTACCGGCTGAATCCCTAAGTGAACCTCTTTTTCACTACAGCCAACTACAAAATGAATCTTTGTCTTATAAAACAAAGATTGGTAAAGTAGTTCAAGTTAATATCACATCTAATTCGGAACAACAAATTAATCATGGAATAGTATTTCTTTTGAGCCACCGGTATAAGAGCATGTATAAAAAACGAACCATTTAAAAATTATTCTGATGTTCAGAACAGTGCAGAGAACGTGCTGCGTAATCACTCACAAATTGAATTAAATATTTTCCCTGAATATAAGTTATGAGTAAAAATGAATTTAAATAAATATATATAAATCCTTGTCTAGAATTTTTCTGTCAAGTTACATAAAAAAAAAACTGCCACTTATTCCACACGTATTGTTTCGTTTCCCCTACTCGCATCTCATGCTAGAGTCTCAGTGTATATCCTATAATCATGGAATTCAGTCAAACTGAATTTTGTTAAATTATACAGTAAGTTTGACAGACATTTCTTTTTCTAAAAAAGAACTTGGAAATAAATCATTTACAGTGAGTTGAATGGATTTTACTAATTCTTAATATTTGAATTGATTCAAGTCCTATTTTTAAATAGCTGTGTACCCTGCTTTTTAAAAAGTGGCATATCAAAATTATAAATTACAAAACAGATAATTATATAAGCTCTTACCACAAGTTTTAAAAATTGAAGCTGTTCCGAAAAATCTGATTTACACATTTACTCATTAAGATGTATTTTATAAAACGTGAGGAACAGCTGGAGTCTGCAGGTGTTTGGAATTTGGATTGTAGGATATCACTATGTGTCTGATAGTAGCATCTAATAGTTTGAAATAATAAGTTACATGACCTTGCACATTATACTTTACAAAAGGTTATCACATTCTCAAACAGTACTAACCAACCCTGTAAAACTGAGAGTAGAAATGAGGTCATTCCTAGGAAATTTTGTTCTTTTTTGGCCTACTTAAATACAGTGATCTCCCAGTGTAATCCTGAGTTAGTTACATGGTGTTTATACAAACTCTATTTGCCTTAAAATACAACATTTTTAAGTTTCATTGATTGATACGTGTTTAATTACTCAACTATTATGCATCTCTCTTCAACCCATTAGGGCTTTTTAGATATAGTCACAAAAAGCATCCACGGGCATCATGAGATGACAGTACATTCTGCTGACACTGCATGTTTTTTGATCACGAATTGCTCCTGCCATTCTGATTTACAATTAATCACATTATGCTTTTTCTTTGTTTCCACAGCATGTTTAACTTCTACTTTAAAGAATTACAATGCGTACTAATTAATAGAATGATATATGTTTATCTAAAGTAAAAATTCACTCTGATTTTTAGTGTATCAGTGGTGTGACTTTCTGTGGTTTGACATTCTGCTTCCTTTCTTGGTGTGCTATTTTACGTGCTCATAAATCTGACCGATCTTTCAGTTCAGACTGAGGAAATTCAACTCTGAAAGCATTTTGAAATGTTTAACTTTATATATTTTTTCATTTTTTTTTAATTGGTAAGGAACTTGTAATATGAACCTGAATGATATTTTCTTTTTTTACAATCAGTTTCCAGAAGAGACAGAACTGGACCTTTTGTCAGTAACTATTGATGGTCAGTGCCATTACTCATCTAATAGTGAAGGATCGTGTTCCGTGTTCAGTTCTCCCAAAACTCCAGGCGGCTTTTCTTTCCAACATGAAGAGGGCCGGCGAGATGACAGTTTGTCTTCTACCAGTGACGATTCTGAGAAGGATGAAAAGGAAGAAGACCATGAGAGGGAAAGGTTTTATATTTACAGAAAACCCTCGTAAGTAGCCTTTTTGTTTTAAGATCTTAGGTAGTGTTTCAGAATGTGGAACTAAGCCTAAAGTGATTCCTAATATTTATAGAAAATAGCCTTAATGTGCCTAGCCTGAGTGAGGTTAAGAGATGTGTTCATGGTTTATTAATGTGATTTAGGCCAGTGTGGTATTTTTCTTCCTTTCCTATTCTTCTTTTAATAAAATCTGGAAAGTATCATTTAAATTTTATAATTTGAGAAAAGGAATGTAGTTCGTGTAGCAGTGACTATGCCGGTGTCCTCAGCACTTAGCACATTGCATGGCACATAGTAATTGCTCAATACGTAACTCTTGAATAAAATGTAACTCCACTAAACTTAGGAAAAAAACTCAGTATGAGCTAGTTGGGTAATTTGTGTGAATTTATAAAACAAAATCTATTTATAGACTATTGCGTACTATAACGTTGGAAAATGATTTGTTCAAAAGTCTTCCCATTTTACTGCAATGTAATGACCAGTTGTTCTTTCTCTAGACATACATCTCGTAAAAAAGCAACAGGCTTTGCTGCTGTTCATCAGCTATTTACTGAACGCTGGCCAACAGCACCAGTCAACCGAAGTCTTGGTGGCACAGCTTCAGAGAGAAATATTGACTTTGAACTTGATATACGAGTTGAAATTGATAGCGGAAAATGTGTACTCCACCCAACCACCCTTCTACAAGAACATGATGATATAAGCTTGAGAAGGTAAGAAATGGTTGAAAAAGAGTAAATGCAACTTCACCTGTTGAAGATACTATTCAGATCTATCACTAAGTTACAACAACCTTTTTACCTCAGGTCCCAAATGCAGATTTCAGGGATCTAACCATACTTGAAATGGTTGAATGGTTATTTGTGGAGGATACAATTTCTTTAAAGAAGTGTAAACTATAAAGAGATGTCTGATTTAGAGTCTAAAAATCTGTTAATTAAAATGGTTATATCTTTGAAATTTTCCTTTGATGTAAGCATGAATTTTTCAGTTAATACTCATATTATTTAGATTTTATTTTTAAGTAAATATTTATTTAGATTTTAACTAATTTAGCTACTTTTATTTATATATATTTAAAAAAAAAAAACAGTACAATACTCATAGGTATCATGTTTATTGAGTTCTGATAAGTTCATAAAGAAGTAAGAGATTGGAAACAGCCTCATCAGTTCACAGAGGGGCCTCTGTAGTCCGGCGTGTCGTTCACGATACAACTGCAGCTTTATCGTTTGCTTCCATTGCTAACTAGATGGTGAAACAGCCGGGCTTAACCTGAGATTGATTTTTCTTCGAATTCATTTTGCTTTTGAATTCATTTTTCCTAATCTAAAAATAATGGTAATTGCATAGTTGGATGGGAGTGGGGTGGGTGGAGATACAGTTAAAACAAAAATAACAGAATGTTGACAGTTTTTGAAACTGGGTGATGGGGACATGGGAGTCCCTTATACCATTCTCTTTATTTGTATATATTTGAAATTTCTCATAATTAAAGATTATTTAAATGCTCTGTTTGTCTAACGAGCCTTTTATAAAATGAAAGACCAGATAAAAAGGCACTTTTAAGTAAGTTAAAATCTGCTGCAAATGTAATATGATGATAAAAATAATGTTAATTTACCATAATGCACTTCACATTTTAGGCTGAGCGGTAATAAATTGCTGATGTCAGGTTCATCCTAATATTTTGAAGTATTCAAGTGAAATAATTATGATCTTACAAAAGAATAAAGGTAACTGCCCTATATAGTTATGGGGCTACGACATTAACATTAATGCAAGGCATTAGTCAGTCTAGCTAGAGACAGTGAATAAGCTTTAAATTTGCAACATTATTAGTGAAGGACTACGTTCCAGTTACTGTATAAATAAGTTTGTTTTTGAAGAAAAGAAAAGGCAATGTTTCCTTTTTTTAAATGACAAAACATTTTTCTATTTTATAGGAGTTATGATCGAAGTTCCAGGAGCTTAGATCAAGATTCTCCTTCTAAAAAGAAGAAGTTTCAAACTAATTATGCATCTACCACCCATTTAATGACTGGCAAAAAAGTGCCGTCATCTCTACAGACAAAGCCAAGTGACATGGAGACAACAGTATTTTACATTCCTGGAGTTGATGTAAAGGTAAAATAATAATAATTTTTTAGGATAAGGGATTCAATTATTAATGTTGTTAGGTGCCGTCACGTCAGTTCCAACTCACAGTGACCCTATGTACACCGGAACGAAAGACTGCCCAATGCTATGCCATCTTCACACTCGTCGCTATGTTTGAGCCCATTATTGCAGCCAGTGTGTCATCGGTGCAGCCATTTTGTTGAGAGTCTTCCTCTTTTTCACTGACCCTGTACTTTACCAATCTTGATGGCCTTCTCCAAGGAGTGGTCCCTTCCTTTTACGTGTCAAAATTATGTGAGACAAAGTCTTGTCATCATCGCTTCTAAGGAGCATTCTGGCTGTACTTCTTCCAAAACAGATCTTTTCATTATTCTGCCAGTCCATGCTATATTCAGGATTCTCTGCCAGCACCATAATTCAAAGGCATCAAGCCTTTGGTCTTCCTTATTGATCATCCAGCTTTCGCATGCATATGAGGCAACTGAAAATACCATGGCATGGATCAGGCACACCTTAGTCCTCAAACTGACATCTTTGATTTTTAACAATTTAAAGATGTCTTTTTTTTTTTTTTTTGCAGCAGATTTGCCCAACGCAATACATCCTTTGATTTCTTGACTGCTGATTCCATGGCATTGATTATTGATCCAAGTAAAATGAAATCCTTGACAACTTCAACATTTTCTCCGTTTATCATGATGTTGTGAGGATTTTTGTTTTCTTTATGTTGAGGTACAATCCATACTGAAGGCTATAGTATTTGATCTTCATCAGTAAGTGCTTCAAGTCCTCTTCACTTTCAGCAAGCAAGGTTGTGCCATCGCCATTTCACAGGTTGTTAATGAGTCTTCCTCCAATACTGATGCCATGTTCTTCTTCATATGATCCAGTTTCTCAGATTATTTGTCCAGTATACAGATTGAACAAGTATGGTGAAAGGATACAACACTGACACACACCTTTTCAGATATTAAACCACACAATATCCCTTTGTTCCATTCAAATGCCTGCCTTTTGGTCTGTGTGCAGATTCTGCATGGGCATAATTAAATGTCTGGAATGCCCATTCTTCACAATGTTATCCATAATTTGTAATGATGCACTCAGTGGAATGCCTTTGCATAGTCAATAAAACGCAGGCAAACATCTTTCCGGTATTCTCTGCTTTCAGCCAAGATCCATCTGATAACAGCAATAATATCCCTCGTTCCACATTCTCTTATGAATCTGATTTGAATTTCTGGCAGTTCCCTTTCGATCTCCTGCTGCAATTGTTTTTTATTATCGTCAGCAAAATTTTACTTGCATGTGATATTAATGATATTTTTTGATAATATCTGCCAGATCATGTTCCTTTTGAATGGGCACAAATATGGATCTCTTCTAGTCAGCTGGCCAGGCAGCTGTCTTCCAAATTTTTTGGCATAGATGAGTGAGTGCTTCCAGCATTGCATCTATTTTGTTGAGACATTGAGATGTTTTCCATCAATTCCTGAAGTCTTGTTTTCCAACAGTGTCTTCAGTGCAGCTTGGACTTCTTTCTTCAGTACTATTGGCTCTTGATCATATCCTGCCTCCTGAAATGGCGGGATGTTGATCAGTCCTTTTTGATAATCATTCAATATTATGCCTGTAGAATCCTTCACTATGGCAACTCGAGGCTTGAATTTTTCCTTTAGTTCTTCCAGCTTTAGAAATGCTGAGTGTGTTCTTCCCTTCTGGTTTTCTAACTCCAGGTCTTTGCACATTGCATTATAATACTTTACTTTGTCTTCTCAAGCTGCCCTTTTAAATCTTCTGTTCAGCTCTTTTTCTTCATCATTTCTTCCTTTCACCTTAGCTACTCTGCCTTCAGGAGCAAGTTTCAGAATCTCTTCTGACATCCATTTTATTCTTTTCTTTCTTTCCTGTTCTTTTAATAACCTTTTGCTTTCTTCATGTATAATATCCTCGATGGCATCCCATAACTGGTCTGGTCTTCGATCATTAGTGTTCAGTGTGTCAAATCTATTCTTGAGATGGTGTCTGAATTCTGGTGGGATATATTCAGGGTTGTACTTTGGCCTTCCTGGACTTGTTTGAATTTTCTTCAGCTTCTCCATTGTCTCTTTCCACAGATGTAGTCATTTGATTCCTGTGTATTTCATCTGGCGAGGTCCACATGTATAGTTGCTGTTTATGTTGTCAAAAAAAGATATTTCCAATGAGTAGGTCGTTGGTCTTGCAAAATTCCTATCATTATGGTCTATGGTGTTATTTCTATCACCAATGCCATATTTTCCAATTACTAATCCTTCTTTTTTTCTAACTTTTGCATTCCAATCACCAGTAATTATCAATGCATCTTGATCGCATTTTTGATCAATTTCCGACTGCAGAAGTTGGTAAAAATTTTTAATTTCTTTATCTTTGGCCTTAGTAGTTGGTATGTAAATTTGAATAATAGTCATATTAACTGGTCTTCCTTATAAGTGAATGAATATTATGTTATCACTGACAGCATTATACTTCAGGATAGATCTTGAAATGTTCTTTTTGATGATGAATGCAATGCCATTCCTCTTCATATTGTCATTCCTGGCATAGTAGACCATGTGATTGTCTGATTCAGAATGGCCAATACTAGTCCGTTTTGGCTCAGTAATGCCTAGGATATCAATCTTTATGTGTTCCATTTCATTTCTGACAATTTCCTATTTTCCTAGATTCGTACTTCATACATTCCATGTTCTGATTATTAACGGGTGTTTGCTGCTGTTTCTTATCACTTTTAAGTCGTGCCACGTCAGCAAATGAAGGTCCCAAAAGCTTTACTTCCTCCACGTCATTAAGGTCGACTCCACTTTCAGGAGACAGTGCTTACCTGGTTGTATCTTGGATGTCTTCCAACCCGAGGGGCTGTCTTCCGGCACGATATCAGACAGTGTTCCGTTGCCATTCATAATGTTTTCACTGGCCAATTTTTTCAGAAGTAGATTGCCAGGACCTTCTTCCTAGTCTGTTTTTGGTCTGGAGGATCCACTGAAACCTGTCCACCATGGGTGACCCTGCTGGTACTTGAAATACCAGTGGCATAGCTTCCCGCATCACAGCAACACACAAACCACCACAGTAGGATAAACTGAGAGATGAGTGATGGTAAATATTAATAGTATTTGTGGATCAGGAACACCTACAACCATACAGTAAGTCCCTTGAATCATCCTTTGTTTTTTAACTTTCTTGGAAAAAGTAGTATAAGAAAACTCACAACCTGCAATTTGGACATCCTTAAGAATAAAGAGCCCTCATGGCACAGTGGTTAAAGCAATTGACTGCTAACCAAAAGGTCAGTGGTTGGAATCTACCAGTGGTTCCAGGGGAGAAAGATGTGACAGTCTGCTTCCATAGAGGTTCACAGCCTTGGAAACCTTATGGGATTGCTATGAGTCAGAACTGATGCAATGGCAGTGGGTTAACATGTCTTAACATGACATGTTAAGAATATGGCTGTACTAGAGAAAACATTCTGAAAGTCTCATTTTTATTATTTATTTTCTGTCATATATGTTCTTCCTTTGCTCATTACAATAAAAATGAGACTTTCAGAGTGTTTTCTCTAGTACAGCCATATTATTAATATAAAAACAAACAAAAAGAAACCAAACCTGTTGCTGTCAAGTTGATTACGACTTGATGTCCAAATTGCAGGCTATCACTTCTCTTATATTGATTTTTCCTTGAAAATGGCAGAAAGTTAAAAAACAAGTAATTCAAGAGACTTATTGTATAGTCATAGGTGCTCTTGCTTTGTCTCCACCAAACGAAGTATTGAAATGTCTTAGGTTCTAGAAGAAACCTAAAGGAATTACGTGGTTGTTTTCCTTTTCAACATTGGTATTTATTATTAACGTACTCATTAAATCTTGTCTAGCGTAACTTCATTAAGTAGTTTTTTTTTTTGGATTATAGAATTATAGGATCTTAGAATGTTAAGCTGGAAAGAACTTTAAAGATTACCTGGGATAATCTTTATGATTTTAAAAATGAAAGCAAGTTAAGAAACTTGTCACAATTACAAAACTATCTTGAAAGATCTAGAATTGGGTCTTCTGAGTCCTGCATCAGTATTCTTTCTACCACATTGGTCTGTGTTTCTTGGTCTTCCTCATCTGCATAATTTTAATTTTGAAAGTTTATTTGTTTCAATACAGTTGCATTACAATTCCAAGACTCTAAAGACTGAATCACCTAACGCATCCAGAGGATCTTCCTTGCCAAGAACACTCTCTAAAGAATCCAAGCTGTATGGTATGAAAGATAGTGCAGCATCTCCTCCTTCTCCTCCTTTACCTTGCACTGTCCACAGCAAGACTAACACCTTACTTCTTCCCCAAACCCCACCTATTCCCTCAGGTATTTAAGGGGAATATACTCTATTTTTTTTTTTTTTCTAACTTAATTTTTAGTCACCACCTACCTGCTCTGTTGATACATTAAAATTTACATGCTTAAGAAAAAAGACATAGATTTGTAAATAATAACTATGTGAAGGTCATATATGGAAATGTGAGCCAACTATTGGTTATTTTTCAAACTGATATTACTTTAGAATATTGGTTTAAATAAACTTAATGAACTAACTAGTTTACTTAATTAAATGTATAAGTCTACATACATTTAGAAAAGGATAGTTTTATGCAGCTCAAATTTGGGGCTTATTGTCTAGATGGCAGTTGGCTTCCATAGAGATTTACAGCCTCAAAAACTCTATGGGCTCGCTATGAGTTGGAATAGACTCAACGGCAGTGGGTTTTATGTTAAGAATATGGCTGTAGTAGAGAAAGAATTCAGAAAATCTCATTTTTAATGTAATGAGCAAACTTAAACTTTTAAGACAGAGTATATTGGGATTAACCACATCTATTAATTATCTATTGCTGCAAAATAAATTACTCCAAAACTTAGTGGCTTCTAACCACAAACACAGTTTTTGTGGATCAGAAATTCAGGAGCAGTTTGGTTAGGTGAATCTAGGTCAGGGTCTTCCATGAGGTTGCAGTCAAGATATTGGCCAGGGCCGCAGTCCTATGAGCACTTGACTGGGGCTGGAAAATTACTTCTAGTGTGTCCCAGTCATGTGACTGGGAAGCTGTTACCTCGGTTCCTCCCCAAATGGACATTTCTACAATGCTGCTTGAGAGTTCTCATAATATGGTACCTGACTTCCCCGCAAAGAAATGATCCAAAGAGAACAAGGTAGCAGCTGTAATATCTTTTATGATTTAGCCTCCAAAGTCACATACCACCACTTCCACAGTATCTTATTGGCCACACAGGTCAGCCTTTTCACTGTGGGAGAGAACTACACAAGGGCATGAATACCAGGAGGCAAGGATCATTGGGAGCTATCTTGGAATGGCTACCACCCCGCATGATAACACCTTATAAATATGGCAGAATTTCCAAAAAGGGAACATCAGGGTATACAAGAATTATTTTTAAAAGTGTCATTTGGGAGATGGTACTTGATACATAAAAATACATCGATCTTATAAAATTCATGATAATCATATAATAATGTCTAATATTTTTTGTGTCACTTTTCCATTGACAAGGCACATATATGTCTATTTAGTACAGAATAGGTATTATCATACCCATTTTATAAATGAGGAGAGGTAATACACATAGCAATTGAATGTCTTTCCTAGGTTTACATAACTAATAAGTGTGGGAGCTGGAAACCTAAGCCAAATTTAGCTAAGTCTTAGTTAGCTGTTCTTCTCATTCTGCTGAACTGGAAATAGGTAGGAGACACGGCAGCTGAGGTAGGAAATAAATATGTACAAACTAAGAACAGCAAGAAGATAAAGTCTGAAAACAATGACTTTTTCCTCATTTGCCACTAAACACTGTTCGCCAAAGTTTTGTCTTACTTCTGAAGTGGGAAAAAAAAATTAATGCTGAGAGACTTAGCAAAGTGTGAAGTTGGAAAATTGGACCAAAATTTATAAACTAGAGCAAGTAGGAATAACTATTGTGTTAAACATCATTAGTCATCTTTGTACTCTAACATTAATGTATCATTTCTGTCAACCCGATATGTTTATTGCTTTCTTGTATGGTCTTACATATAACCTGCTTCACCTGATTAGACTGTCTTATAATTCTAATTTCTCACAAAATTATCTTCTTATGTTTTATTGGACCTGTTTACTAAATTCTATTAAATGTACCTCACATTTACAAATTTTCTAGCCAAAGGAAAAGGAAGCGGAGGAGTAAAAACAGCCAAGTTATATGCCTGGGTTGCACTTCAGTCATTGCCAGAAGAAATGGTTATTAGTCCCTGCCTGTTAGACTTCCTGGAAAAGGCTCTGGAAACTATTCCAATTACACCAATTGAAAGGAATTATACAGGTAGGCATGTTTCTTATATACTTACTCCCCCATCACATATATCTTGGGTCCCTTTACTTAGAAAAATTTCTTAATGCTATCATATGATACAGGCAGTCCCCTGATTATAAGTCCGTCTTTAAGTTGAATTTATATATAAGTCAGAACAGTTAGGTGTGGTTTGTATCTAATGTCAGTTAGTCGAATGTTTGGCTTAGCATATAGTCTATAGTGCACCTTTCTTTGCATAAAAAACATTAATGAAAAAATTTCAGGTACACTAAAACATTTAACATAATACAGTAATAATAATCTTTTGATGTTGCAAAGTAGCATCTGTTTGTTATTACGACCATTGTACGAACTCAAATTTTTAATATAATAGGCTTTATGGGTGTTGGTTTGTGAGTATGGATTGTATGTAAGTTGAAGAAAGTTCATAACCCAGGATTGCCTGTACTTTTATATGATATGTTCAGTGATAAATACAAAAGAATTATAGAACTGAAAAAGAACTTGAGAGATCAGTCCTTATTTATAAATGAGGAAACTAAGTCCCTGTGAGGTTATATGATTTGCCCAAGGGCACAGCTAGCTAATAACAAAATTAACATCTCATTCCTAGCATTATGCTGTATCTGTTATAGCAGGTCTGGCTTAGGTTGAAAAAAATCTAGTACAGGAACTGAGGCATTGCCTGATGTGGCCAGAAGTCCCTAGATCAGGAGTAAGATTTGGAACCCAAATGATGTTAGAAAGAGGAGGCTATATATTTCACGATGGGTTCTTAAAACTAAAATTCAGTTTTTTCATGCTCATTTTCCTGGTTTCTTTAGGTCCTACATTAGTGTCCCCTTGGACTGCAGTCTCATTAGAGGCAAGGGTATAACCACTGCTGTTTTCCCTGGACAGTGTGTGGCGTAGCAGCAGGGGAATTTGAGTTTGGGGAAACGAGCAAGAAATTGGAATAGAACCAGATGCGTAGAATGTTAGGCTATAGAAGCAAATGTATCTGTGTTTTCATACACCTGATCTCGGTAATAACATGAGAGAAAAGGATATTTTAATAACCCATTTATCCTTGTCTGAATAATAAAACTTTGAATATTTTAACAGCTGTCAGCTCACAAGATGAAGATATGGGACATTTTGAAATCTCAGATCCTATGGAAGAATCAACAACCTCATTAGTATCATCTTCAACATCCGCTTACTCTTCCTTCCCTGTAGACGTTGTGGTTTATGTACGAGTTCAGGTGATAGACTTCATCTAGTACTTTTTACTTTAAAGAAAAAAAAAAAATTCTGAAGTTTATTTGAAACATTCATGTGCCTTTAGGGCGTTTATGATGGCTTGGAGGTTGCCTAAGCTTCTGGAAAGTAAACATAAAATTTTATCTATATGTTTACTTTTCTGTTGAGAAGGTTCATTGATCTTTTGGTTTTCAAAATTTAGATCTCATACTTTGGTGGGGAAAATAAAAATACATAAGACCTTTTTAAAAAAATATTTTCCTTTTATGGTACTTTTATTTCTTGCCATTGTGATCCTTTCTGGGCAGATATAACGTGTAATTGAGATACAGTGTCGCAATACTACCTTTGTTAGAATTATTACCAAGACTTCTATAATTTCTAATTTCATCTTTCATTCTAAAATGCAACCCTATTAATAGGCCTTTGAGAGCATATAATAGAGTCTGAGGCCATTTATTAAGGAGAATTTGATCACTACTTGTATTCAAACTTCAGGGTTTAGCTTACCCTTAATTAAAATTTTATAATCTCAAGGATAAAAGAGGCATTAATGGCAATTTATTCCAAGTATTTTCTACAACAATTTGGCCAAAAGAACTTCAGTTTGGTCTTCTGGAGTTTTGCACTATATATTTCAAAAGTCTGATGAAAACACATAATTGGTGAGAACTTGAGCGTTTATGAAATCTTTGTCATTATTAGAACAATCTTTCAATTTGAATATGAGGGAAATTATTTCCTTTAAAAAAAAAAAGACTCGATTATGTACAAGTATGACTACATACGTTTTTAAAGTTCTAGGATATCTAAATGTCTAAATATCACTCAGAAATGGCTCCTTAATACATTATGATTCATGTATCATCTGTCCATTTGAAAAAACTAGGACAGTAAACACAGAACACTCAAGTTGTCAAATAAGGAAACATGATAAGAAATTTGGTGCACGTGGACTGAAATGGAAATTAAATGTGACTTTTAGAATCCAATATGAAACTTATTAAAATCCAGTTCCTAGAAACCTTTTTTTGCCTCTTGTTCTTTTTCAGCCCTCACAGATCAAGTTTAGTTGTTTGCCAGTATCAAGAGTAGAATGCATGCTAAAGCTGCCATCTCTGGACTTGGTGTTTTCTTCAAACCGAGGAGAACTGGAGACTTTAGGGACTGCGTATCCTGCTGAGACTTTATCCCCTGGAAGTAACGTTCCTCAGAGTGGGACAAAGACCTCGGCAAACAAAACTGGAATACCAGGTAGAGAAACATTTTTCCTCTGGAATAAAGCCAAGTACTATTTTAAAATAAATACTGTTTTAATAGTAATAAATACTATTTCTAATAAACTGATTTACCCAAAAAAAAAAAATTGGAAAAAAATATTTTAGGATCAGAGTACTTATAGAAAAAATCTATAGTAGACCAAAGTTTTGAGTATATTTTAAGCATTAGTGGAAGCTGAGTACCCTTTAGTTTGTATTTTTAAACGAAGGCCAGTTGGATAGCATTTTGTTGTTGGCTTGAATGTACTTACTATAAGCACTATGAAGCAACTGTCATATAATAATACACATGTTCAAGTATTCTTGAATGTTCTTTTTTATCCTGTTGTTTTATGCTGGATTTTTACATTTACGAGTAATCAGTGTTGCAAATGAAAGAGGCATAGTGTTATCTGGCAAGGATTTCTTGTGAAATTGAACTAAGTTTTATCGAAGAGTATATATTTTTTAATGGTAAATTTTGTTAGTTATATCAAATGTCTGTTTTATGCAAGGTTTTGTCTTTAAAATAG